>NC_143202.1:12883750-13190000 GCF_051530095.1 Phoenix dactylifera
CCCATACCGTGAATAATCATCGGTAAAGGTAATGAAGTAAGAATAACGTCCCCTGGCTAGCACATCGAATGGGCCACATACATCTGTATGTACTAGGGTAAGTATTTCAGTGGTCCTCTCCCCATGTCCTACAAAGGGCAGTCTAGCCATTTTTCCTTGAAGACAGGACTCGCAAACTGGATATGACTCGGAAGTCAATGAGCCGAGAAGCCCATCTTTATCTATTTTGTTCATCCTATCCTCTCCAATATGGCCAAGTCTGAGGTGCCACAAATATCTTTGGTTTATCTCATCTCTGGATCTTTTGGATCCTTTGGCACTCACATCTTGCTCGGTAACATTCACAGATACATCCATATGTAAATGATAGAGACTGTCAATCATGAAACCACATGCGACTATTTTATTTCTCAAATAAATAGAACAGCAGTCTTTGTCAAATGTAAAAACATGACCTTCCTGTGCTAGACAAGAGACAGAAATCAAATTTCTGCTAGCAGCAGGTACATAATAGCAGTCTCTAAGTATTAAACTAAATCCAGACGGTAGTCGCAGATGGTAGGTGCCCACAGCCACAGCAGCAACTTTTGCCCCGTTGCCAACCCGAAGGGTTACCGCACCTTTCACCAGCCTTCTACTTTCCTTTAGACCCTGCATGGTAGTGCACAAATGAGCACTAGAACCAGAATCTATAACCCAACTAGAAGTAGAAGAAACCGTTAGATTAGTTTCAAATATGAGCAAGTCTATACCTTCTGAAGGTATGTCACCTTTCTTGTTCTTCAGGCTCTCGAGGTATGAAGGACAGTTTCTCTTCCAGTGGCCTTCGACATTGCAGTGGAAACATTTTCCTTTGTCGTTAGCCTTTTTCTTTTGAACTTCCTTCTTGGGCTTCTTGTCTTTCTTCTGCTTCTTAGCAGGCTTCTTTTTCTTCCAAGTAGACTTTCTCTTGGAACCAGAAGTCAACTCAGCAGCAAGGACATTGCCCCTTGAACCTTTCAAGGCTCCCTCAGCAGTTACCAACATGTTTATGAGTTCAGTCTTAGTGCATTCAATCTTATTCATGTGGTAGTTTACTATAAACTGACCAAATGAATCAGGAAGTGACTGTAGGATCAAATCCACTTGTAATTCCTTGTGCATGTCTATACCGAGCTTCTCAAGCTCCTCTAGGTCCTTGATCATGGTCAGACCGTGATCATGGACAGACTGCCCTTCGCGCATCTTCGCTTTGAAAAGCCTCTTGGACACTTCAAAACGAGCCGTGCGACTCTGCTCACCATACAACTCTTGCAGGTGTGCCAATATGTCCCTAGCAGTCTTTATATTTTCATGCTGGCATTGGAGTTCATTAGACATAGATGCCATCATATAGCATTTTACTCTAATGTCATCATCCAACTACTTTTTATGCATCTCACGCTGAACATCAGTAGGACGTGCTGGTAGTGTGGGGATATCAGAATCGAGTATATAGCCTATTTTCTCACAGTCCAAAACAATTTTGAGATTTCTAAGCCAGTCCTTGTAATTGGTTCCGGTCAGTCGGTTGGTCTCAAGAATACGGGTCAAAGGGTTTGAAGCTGACATTGTATCTGCAGAGAGTAAAGATTCTAGTTAGACTTTTGTACTTGATCCTAATCTGTTCTAAGGTCTTTTAGAACAAATGTAACTCCCACTATTTTCTCGAATTCCTCACACTCCCCTGGTAGGAAAACGGAAATCCCACACGACTAGGGTTTCTAGTGGGTACTGCGGTCCCACCGATTTACATGCCACCTCACCTAACAGTTATTGGTGACACATAGATGGATGAGTGTACAACTCTTGTACAATGCTTCTCAAGCATGTTGCAGTGTAACTTGGTCTCTAAGCCATGAAGACCTCACCTAACAGTTATTGGTCCCATTTCTTAGTTAAGTCAGACCCACCGTATAACCGTAGGAATAAAGTCGTTATTGGGTCCTCACCTAACAGTTATTGGTGCCCAACCCCACCTTTACCCTACAACATCTCATGTCTATAGAGAGGTCCAGCCCCCTGATGCAACTTGACCACTGTGTCCAGCCGAGACAAATCAACATCAGAAAGGCCTTAGCAGCTCTACTACAGTGGAAGACCTATTGACTTAATATTGGTTAATCAGGTCTTAGTGTTTGCAACTTGAGCCCTTCATAAGAGGTAATCGAACAATTGGCCAGGTAAGCAGGTGGGAGGCTCCCCTTACTCAGAGAGTAAGGTCCTAATTAAGTAACCACCTTTCATACTTTCCTAGACACCAATTAGATCAATTAATCTAATATGACTTGCTCATGTCGGTTCACTCTCGACTTGATTGAGGAGGTTTTGATTTAGGTCTCAATTGGGTTTGCTACATCACATGTAAACCTATCTACCCGACTCGCATTTACATCACATGCAAACGGCACATCACAGGCAGTTATAATCGCAGCATCAAATTAAAGCTAAACTTTAACTAGGTGATGATCATGGATTCTAATTAGGTCGTATTACAAGCACATGCACATCAATCGATCAAGTGGTCTTCAACTCTTGAATTGGTTCCAAGCCTCCTTGATTCGATCCTTGATCAACCCTTGATCCCATCGCCATCAACCGCTTGGATCACCTTTCATCTCATGCCTTTGCTTCAACTTGATCGTTGATGTACATCACATCACAGAAATACAACCAGATGTAAAATAAAATAAAAATAAATTACATCTCCTTTTAGGAGGCACGCAGGCCTCTCAAAACATCAAATAAGATGCATGCAAGCATCTGAAAAATTACATGACATCGCAGATCACATCGCAGGTCATTACATTTGATACCAAAAGGGGTTAAATCCTATGATCATCACCGTATGCAACAATTATAATTTTCAGATCTGAAAACTAACTGATTGTATCATGACATAGGTCGCTGATCATGCTAATCATGATTCTAAACTTTGTAATCCCATTAACAATGCATTTAGAATCATCTTTTTATCACATAAAAACAGCATGCAAAAATCAGCACCCCTGAAAAATCTGCATGCAGAATTTTTCAGCATGCATGATCATTCAATTTTCAGATCTAATAAGCCTTTAGATATTTAATTCTTACCTTAATCTACGAAGCCTAGGCTCTGATACCACTGTTGGAAACCCGCCCATGCCGCTGATATTTCAAAAAATTTTCAGATGGCAGCGGAATCGGCATGCACGAGTTCGACGTTCATCGCATGAACGTTGTTTCGAGACCTTTCGTAATTAGGTAAGAATTAAAACTTTTAAAACTAATAGGAAGATCAAATCTTCACCTTGCGCGGGTAGATGATCACCGCAAATCTGAATTCGTGGTTTTGGAAGAGGGTTCGTTTGAAGCCGTTCAAACGTCCGGCCTCTACGGGTATCCACACGAAGTAGAGAACCGATCAAAGCTTTCTTGTCTTCCCGGGGTGCTAGCTCCCTTGCAAAGACTTCTTTTGATGGCTGATCTCCTCTCTTTCGATCAACCCTTGATTGTGCTTGAGAGGAGGAAGAGGAAGAAGGAACTCAAGGAAGAAGAACACAGCTTCTGCAGCCTTCTTTCTTTTCCCCGCGTTGGAAGAAGGATTGGAGGAAGAGGAGGCGGACAAGGCTCTCTTCTTTTTCCTTCTTGTTGGCGGCTGAACCAGGGAGTTGGGAGAGGGTGGCGGCAGCAAGGAGAAGAGGATTCAATTTCTTAGGGCGCCGGCCCCTAGTCCTCCTTATAAAGGGATTGGAGCTCCTAACTTTTAGGAGTTCCAATGACAACTTGCCTAAGAAGGGGGGGTGCCGGCCCTAGCTTCTTCATGTCGCCCTAGCCAAGTGAGAGGGGCTGATGTCCCTCTTACTTGGTTAACCTAATCCTCTTCCAAAGAGGATTAGGTGCCTCTCTCATGGTTTAATCCCAATCCAATTAGGATTAGCCAAATTTGGTTCAATCTACGCTAGTCCTAATCCAATTAGGACTTGAATGAATCATGACTCAATTGAACTCTTCAATCCTAATCCTATTAGGAGTCATGTTGACTCATTAGATTAATAATTAATTTAGACTTAAAGAATCCTAATCTAATTAGGATGTATTTAATTTTAGTCCTAATCCAATTAGGACTCTTATTTGAATCCGAAGTCCTAATCCAATTAGGATTTCTAGGAATCCTACTCCAAGTAGGAATCCAATTTTAATTCAAAATTCCTAATCTCATTAGGATTGTAGGAATCCTATTCTAAGTAGGAATTCCAGTCCTACTCCAACTAGGATTTCCAGCCCTAATCTAATTAGGACTCTAGGAATCCTACCCGAAGTAGGATTTGTGTTTAAGTCTAATTAATTAATTCCCTTTGTTCACTTCTTCAACTTCTATCATTCAAATTGATTTCCTTGTGATTCCTAATCACGATTTCAACCATCGGATCGGTCAATACTTCTAGTGTGTGTGACCCCATAGGTTCTATTCTGACTGGTAGTGAGATGTATTGTGATCTCTATCACTATATCATTGAAAACTCCTTTCAATGGGTTGGAACGATTCCAACTCAACTCATTAGGGTTTATCGATCATCAAGATAATCCCTATGAGTCCCACCATCCACCAGTGACACCTAGCAGCATGTAGTGGCTACCCAGCAGAATGGAATGATGAACCTCTAGGTGCAGTTAACATGTGATACAATCCTACTATCGTGGATCCCTACAGGACGGAGGTCATGGACAACTCGTCAAACCCCATCGTCTGTCATATGTCAAGATTTATTCGACTTGAGTTCGCTAATGGAAAACTCTTTTTCCACTTTATATTACTGCCCTGGCCAAGGTCTTAGAACTCAGTCTAACAAATCACATAGGATCACTCCTCTTCTATCAAGGTCGATAGATTCCTTATAGGTGCATACCCTACTCCTACAGTGAACTTACTGCAGCCAATCTACACTGCATGGACCCATATGGCTAGAGACCATGTATGTGTGCAGTCAAACTACAATAACCTCACTGTGAGTAGCCGAAGCACCGCAGGTCAAAGGACCAGTCACACTACTGCAACATCAAGCAAGTCACTGACGAGTGGATAGACATCCAAGTGACTTCTTGTCTTGGTCACGCTCAGTACCCTTGTTCTCTAACAAGCACCTGCACTATCACTTTAGTGTCCCTACACTGTGGACTCAATTCTCGTCCATCCAGAAGGAAAGTGATCTGTGCACTGATCGGATCGATCACCGTCCTCGTGATGATCCATTGATCAGGAGCATTTAGAAATTAATCACCAATGATACATGGCTCAAATTCTCAACTCTTGAGAATATGTATCATCATCTTATTAATTTCTTAGACGATTCATAGACCCATAAACAATATGAATGAAAAGATGCCTTTTATTTATTCAATAATAAATAGTCAAGTACAAAATTATGTCCCTAGAATCAACAATGTGTCAGCCAAATTGGCTTCTAGGGCATACATCTAACATGCCATGCTGTGTACACGACCTGATATAGCCCTTGCTGTGAGTGTCACAAGCAGATATCAGTCAAATCCAGGCGAGGAGCACTGGACTGCTGTGAAGAACATTCTTAAGTACTTAAGAAGAACTAAAGATTTGTTCTTGGTCTTTGGAGGAGCATCAGAATTAAAGGTAGAAGGATACACGGATTCAGACTTCATGACGGATGTCGATGATAGAAAGTCTACGTCTGGATATGTATTCTTGTGCAATGGTGGTTCGGTGAATTAAAAAAGTTCTAAACAACCGATCATTGATGATTCTACTGTGGAAGCTAAATATATCGCCGCCTCTGAAGCTGCTAAGGAAGGCTTCTGGTTCAAAAAATTCATTGCGCAATTGGATGTAATGTCATCGAATGCCATAACACTCTACTGCGATAATAATAGCGCCATAGCTCTTGCTAAGGAGCCAAGATCTCATCAGAAGTTCAAGCATATTGAGCGGCGCTTCCACCTCATACGTGACTATGTTGAGAACAAGTATGTCGTGGTGTAGAGAGTAGACTCCACGGACAACGTGGCGGACCCGTTCACTAAGCAGCTGAGTCAGCAAAAGACTGAAGCCCACCTTAAGAAGATGGAACTTAGATATATGACTGATTGGCTTTAGTGCAAGTGGGAGATTATTAGATCTATGCCCTAGAAGCCAATCTGGCTGATATATTGTTAATTCTAGGACATAATTTTGTACTTGACTATTTATTATTAAATAAATAAAAAGCATCTTTTTCATTCATATTATTTATGTGTCTATGAATCGTCCAAGAATTAATAAGATGATGATGCATATTCTTAAGAGTTAAGAATTTGAGCCATGCATCATTGGTGATTAATTTCTGAATGCTCCTGATCAATGGATCATCACGAGGACGGTGATCGATCCGATGAGATCAGTGCACACATTGCTTTCCTTGCGGATGGACGAGTCTCGAGTCCACGGTGTGGCGACACTGAAGTAATAGTGCAGGTGCTTGTTAAAGAACAAGGGTACTGAGCGTGACCAAGATAAGAAGTCACTTGGATGTCTATCTACTCGTCAGTGACTTGCTTGATGTTGCAGTAGTATGACTGGTTCTTTGACCTGCGGTGCTTCGGCTATTCATAGTGAGGTTATTGTAGTTTGACTGCACGTATATATGGTCTCTAGATATACGGATCCATGCAGTGTAGATTGGCTGCAATAGGTTCACTGTAGGAGTAGGGTATGCACCTATATGGAATCTATCGACTATGGTAGATAAGGAGAGATCCTATGTGATTTATAAGCCTGAGTTCGTAAGACCTCGGCCGGGGTAGTAGAAACAGTGGAGAAAAAGTTTTCCACTCTCGAATTTAAGTCGAATAAATCTTGACATATGACAGACGATGGGGTTTGACGAGTTGTCCATGACCTCCATCCTGTAGGGATCCACGATAGTAGGACTGTATCATACAATATCTGCACCTAGAGGTTCATTATTCCATTCTGCTGGGTAGCCACTACATGCTGCTAGGTGTCACTGGTGGATGGTGAGACTCAGGAAATATCTCGATGATCGATAAATCCTAATGAGTTGAGTTGGAATCGTTCCAACCCATTGAAAGGAGTTTTGAATGATATTGTGATAGAGATCGCAATATATCTCACTACCAGTCAGAATAGAACCTATGGGGTCACACACACTAGAGGTATTGACCGATCCGATGGTTGAAAAGTGATTATGAATCATGAGTAATCAATTCGATTGATAATCAGAAGAAGAAGAAACAATGGGAATTCATTAATTGGACTTAAAATACGAATCCTACTTGGAGTAGGATTCCTGAAGTCCTAGTTGGACTAGGACTGGGAGTCCTACTTGGAGTAGGATTCCTAGAATCCTAATTGGATCAGGATTTTGAATTCAATATGAATTCCTACTTAGAATAGGATTCCTAGAAGTCCTAATTAGATTAGGACTTCGAATTCAAAGTCGAGTCCTAATTAGATTACGACTAAAATTAAATAAGTTCTAATTGGATTAGGATTTCTTAAGTCCCAATTAATTATTAATCTAATGAATTAACATGACTCCTAATTGGGTTAGGATTGAAGAGTTCAATTGAGTCATGGTTCATTCAAGTTCTAATTGGATTAGGACTAGCATTGATTAAATCCAAAATTGGTTCACCCTTGGTCTAAGCCTAATTAGATTAGGACCTAACCATAAGTGGCCTTCCCTAAGGAGGATTAGGTTAACCAAGAAGGAGGGGCGTACGCCCCTCCTCCTTTTCCTCCTTGGTGCGGCAACACAAGAGGGGTCGGCGCCCCTCTTGGAGAAAGATCAAGGGCTCCTAATTTGTAGGAGCCCTTCATGCCTTTAAAAGGAGAAGTGGGCGGCACCCTAGGGCATTCATTAAAGCCCTCTTCCTCTCCAAGCCGTGGCCCCCCTTCCTCCCTTTGGTCTTCAGCCGCAAGCAAGGAAGAAAAAGAAGAAGGCCTTGGCGGCCTCCTCCCCTTCCCTTCCTTTTTCCAATGCAGGGAAAAGAAAAGGCTGGGTCTAGCTTTTGGTTCTTCATCCAGATCCCTCCTTCTTCTTCCTCCTCCTAAACACAATCAAGGGTTGATTCAAAGGGAGGAAATCAGCCATCCAAAGTTGTCTCTGCAAGGGAGCTAGCACCTCGGGGAGACAAGAAAGCTTTGATCGGATCTCTACTTCGTGTGGATACCCATAGAGGCTGGACACGTGAACGGCTTCAAGCGAACCTTCATCCTAAACTACGAACTTCAGTTTGCGGTGATCATCTACCCGCACAAGGTGAAGATCTAATCTTCCTAAAGGTTTAAAAAGTTTTTAATCATAATATATCTACGAACGGTTTTGAATAATGTTCATGAGATGAACGTCGATCCCGCGCATGCCTCTTCCGTTGCCATCTGAATTTTTTTAATTTTCTACGGCATGGGCGGGTTCCCAACAAGCAGTACCCACTAGAAATTCTAGTCGCGTAGGATTTTCGTTTCTCCATCAGGAGAGTATGAGGGATTCGAGAAAATAGTAGAAGTGTATTTGTTTTAAAAAATCCTAGAATAAATTAAGATCAAGTACAAAGTCTAACTAGAATCTTTACTTTCTACAGATCACAATGTCAGCTTCTAACTTGTTGACCCGTATTCTTGAGACCAACTGACTGATCGAAACCAATTACAAAGACTGGCTTAGAAACCTCAAAATCGTTCTGAGTTGCGAAAAACTAGGCTATGTGCTCGAGAATGATATCCCCTGGTTACCATCACATCCGACCAATGATCAACGTGAGACGCATGAAAATGGACGGATGATGATATTAGGATCAAGTGCTACATCATGGCATCCATGTCAAATGAACTCCAATGCCAGCATGAGAATATGAAGACTGCTAGGGAGATATTGGCACACCTGCAAGAGTTGTATGGTGAGCAGAGCTGCACAACATGCTTTGAAGTGTCCAAGAGGATCTTCAAGGCAAAGATGCGCAAGGGGCAGTCTGTCTGATGACCCAAAGATTGATTCATAGATTGATTTTGATGATCACAAAACCTTGAAGTATAGATACTAATGTTTATGTTGCAAGGAGAAAGATATTTATTTTGCAAGGAACATAGCAAGTTGGAAGAACACAAGAAGGCCTCCAAAGCTCTCAAGTTGGAAGAAAGCTACAATTTATTGGCCCAAGTTTAAAGTTCAAAGGATTCAAATTGGAGGAGTAAAATCAAAAGAAAAATTCAAAAGAACAGTCTTCGAGTCGACTCCAGTGGAATTCGAGTCGACTCCGGAGAAGTATGAGTCGACTCCGGAGAAGTATGAGTCGACTCCTAGGAGTCACAGGCAGAAAAGTCAGAGAGCAGTTTTCGGGTCTGAGATTCGAGTCGACTCCAGTGGAACGCGAGTCGACTCCGATGGTTGGTAGGTCGACTCCAAAGAAAGCAAGAGTCGACTCTCAGCGGAACACAAGGAAAAAGTCAGAGAGCATTTTTGGGACTCTGAGATTCGAGTCGACTCCCGCATTGCACGAGTCGACTCCGAGACTCCGCGACCATCAACAGACAGAAAACCAAGTTACTGCCTCTGAGATTCGAGTCGACTCCCAGACAGATCGAGTCGACTCCAAGGCAGCGCTACACCAAGATGGCAGAAGGCTGTGTTTCGCAAACTGAGAGCCGAGTCGACTCCAAGGAAGTTCGAGTCGACTCCAAGACTGGACGAGCCAAAAGACAGAGGATCGGGAGTTCGGGCTCTGAGATTCGAGTCGACTCCCAGGACAGTCGAGTCGACTCGAGAGGACAAAATTCAAAATTGGATCCACGGACTTCAGTGGATGAGCCGACTCCGAAATTGCCAAGTCAGCTCCAGAAGTTGGCGAGTCGACTCCAGGTTAAGACGAGTCGACTCCCAGTCGAGGCAAGCACATTAATTCAAATTTGGAACAGTGGCCGAGTCGTCTCCGGTAAAACACGAGCCGACTCCTGCAACAGGCGAGCCGACTCCTGATCGCGCGAGTCGACTCCGATCCCAACGGTAACATTGTCAGGAAATGCAGACTGTGTCCAACGGCTCTTTTTCTTGTCTCTAACGGCTATATTCTTGTTTCCACGCCATCTAAAGCTATAAAAACAAGAAGAGAGCTAGGGGAGAACTCATGGAAGTGGGAGAGATCATCTAGGAAAGAGATCTCAAAGAGATTACAAAGGAAATCTCCCATAAGCACAAAAGGGCCATCCAAAACGAAATAGAGAGAAGAAGAGCATCCAAGTGAATCCGAAAGCTTCCTATCCATCCGTGTGCTGTCTCAGGGATCCTCTACTTCATGCCAAATCAGAGGAGGATCAAGTAAAGAAGAAGCCGAGCTCCTCCATCTTCAAAACTCGTTTGAGGGCTTCTCTTTACTCTATTTGTTTATATTGTCATATTTGCTTGTTTAAGAAGCTTTGTTTTGTTTTATACTTTGTTTTAATATCTTGTAACTTGATTCAATCAAGGGATTGAATCAAGGGGTTAAGGTTTGTTGGTAAGCCAAAGGGAAAACCAACGGTGATAGGTTTGTTGGTGAGCCGAGGGTAAAACCAACGTGTAAGGGTTTGATTGTGATCCCGGGAAAACAATCGGGGAGGTTCTAGTCGGTGAGCCTGGAAAAACCGACCGAGTTCGTTGTGCGCTCGTAAAACAACAAGTTGGGTTGTGAGCTTGTAAAACAACCGGCTGTAATCGGTAGGATTATAGTGAAATTTCCAAGAAGTCTTGGGGAGTGGATGTAGGTGCTGGAGTGCACCGAACCACTATATGTCCTGTGTGTTTGTAATGCCTCTAGTTATTGTCTAACTAACACACTTACTTACTTAGATAAATTGCTTGCTTAATTATTATCCGCACATCCTTTGGTTGCAAGCATATTTAATCAAGTCGAAGTCTATACATCAAACCCTTGCTAAGTTTAACTTTCACTGTGCATCTAGACAACTTAGCATAGTTAATCAAAAAGTTTTAGAAGTAGAATAAAAGTTTTAAAAGACCCAATTCACCCCCTCTCTTGGGTTGTATCTACTGGGCAACACTGTCCATAATCACCGTCTGACTATAATCAAGGACCTAGAGGAGCTTGAGAAGCTCGGTATGACCATGCACAAGGAATTGCAAGTAGATCTAATCCTGCAATCCCTTCTTGATTCATTTGGGCAGTTTATAGTAAACTACCATATGAACAAGATTGAATGCACTAAGACTGAATTATTGAACATGTTGGTAACTACTGAAGGAACCTTGAAAGGTTTAAGGGGCACTGTTCTTACTGTTGAGCTGACTTCTGATTCCAAGAGAAAGTCTACTTGAAAGAAAAAGAAGCCTGCAAAGAAGCAGAAGAAAAACAAGAAGCCAAAGAAGGAAGTTCAAAGAAAAAGGCTAATGATAAAGAAAATATTTCCACTGCAATGTCGATGGCCACTGAAAAAGGAACTGCCCTTCATATCTCGAGAACCTGAAGAACAAAAGGGCAGACACACCTTCAGAAGGTATGTTAGACTTGCTCATAATTGAAACTAACCTTACGGTTTCTTCTAATTCTAGTTGGGTTATAGATTCTGGTTCTAGTGCTCACTTGTGCACTACTACGCAGGGTCTAAAGAAAAGTAGGAGGCTGGCGGAAGGTGCAGTAACCCTTCAAGTTGGCAACGGAGCAAGAGTTGCTGCTGCAGCTGTGGGCATCTATCCTCTGCGACCACCATCTGGTTTTAGTTTGTTGCTTAGAGACTGTTATTATGTCCCTGCTGCTAGCAGAAATTTGATTTCTGTTTCATATTTAGCACAGGATGGTCATATTTTTACATTTGACAAAGACTGTTGTTCTATTTATTTCAGAAATAAATTAGTTGCACGTGGTTTTATGATTGACAATTTCTATCACTTACATGTTGATGTATTTGCGAATATGTCTGAGCAAGTAGTAAGTGCCATAGGATTCAAAAGATCCAGAGATGAGATAAACCAGAAGTATTTGTGGCACCTCAGGCTTGGCCATATTGGAGAGGACAGAATGAACAAAATGGAGAAAGATGGGCTTCTTGGCTCATTGACTTTCGAGTCATATCCAGTTTGCGAGTCCTATCTTCAAGAAAAAATGGCTAGACTACCTTTTGTGTGACATGGGGAGAGGACCACTAAAATACTTACCCTGGTACATGTTAGCAACCCACCCATGCCGCAGAAAAATTTCAAAAATTTCAGATGCAGCGGAAGAGGCATGCGCGGTATCAACTGTTCATCGCATGAACGTTGTTTAAAACCGTTCGTAGATAGATAAGGATTAAAAACTTTTTAAAACATTAGAAGATCAGATTTTCATCTTGTGCGGGTAGATGATCACCGCAAACTGATGATCGTGGTTTTTGGATGAAGGTTCGCTTGAAGCCGCTCAAGTGTCCGGCCTCTACGGGTATCCACACGAAGCAGGAACCGATCCAAGCTTTCTATCTCCCCGGGGTGCTAGCTCCCTTGCAGAGATAACTTTTGATGGCTGATGTCCTCCCTTTTAATCAACCCTTGATTGTGCTTGGGAGGAGGAAGAAGAAGGATGAAGAGAGGAAGAAGATCAAAGCCCCTGCAGCCTTCTTTCTTTTCCCTGAGTTGGAAGGAAGAAGGGAGGAGGAAGAGGCCACCAAACAATCTTCCTTTGCTTTCCCTTGCTTGCGGCTGAAGATGGAGAAGGAGGAGAGGGAGGCCACGGCTGCAAGGAGAGGGAGATCACCCACTAGGGCGCCGGCCCCATGCCTCCTTATAAAGCCATCTAGGGCTCCTACAATTTAGGAGCCCTAGAGTTATTTCCTAAGAGGGGGCGTCGGCCCCCTCTCTTCATGCCGCACCAAGAAAAGGAGGGGAGCTCGTGCCCCTCCTACTTGGTTAACCTAATCCTCCTCCAAGGAGGATTAGGTGTCCCTATTGTGGCTTAGTCCTAATCCAATTAGGCTTAAGTCAAATCATGAATCAATTGAGTTCAATCTATGCTAGTCCTAATCTAATTAGAACTTGAATGAACCATGACTCAATTGAACCCTTCAATCCTAATCCAATTAGGAGTCATGTTGATTCATTAGATTAATAATTAATTAGGACTTAAGAAACCCTAATCCAATTAGGACTTATTTAATTTTAGTCCTAATCCAATTAGGACTCTTATTTGAATTCGAAGTCCTAATCCGATTAGGACTCTAGAAATCCTGCTCCAAGTAGGAATCCAAATTTAATTCAAAACTCCTAATCTAATTAGGATTGTAGGAATCCTACTCCAAGAAGGAATCCCAGTCCTACTCCAATTAGGATTCCCAGTCCTAATCCAATTAGGACTCTAGGAATCCTACTCGAAGTAGGATTTGTGTTTAAGTCCATTTAATTAATTCCATTGTTCCTTCTTCAACTGAATATCAATCAAATTGATTACTTGTGATTACTAATCACGATTCAACCATCAGATCGATCAATACTTCTAGTGTGTGTGACCCCATAGGTTCTATTCTGACTGGTAGTGAGATATATTGTGATCTCTATCGCAATATCATTGAAAACTCCTTTCAATGGGTCGGAACGATTCCAACTCTACTCATTAGGGTTAATCGATCATGAGATAATCCCTGTGAGTCCCACCATCCACCAGTGACACCTAGCAGCATGTAGTGGCTACCCAGTAGAATAGAATGATGAACCTCTAGGTGCAGTTGTTATGTGATACAGTCCTTCTATCATGGATCCCTACAAGATGGAGGTCATGGATAACTCGTCAAACCCCTTCGTCTGTCATATGTCAAGATTTATTCGACTTAAGTTCGAGAGCGGAGAACTCTTTCTCCACTGTGCAATCTGCCCCGGCCGAGATCTTACGAACTCAGTCTTATAAATCACATAGGATCTCTCCTTATCTGTCAAGGTCGATAGATTCCTTGTTGTGGAGTGATTGATTAAAACCCTATTTGATTTTGATGAGATCAAAGCAATTGAGTATATTTCTTGTTTACTAATGAATTCAATTAAGTGTTTCAGTGAAAATCTTGTCTAAGTGTCTCAAGACTTGGTTCATAATTTTTGGATAAGTTAAGAAGTCAGCTTGAACCAAAGTCTGAGACTCGAGTCGACTCCAGAGTATCACGAGTCGACTCCAAGCGTATCAAGTTCACTGGCATGGGCTCGAGTCGACTCCAGATCTGTACGAGTCGACTCCGACTGAGAACAGACAGAAGAACAGAAAGCTTCAACTCAGAACCTGTCAACGAGTCGACTCCCAAAGTGCGCGAGTCGACTCCGATGTTCACCGAGTCGACTCCAGGATAGTAAGAGTCGACTCCAAGAGGAACGCAAAGAAAAAGTCAGAGAGCAGTTTTCGGGTCTGAGATTCGAGTCGACTCCAGTGAAATGCGAGTCGACTCCGATGGATGGCAAGTCGACTCCAAAGAAGGTGAGAGTCGACTCTCAGAGGAACACAAGAAAAAGTCAGAGAGCAATTTTCGGACTCTGAGATTCGAGTCGACTCCCGCAATATGCGAGTCGACTCCAAGACTCCGCAACCATCAACAGACAGAAGACCAAGTTACTGCCTCTGAGATTCGAGTCGACTCCCAGACAGCTCGAGTTGACTCCAAGACAGCTTCACATCAAAAAGGCAGAAGACCAAGTTTCGGAAACTGAGAGCCGAGTCGACTCCGAGGAAGTTCGAGTCGACTCCAAGACTGGACGAGCCAAAAGACAGAGAATCGGGAGTTCGGGCTCTGAGATTCGAGTCGACTCCCAGGATAGTCGAGTCGACTCGAGTGGATCAAATTCAAAATTGGATCCACGGACTTCAGTGGATGAGCCGACTCCGAAATTGCCAAGTCAGCTCCAGAAGTTGGCGAGTCGACTCCAGGTCAAGACGAGTCGACTCCCAGTCGTGAAGGCAACTTTAATTCAAATTTGGAACAGTTGCCGAGTCGACTCCGGAAAAGCTTGAGTCGACTCCCGCTACAGCCGAGTCGACTCCTGATCGCGCGAGTCGACTCTAACCCACCAACGGACACATTGTCAGGCTGCGCAGAGTGTGCAGAACGGGCAGAAAAAGCTCTCTAACGGCTAGTTTCTGTGGGGGTTGGTTTAAATAGCCACAGAAGACTGTAGCAAGACAGAGAACAACCATTCCACTCCAAGTAATCAAGCTTTCAATCTCTGCAACTTGTTCTTCAACGAAAAAGAGGGAAGAGCAGCATTAACTGCATCCACCTACTTCTTCCCAACATTGAAAGAGCCTTCTCCTGCATTCAAGTCGACTACACATTCAAGAGGAGACCCGAAGTTCAAGAAGCCCTTCCTCTTCTCCAACTTAAAAGCGTTTGAGGGCTCTTAACTTCGTTATTGTTCATATTGCCATTTATCTGCTTTTGAGAAGCTGTATTTTTCTGTTTGTCTCTTTTATCTACACCTTTGTCTTTGCTTGGTTCAATCGGGGCATTGAATCAAGAGTATTGAGGTTGGTTGGTGAGCCGAGTGTAAAACCAACGTGTAAGGGTTCGATTGTGATCCCGGGAAAACAATCGGGGTTGGTTCTAGTCGGTGAGCCTGGAAAAACCGACCGAGTTCGTTGTGAGCTCGTAAAACAACAAGTTTGGTTGTGAGCTTGGAAAACAACCGGCTGTAATCCAAAGGGTTATAGTGAATTCCCAAGAGAGACTTGGGGAGTGGACGTAGGAGCAAGGGTTAGCTCCGAACCACTATAAAAGCTTTGTGTTTGTGATTGCTTGTCTCTTACCATTACCCTCATTTCATACACATCACAGCAACTAATTAATCATCTTGTAAAAAGCATTAATTAGTCACCCACAAACGCTTTAATAGTTAAAATTATTTTAAAACCCAATTCACCCCCCCTCTTGGGTTGTCTATCTGGGCAACAAGTGGTATCAGAGCCTAAACTCTTCCACCCAAGAGTAAAAGATCAAAATGACAACCCCATTTGGATCTTCCCACATTGAGGGTCAGTCCACCCAAAGACCCCCATTCTTTAATGGATCCGACTACTCATATTGGAAGGCTAGGATGAGAATATTCATCCAAGCCCAAGACTATGAGATGTGGACCATTGTAGTAAATGGCCCATACATCCCATCCATATATGTAGAGGGTGTCACGGTACCCAAACTAGAAAAGGATTGGGATGAACATGACATGAGGAAGGCACAACTAAACTCTAAAGCTATGAATGTGCTTTATTGTGCCTTAGATAGAAATGAATTTAATAGGGTCTCTACTTGCAATTCTGCAAAAGAGATTTGGGATAGACTTGAAGTGACCCATGAGGGCACGAATCAAGCCAAAGAATCCAAAATAAATATTTTGGTTCATAAATATGAACTATTTAAAATGGATTCTAATGAAACAATTACATGCATATTTACTAAGTTTACTGACATTGTCAATGGCCTAAAAAGCCTTGGCAAGAACTATACTAACAGTGAGCTTGTCAGGAAAATCCTTCGGTGTCTACCAAGGTCATGGGAAGCTAAAGTGACCGCAATCCAAGAAGCCAAGGACCTGAACAAATTACCACTTGAGGAGCTTCTTGGATCCCTAATGACGCACGAGCTAACCATGAAACAACACAACGAGGAAGAGTCCTCCCATAAGAAAAAGGTAATAGCTCTAAAATCTACTTCATCTAACAAGGACTTATCTTGCAGTAGCAGCAGTAAAGAAGAAGAACATGAGGATGATGATGGTGAGGCACTTCTTGTGCGCAAATTCAGAAAATTCATCAACCACAAGAAGTCCTATCATCAAAGGAGAGGCCCCTCAAATTCCTACCGCAAGGACAAAGGTAAGAAAAGGGAAAATGAGGGGATTGGCTGTTACGAGTGCAAGAAGCCGGGTCACATAAGAGCTGAGTGCCCTTTACTGAAGAAGGGAAGCAAGTACAAGAAGAAGAAGGCTCTTGTCACGACACTATCCGACTCAGACTCATCATCCTCTTCATCGGATGAGGAACAAGAGGAAAAGGCCAATTTCTGCTTCATGGCCAATGGAAATGAGGTAACGCTCGAATCGCCTTTAGATTTTACTTTTGATGAGCTTTATGATGCCTTTAATGAACTAATGATTGAATATAAGGCTATAAATGTTAAAAACAGAGAATTAAAAGTAACTAACCAAACTTATATCCGTAAGTATGATTCATTAGTTAAGGATAAGGATTTAATCACCAAAGAAAATATAGACCTTAAGACAAGCAACCAACTTTTAACTCAAAAGACTAATACCTTAACTAAGGATAATGAAAAACTAACTAAGGAACTCTCAGAACTTAAAAACCATAAACAAATCTTAAACAAGGATCTCACAAAAGAACTAAATGATCTAAAGGCAGAAAATCAAACACTAACCAAAGAACTTAACAAATACAAACCCTTAGTTGAAAAATTTACATATAGCTCAGAAAAATTGAATATGATACTAAATAGTCAACGAGCAGTATTTAATAAAGCGGGTTTAGGATATCAACCAAGAAATAAACAAAAACTTCTTAGTAACTTCTTTGTTAAAGCTGGAGAAAGTAAAACTAAGAAAATAACCTGCTTTTGTTGTGGAACTATAGGTCATAAAGCAAATGTGTGTAATTTTAGGAAAGGTAAAATAAAAAGGAAAATTAAAAGGGTATGGGTTCCAAAAGGAACCAACTTGACTAACCATGAAGGACCCAAGAAAACTTGGGTACCTAAGATGACATGATTTGCTTGTGTAGGAGTGTCTTGCAGCCAAGGTCAACAAAAACTGCTGGTATTTGGATAGTGGCTGCTCAAGACACATGACGGGTGATAAGGATCAATTTTTCACCCTTGAAGCTAAGAAGGGAGGTGCTGTGACTTTTGGAGACAACAACCAAGGTCACATCATTGGTATTGGTAAAGTTCAAATCACCCCTTCTACTTTTATTGATAATGTTAGATATGTTGATGGTCTTAAGCATAACTTGTTAAGCATTAGTCAATTATGTGATAAAGGGTATGATGTTATGTTTAAACCATCACTATGCATTATAACAAACCCTAATGACAATAGTTTAGTCTTTAAAGGAATTAGACGTGGAAATGTGTATGTTGTAGACCTTGAAGATCTTGCAAAACATAACCAATGTTTAGTTGTTAATGAAACTAAAGATAATGATGCTAGTTGGTTATGGCACCGTAAGTTAGGTCATGCAAGCATGGACACAATAACTAAACTAGTTAAAAGAGATTCCGTGATAGGTTTGCCAAAATTAAAATTTGAAAAGAACAAAATATGTGAAGCATGTCAATTTGGCAAACAATCTAGGAACTCATTTAAATCCATAAAATGTGTCTCTACCTCTAGACCTCTAGAATTATTACACATGGACCTATTCGGACCAACTAGAACAACAAGCCTAGGTGGAAATAAATATGGTCTAGTTATTGTAGATGATTATTCTAGGTACACTTGGGTTATGTTCTTAGCACATAAAGATCAAGCTTTTTCAGTATTTAAAAAGTTTCATAAGGAAGTAACCAATGCTAGAGATACTTCAGTAATAGCCATTAGAAGTGACCATGGTACCGAATTTGAAAATCAGTTATTCAATGAGTTTTGTAGTAAAAAGAAAATAACTCATAATTTTTCTGCACCTAGAACACCACAACAAAATGGAGTTGTGGAGAGGAAAAATAGAACTCTAGAGGAAATGGCTAGAACTATGTTATGTGAAAGTAACCTCCCTAAGTACTTTTGGGGAGAAGCCATTAATACTTCTTGTCATATATTAAATAGAGTTTTATTAAGACCCATTATAAAGAAAACACCTTATGAACTTTGGAAAAATAGAAAACCAAAGGTAAACTACTTTCATGTTTTTGGATGTAGGTGTTTTGTTCATAATAATGGGAAAGATAATCTAGGTAAATTTGACTCTAAATCTGATGAGGGCATATTCTTAGGTTACTCTACGACTAGTAAAGCCTATAGAGTCTTTAATAAAAGAACCCTAGTTATAGAAGAATCTATACATGTGGTATTTGATGATTCTAGTGACATCTCCTCTAGTAAGAAAGTTAACCTTGATGATGATGCTGAAATTCTTGAAGAAAAGATAGATGAAATGATATTACAAGATAATAATCAAAAATTGATTGAAGGAGCATCATCAAGCCAAGAGGCTATTATGGATCATGGGCTAACTAAAGCTTGGAGGTATGCTCACGGGCATCCTAAGGAACTAATTCTAGATGATCCATCTCAACCGGTTAGGACTAGAGCATCCCTTAGAAATTTAAATAACCATCTAGCTTTTGTCTCACACTTTGAGCCCAAACACATAGAAGAGGCCGAAAATGATGTAAATTGGATAAATGCAATGCAAGAAGAATTAAACCAATTTACTAGAAACAAGGTATGGAATCTAATAGAGAGACCTTCTGAATATCCTATTATAGGCACGAAATGGATTTATAAAAATAAACTTGATAAAAATAGAATCGTAATAAGGAATAAGGCTAGACTAGTAGCAAAGGGGTATAATCAAGAAGAAGGTATAGATTTTGATGAAACCTTTGCTCCTGTAGCTAGACTTGAGGCTATTAGATTATTATTAGCATATGCATGCTCTAAGAACTTCAAACTATTTCAAATGGATGTAAAAAGTGCATTTTTAAATGGGTATATTAATGAGGAGGTATATGTAGAACAACCTCCTGGTTTTGAAAATCATCAATACCTTAATCATGTTTATAAATTGAACAAAGCACTTTATGGTTTGAAACAAGCACCTAGAGCATGGTATGAGAGACTTAGCAAATTCCTATTAGAACATGAGTTCTCTAGGGGTAATGTAGATACAACTCTTTTTCTGAAAAAGAAAAACCAAGATATGCTGTAGTACAGATTTATGTTGATGATATTATTTTCGGTGCTACTAACAATCGTCTCTGCGAAGAATTTGCTAACTTGATGCAGAGTGAATTTGAGATGAGCATGATGGGAGAGCTGACTTACTTTCTTGGACTCCAAATCAAACAATCTGAAGGAGGCATCTTCATCAATCAAGCCAAATATATCAAGGAGATGCTCAAGAAGTTTGATATGGAGGGAAACAAATCAATCAGCACCCCCATGAGCTCATCATGCAAATTAGATCAAGATGAATCAGGTAAATCTGTAGATCAAAAACTTTATAGAGGTATGATAGGATCCTTATTGTATCTTACTGCAAGTAGACCTGATATTATGTTTAGTGTTTGCATGTGTGCTAGATATCAGGCTAATCCTAAAGAATCACATCTAGCTGCAGTTAAGAGAATTTTTAAATACTCAATAGGAACTAAGAACATAGGGCTATGGTACTCTAAAGAATCTAGCCTAAATTTAATAGGATACACAGATTCAGACTTCGCTGGATGTAAGCTTGATAGAAAAAGTACCAGTGGGTCTTGTCAATTTCTAGGAGAAAATTTTATCTCATGGTTTAGCAAGAAACAAAACTCGGTTGCATTATCTACTGCTGAAGCTGAATATGTTGCAGCCGGGAGTTGTTGTGCTCAAATCTTGTGGATTAAACAACAATTAGAAGATTATGGCATTAAACAAGATAAAATTCCCATTAATTGTGATAATACAAGTGCCATTAATCTAACTAAAAATCCAATTCAACATTCAAGAACTAAACACATTGAGATAAGACATCACTTCATAAGAGATCATGTATTGAATGGTGATGTGACACTCCAATTTGTTTGTACTGATAATCAATTAGCAGACATTTTTACAAAACCCCTAAGTGAAGAGAGGTTTAGTGTGCTTAGGAGGGGATTAGGAGTGATTGATCCATCCTAGTGGTGGTTTCCACTAGATTCATTGATTTTGATGACTAGATTGTGGTTAAAATAGAGTTTCTTTTCAATAATCATCAAATCAGATCATACTTTAGTATTTTTTCCTCATTTGGCACGATTATAGCATGATTTTTAGGTGCGTGCCAAGGTTAGAGACGACTCAAGTAAGTTTCAGAGTCGTCTCCTAAGGGGGAGTCGACTCGCGCATTTGCGGGAGTCGACTCGCAAAGATGGCAGCAGAGGGGGAGTCGACTCGCATATAGTCGGGAGTCGACTCGAAGTCTTCAGGCGCATAAGGAGAGTCGACTCGCGACTCAGTGGAGTCGACTCGCAGTCGGGATCCGACTTTTTAACCCTAGATTTGTCGTTTCGAAAACACTTTTCTCTTAAGCCGCCACTGTTCAAAAGCCCTAGAGCCGACTCCTAGGTCGTCCCCGATCGTCTCCAACCCCTTTTCCGTCGATCTTTCACCGGTTCTTAGGTTTTTCATCCCTTCCTAGGTCGCCCCCGGTCGGTCCCAAGCCTCCTCCGTCGACCTTTCTCCGTCCTTTAGGTTTTTCATTCCGTCTAGGTCATAATGCCGCGTAAGACCGTTGTCCGGAAGAGGTCCCGACCCGAGGCCGGTCCCGAGCGGCGCTCCAAGGCGCGGCACGATCCCGCGAGGCAACCACCTCCGGCTCGTTCCCCGCCTAGGGCAGTTCCCGCGAGGCCATTGGCCGGGAAGGCCGTCACCACCGGGAGATATGTCGATTTCGACTATCTCTCCCGGGAAGGGTTCACCATAGGTGATAGGCTTAGGGCACAGGGATTAGAGTACTTCCTCACTTTAGATCTCCCCACTTACCCTGGCCTTGTTAGAGAGTTCTATGGTACCGTCCATCGGAGAGATGGGGGTATCGAGGGCACAGTAGCCGGTGTCCCTCTGTTTGTTACGGAGGATCTTATTGCCCACATCCTCCACCTTCCATTAGTAGGGGTGGCTCCCACACACCCTGAGGACAGGGTTGAGGCCCTTACGGCCGTTCTAGGGCATCCACCCCAGTCACCTCTAGACGAGGTTTCTGCTAGCTCACTTCCGATTGAGGTGAGAATCCTTTTGAGTATACTGTATAGGTCCATCTTCCCTAAGACAGGGAGATTTGATTTTGTAAATGAGAGAGACCTAGCTCTTATATTTTATATTCTTCAGGACACCCCGATCAACTTTCCCAAACTCATCTATAGGTATATGTGTGAGCCCCTAGATAGACCTAGGCTCACCCTCCCATACGGCATGATATTCACCCTTCTGTTTAGGGAGTACGAGATTCCCATTCCTGAGGGGGAGCCCTTTCGCGCATTGCGATGGACTGATCGCACGCGTGCAGGGACCCTACACAGGATGGGGTTTCGGAAGAGAGAGGGGATCTGGGTTAGGAAGTCGTCCCTCACCTCACAGACCACCAGACCTTCCCCCAGTCCTGAGCCCGATTCAGACTACCCAGACCTTCCAGACCATCCAGATCTTCCATCCACTCCTGCTCCTACCACCTCAGCCAGACCCTCCTCCTCAGCCACTCAGCCTATGGAGGTCCGGATCTCGTCTGAGCAGCTCCGGGAGCTGCGGCAGGAGATAGTCCGAGATCTGCTCCAGGAGCTCCGGGGTGCGGTGCCTACTCCCTCTCCTGCGCCCACATCTTCCGCATTGGTCCCTTCCCTAACAGCCGTGACAGACATGACGGCTGAGGTACGGCAAGAGATATACAACATGAGGACCTTGATACAGGACCAGTTCCACAGCATGAGTGAGGTCACGAGCACCACTCGACAGATGCGGGATGACATCGGCCGTGACATGTCCACCACCACCGCAGGGGCCGAGCGCTTGTCGAATGTGCTCATCGACAAGCTGGACGGACTGCAGAAGTCAGTACTCGAGCTGGATACGACACAGAGCAGGGCCATCCAGGCCATCATTCGCCAGCTAGAGAACGTGACCAATGCGGTCCAATCACTCGTGGAGCGCATGCCTCGAGGAGATACATCCTCGAGAGGAGGAGCCACATCCTCGAGAGGAGGAGTCACATCCTCGAGAGGAGGAGATACATCCTCGAGAGGAGGACCTACATCCTCGAGGAGACCGTAGCTACTTTTTGTATTTTGCTTTGACATGTATTGCTTTACGTTACTTATTGTATTCTGAAATGTACTTATATACAAATTAATACAATGAGTAGCCGCATTTTTCTTCAATAATGTGCCTTTTGATCTATGTTTGATTGTGTGTTTTGATTACCTCCTTTTTGATATGATGACGAAAAGGGGGAGAAATATGTATAAAATATGTAAAAGGGGGAAAAATATAGGGGGAAAAATATGCATAAAATATGTAAAAGGAATCAATGAAAATCAATAAAAAGATAAACTCTTAAAACACACAAATTCGTTCTTAGTGGATTCGGTACCTCGAGGCTCATTATCTCTCTTTTGGGGCTCCTAATGGAGTAATCTCCAGAATCTATTCAAGGGATATTCGGAGATTAGCTGAATCCTACTCAAGAACAAATTGACAGATTTTCCCTCTAAAAACCAAAAAAAATTCAGTTCAAAAACTTCAAAGCATTAAAAGGAAATTCAAAGAATCAAAACATAGTAGAATACATATGTTGAGGGGGAGAATCTGAATTTTAATCAAGCAAAATCATTAATGACATATAAGCCAAACAATTGATTGTATAATATGAAGGCTTATATAATTCCAAATGAAAGGGGGAGCTTTAACTCCGAAATTTATTGTTTCACTCCTTTCAAGCTTGGATAAATTGAATTACCAGACATTTGAATTCATTTATGGATTTTATTTCATTGTTTATTGTGCAATTCACTTTACATATACTCAGTGTTTTGTCATCATCAAAAAGGGGGAGATTGTGGAGTGATTGATTAAAACCCTATTTGATTTTGATGAGATCAAAGCAATTGAGTATATTTCTTGTTTACTAATGAATTCAATTAAGTGTTTCAGTGAAAATCTTGTCTAAGTGTCTCAAGACTTGGTTCATAATTTTTGGATAAGTTAAGAAGTCAGCTTGAACCAAAGTCTGAGACTCGAGTCGACTCCAGAGTATCACGAGTCGACTCCAAGCGTATCAAGTTCACTGGCACGGGCTCGAGTCGACTCTAGATCTGTACGAGTCGACTCCGACTGAGAACAGACAGAAGAACAGAAAGCTTCAACTCAGAACCTGTCAACGAGTCGACTCCCAAAGTGCGCGAGTCGACTCCGATGTTCACCGAGTCGACTCCAGGATAGTAAGAGTCGACTCCAAGAGGAACACAAAGAAAAAGTCAGAGAGCAGTTTTCGGGTCTGAGATTCGAGTCGACTCCAGTGAAACGCGAGTCGACTCCGATGGATGGCAAGTCGACTCCAAAGAAGGTGAGAGTCGACTCTCAGAGGAACACAAGAAAAAGTCAGAGAGCAATTTTCGGACTCTGAGATTCGAGTCGACTCCCGCAATATGCGAGTCGACTCCAAGACTCCGCGACCATCAACAGACAGAAGACCAAGTTACTGCCTCTGAGATTCGAGTCGACTCCCAGACAGCTCGAGTCGACTCCAAGACAGCTTCACATCAAAAAGGCAGAAGACCAAGTTTCGGAAACTGAGAGCCGAGTCGACTCCGAGGAAGTTCGAGTCGACTCCAAGACTGGACGAGCCAAAAGACAGAGAATCGGGAGTTCGGGCTCTGAGATTCGAGTCGACTCCCAGGATAGTCGAGTCGACTCGAGTGGATCAAATTCAAAATTGGATCCACGGACTTCAGTGGATGAGCCGACTCCGAAATTGCCAAGTCAGCTCCAGAAGTTGGCGAGTCGACTCCAGGTCAAGACGAGTCGACTCCCAGTCGTGAAGGCAACTTTAATTCAAATTTGGAACAGTTGCCGAGTCGACTCCGGAAAAGCTTGAGTCGACTCCCGCTACAGCCGAGTCGACTCCTGATCGCGCGAGTCGACTCTAACCTACCAACGGACACATTGTCAGGCTGCGCAGAGTGTGCAGAACGGGCAGAAAAAGCTCTCTAACGGCTAGTTTCCGTGGGGGTTGGTTTAAATAGCCACAGAAGACTGTAGCAAGGCAGAGAACAACCATTCCACTCCAAGTAATCAAGCTTTCAATCTCTGCAACTTGTTCTTCAACGAAAAAGAGGGAAGAGCAGCATTAACTGCATCCACCTACTTCTTCCCAACATTGAAAGAGCCTTCTCCTGCATTCAAGTCGACTACACATTCAAGAGGAGACCCGAAGTTCAAGAAGCCCTTCCTCTTCTCCAACTTAAAAGTGTTTGAGGGCTCTTAACTTCGTTATTGTTCATATTGCCATTTATCTGCTTTTGAGAAGCTGTATTTTTCTGTTTGTCTCTTTTATCTACACCTTTGTCTTTGCTTGGTTCAATCGGGGCATTGAATCAAGAGTATTGAGGTTGGTTGGTGAGCTGAGTGTAAAACCAACGTGTAAGGGTTCGATTGTGATCCCGGGAAAACAATCGGGGTTGGTTCTAGTCGGTGAGCCTGGAAAAACCGACCGAGTTCGTTGTGAGCTCGTAAAACAACAAGTTTGGTTGTGAGCTTGGAAAACAACCGGCTGTAATCCAAGGGGTTATAGTGAATTCCCAAAAGAGACTTGGGGAGTGGACATAGGAGCAAGGGTTAGCTCCGAACCACTATAAAAGCTTTGTGTTTGTGATTGCTTGTCTCTTACCATTACCCTCATTTCATACACATCACAGCAACTAATTAATCATCTTGTAAAAAGCATTAATTAGTCACCCACAAACGCTTTAATAGTTAAAATTATTTTAAAACCCAATTCACCCCCCCTCTTGGGTTGTCTATCTGGGCAACACTTGTAGATGCATACCCTACTCCTACAGTGAACTTACTGCAGCCAATCTACATTGCATGGACCCATATGGCTAGAGACCATGTATTTGTGCAGTCAAACTACAATAACCTCACTGTGAGTAGCCGAAGCATCGCAAGTCAAAGGACCAGTCACACTACTGCAACATCAAGCAAGTCACTGACGAGTGGATAGACATCCAAGTGACTTCTTGTCTTGGTCACGCTCAGTACCCTTGTTCTTTAACAAGCACCTGCACTATTACTTCAGTGTCTCCACACCGTGGACTCGAGTCTCGTCCATCCATAGGGAAAGTAATGTGTGCACTGATCTCATCGGATCGATCACCGTCCTCGTGATGATCCATCGATCAGGAGCGTTTAGAAATTAATCACTAATGATACATGGCTCAAATTCTCAACTCTTGAGAGTATGCATCATCATCTTATTAATTCCTTGGACGATTCATAGACACAATAACAATATGAATAAAAAAGATGCCTTTCATTTATTCAATAATAAATAGTCAAGTACAAAATTATGTCCCTAGAATTAACAATGTGTCAGCCAGATTGGCTTCTAGGGCATACATCTAACAGTACACACTGATATGTGTGGCCCATTCGATGTGCTAGCCAGAAACCGTTATTCGTACTTCATCATCTTTACCGATGATTATTCACGATATGTGACGTGCTCGCAAAAATACTTTCACGAAACTAATCTTCCAAGTATAGAAGAATCGTACAAGTAGTAAATTCTCGGAAGTCCGAGGTCGAATCCTCAGGAAACAAAATATATATGAAATTATTTAGTATAATTTTAAATTAATTAATTCAATAAATTTGTGGATTAAGATGATGTTTTGCAAATAGAAAATAAATCAATAAATAGAGAATCAAAGTTTGGATAGATTAAGATGGTGTAGGGATTCAGAATCTCCTTTGATAATATCAAATTCATACGATAAATTCTATGATTCTTTTGTTTTCTTTAAGAATTATAAGCAGATAAAATTTAATTATGGAGTATGTTCTTGATAACATGAATTCTTTTTTTAAGCATTCAACGTGCCTTATAACGTCAACGATGAATCAAATAATCGAGGAAGATATGTATCAATAAGCATAAATCATAAAAGAATTTTCAACATATAAGAATCATGATATAATCAAAAGATAAATCGTATAAAGCAAAGGATTAGAACTTACATTATGAACTCGATACACCAAAGGATCTCCCTTCACCCATCACCTAGGATATCAGCCCTCCATTAAAAACATTAACCTCCCCATATTTTTTCTTTTCTTTTTTTCGGAAACAGGGGATGCCCTGTTTCTTCTTTTTTTTTTCTTTCCTTGAATGGCTGCCTTCTCTATTTTCTTTTGTTTTCAAACGAGAGAGATCGTCCCCTTCAGCCGAAGGAGAAACCCTCTATATCCCTCCGATGGATCCCTAATGCCAGCTACGAGATACCCGAATGCGGAATCATGGGAACTCGGACGTGGACGGCTGGACTTGCATGGGATCGATGCTTGGGATGAGTCGCAGATCTGGATGACGCCCGGATGAGAGCTGATCACGAAAATTGCGAGATGCGTGGGCTTGCGGGAGAATCGGACTCGGACAGGAGCTGGTAGCAGGGCCTTGGATGGGGAATCTGGGTGGCTGGATCGCAAGGAATCACGAACGCGGGACTTGCGGCAGAAGCGGACGTTAATCACGTGGGAGCTGAACCGGAAGATCGAGATGTGGACTCGGCTAGGAAGCTCTGGGATGCGGACGATTGGATGCGGAGAAACTGATGCTGGCTCATGAACACGGGAGAATCACGCTGAGAGTTGGACGCGGAAGATGTGCGGAAGGAAGGAGCATGGACGCGTGAGATCTTTACTGATTATGTGGTCTGATCGAGGGGGCTCAGGATCTCTTCCATGCGGGTGGATCGCTGATGTGGCTAGAACTTGGAAGTAGATGCAGAAGGCCCCAGCACATGAAAGTTGGACGCAGACGCTGGGACTTGGGAGATTCGCAAACGGGTGCACAGGCTGCTTTGAATTGGCTGCAGTGAACCTAAAAGGCTGAACTTAACCTCCTTCTAGTATGCAACTGGGGTTGACCCATACAGTTCGCTGGTCACATATGGTGATGCATCTTTTTGGACCCAATGCGCATTTTAGCTTTAATTTACGATCACCTGCACCCAACAATAATATAATATTAATACAGCACTTCTATCATCATTTGTTAGCAATAATACTAATTTAAGTGATGTGTAGATCACACTTTTGTGCTCTCATCATACCCCCCAACTAGCTTATTGCTAGTCTCTAGCAATTAACGAGCAAATAATAAAATGAGAGTGCAAAAGGTGTGGTTTAACCTCTGACTTTTAATTGAAGCTAAAGACATAAAACTAAGATATGTACCCACTTTCGTAGGGCATCACGATTGCACTTAGCACGTGCAACAAGCCGTTAAACCCCTAAGTTACCCTAGTGGATGAATGTTGTCTCGTGAGGGTTTTCAGGGATGTTACCCACAACATCATGAATGATATGACATGAGATTCTAATAAAAATATTAAATAAATCTTAAGCTAATACATATGTAATTAATTGATATATATTTTCAAGCATGGCAACTGTCAAAGTAAGGAAATATAAAAGTATAGTGTGCATTAAATCGCATGACTTTCTCAGAGTACTAATACCTCCACCACAACAGGGCACCACCTGAGTTTTAGGTGCACTACTCAAGTCCACAAGTGTTTTCTACAATTTATTAGAACCTAATCCATCAAATTTTCAGAATATCACATCTTGTCTAAATTTGTCAAGAATGGTTCGCATGTAAAGAAAGAGCTATCAATCCCAACTAAACAACCAAAGTACACAGAGTTTCAAATTAATGGAGTCAAACCAGCCATTACCACATGTCACTGGGTTCAGTCCGACCAACCCTATTCATGCTTATTTTTATTTTTAAACACATATGATGATTACAATAGTCCAACCCCCTTAGGCTTTAGTAAGGTCCATATAGCGAGTTTCCAGCCAATGACTCCTGATCCAGTTGGCTCAAGGCATTAGGTGAAACACCCCTTGGGCTTAATTACTCGAACCAGACTACGCCACGAGGTCAGACTTGTCATCTCTTTCTTCTTCTTTTTATTATTATTATTTAGATATTTTATTATTATTATTTTTATTATTTATTTATGCAATAAAAAGAGAAGGTAAACTGAACCATATAACATGACTGCATCGTGACTATAGGTCAACCAAGATCGGAACATAAGGCACTTAGGTGATCTAGCCAGGGTATTCAACCTCTATCTTTATGTGAAAATCAAATCATGAACCTTATAGTATGGACAAAGATACTCGTACTTCTTTTACAGATACAGCTTAATAAAAATGCATTAAACAAATGTGAACTCCTGGGGCCTTCCTATAATCATTAAGTACATGTGCGGAGATCTAATAATAGGTCTCTGATCAGTCATAGTATGCATGTATTCTTTGCCTTAATAGTTGCACAAACTCAATATTAAAATACATGTGCATTTGCTCAGAAAAAAAAATAATAGAATAAATCAAATGCAAAAACGAAATCTCTTTTTTTTTTTGCGCAAAATATTTCCCTCCCCCCAAACTTAAACATTGCATTGTCCTCAATGTAAAAGATGTAAGAAAACTATATATGAGAGACAATAAAGAAAATAATATTGGAGAGAAGAGGAATACCTTGCGCTGTTGATATTCAGAAAAGAAGACCTACAAAATAAGAAAAAAACTAGAAATAAAAGAAAAAAATAATTATAACTAATATACACATACCTTTTGCTGAGTTACGCCCCGTGCGATCCGACATTCGCAGCGAAATTCGCACAGAACGTCGTTCATCGTATGAATGCGCCTCGGATCGTAGAATTCAAAATTTTTCCAGATCCAAATCCAGAAGATCTTTGAACTCATTAGGAAGGAGAGATTAGGATCTGAGGAGGGTTGATTAAGATTTATATAACTGAAACAAAAATCAGAAGTTATAAATTTGAAGATCTCATCTTCAAAAATTCTGCAGGTGTAGAACACCGCAACCTGATGATCTATTCTAGGTTTCTGTTTGAGCCGCACAATTGTCCGGCCTCTACAGGTATCCACACGAGGATCTAATCATCTGAGAATAAGTCTTACCAGAGTGCGAGCTCCTTGCAAAGACCTCTCATGACTATCATAATATTGGAAGATAAAAATCTGCAGCATACCTCATTGAAGAAGAACGTTTTCTTCTTCAACCTTGCTCGTAATGGAGGAAGATGAGGGATGAAGCTTTAAGCGTGGATCTTCCTTTCCTTGCTCCCGTGAATGAAGAGGAAGATGAGGTCCCCTTGCTGTCGTGGAGAAGGAAGGAAGAAGAGAGGGAGAGAGGAGACGTGGGAAGGAAGAGGAGAGACTTAATTCATATGTCTTCCTTGCTACCCTTTTATAGATTGGGTTTAGGGCTTCTCATAATCTTATTAGGAGTATGGGACTATAACCTATCCTTGGATTAATGCCATGTGTCCAATTCTTGTGCTCATAGATGCATGACATGTGTCCACTTAATCAATTGATTAATTTTCTAATCGCATTAGGATTCTTAATCTCATTAGAAGAATTAATTATTTTAGAAGCATGCATCCTACGACGCCATGTGAATTTTAAAGTCTGCATAGTGTGAACATGACTTAAGTCATATTCATCCTACGACGACATGTGGTCTTTAAAATCCGCACAAATCTTGGTTTAATCAAATTGACCCAATCATGAATCCAAATCAATTTAGGTCGAACCAATTTGATTTGGCTCATTAAATCAGCCCAATTGTAATCCAATTGCAATCAATTCCACTTAATTCTTCTTCCATTAACTCACTAACACATAGTGGGTTAATTCAATCACCAATCATATTGATGATTGATTTCTATTGTGATTCCAAATCACAATTATGATAGTCTGACTAATTAAATCCTCTATGTGTGTGACCCCATAGGTTCTATTCTGACTGATAGTGATACATATTGAGATCTCCATCTCAATATCACTGAAACTCGTTTCAGTGGACTGAAATGATTTTAGTTCTACTCTCAGGGTTCACTGATCACTAAGTGAATGCCTTCGAGTCTCACAATCCACTAGTGACACCTAGAAGTATGTGGTGGCAACCCAGCAGAATGGAATATCTGAACCTCTAGGTGCAGTTAGTGTATGATACAATCCCTCTATCATGGATCCCGACGTGACGAAGGTTATGGATATCTCGTCAAACCCCATCGTCTGTCATATATCAAATTTATACGACTTCCAGTTCGAGATATGGAAAACACTTTTTCTAAAATACCTGACCAGAAATTTATCGAACTTAGTCTCATAAATCATATAGGATCACTCCTAATCTATTAAGGTCGATAGATCCCATCTAGATGCAACTCTATTCCAAAATGAACCTACTGTAGCCAATCCGCACTACAAGGACCCGAATGGCTAGGGCCCAAGTTCACATGCTCGTCAAACTACAACAACCTCATAGTGAATAGCTGAGGCATTGCAGGTCAAAGGACCAGTCATATAACTGCAGTATAAGTAGTCACTGACGAGTGGATAGACATCTATGTGACTACTATCTTTGGTCATGCTCAGTACTTTATTCTCTAACAAGTACTTGCATAATCACTCCAGTGTCTCTACACCGTGGACTCGAGACTCGTCCATCTGACTAAGTGATTTGTGCACTAATCTCAGCGGATCGATCACCGTCCTTCGTGATCGATCCATCGATTAGGAGCATTTAGAAATTAATCCCTAATGACACATGCCTCAAATTCTCAACTTCTTGAGAATATGTATCATCATCTATTAATTTCTTGAATGATTCGTGGACTCATACAAACATGAATGAAAAATAAATTGTCCAATCTTATTTATTAATAAGAGTCAAATTACAAATTTGTACCCTAGATTACGAATATGGGTCAGCCACATTGGCTTCTAGGGCATACTTCTAACAATCTCCCACTTGCACTAAAGCCAATCAGACATGTATTTAAGTTCCATTTTTCAAGATGGACTTCTAATTTCTTCTGACTCAGCTGCTTAGTGAATGGATCCACCATGTTATCAGTGGAGTCTACTCTCTGCACCTCTACATATTTCTTTTCGAGGTAGTCGCGAATTAGATGCAATCGCCGCTCTATGTGCTTGGACTTCTGGTGAGACCTCGGCTCCTTAGGCAGTGCTATGACACCGTCGTTTTTGCAGAAAAGGGTTATGGCATCTGATGACATAACTCCTAGCTTTTCGACAAACTTCTTGTACCAGAATGTTTTCTTCGCAGCATCCGATGCAGCAATGTACTCTGCTTCCATGGTAGAATCTGCAATAATCAGTTGCTTGGAACTCTTCCAATTTACTAATCCTCCATTGCATAAGAATACATATCCTGATGTAGAGTTTCTATCATCAGGATCAATCATGAAGTCTGAATCAGTATATCCTTCCACCTTTAACTCTGTGCCTCCCCCAAAGACCAAAAATATATCCTTAGTCCTTCTCAAGTACTTAAGAATATTTTTCACAGCTATCCAGTGCTCCTCGCCTGGATTCGACTGATATCTGCTTGTGACACTCACAGCATGTGCTATATCAGGTCGAGTACATAGCATGGCATACATGAGGCTCCCTATTGTCGATGCATAAGGGATCCTACTCATGCGCTGAATCTCTTCAGATGTTTTGGGACACATCTTCTTGGAGAGATTTATCCCATGCCTTAGGGGTAACAATCCCCTTTTAGAGTTTTTCATGTTGAACCTCTTCAACACTTTCTCTATGTACATTTTCTTTGATAGCCCAAGCATCCTCTTAGAACTTTCTCTATAGACCTTAATTCTCAAAATATAAGATGCTTCACCTAGGTCTTTCATGGAGAACTTCTTAGACAACCATAACTTGACCGATGTGAGCATGGGAATATCATTCCCAATCAGGAGTATATCATCCATGTACAATACGAGGAATACTATAGCCCTCCCACTGACCTTTTTGTACACACATGGCTCCTCTTCATTTTTGATGAAATCAAACGATTTGATTACATCATCGAAACGAGTGTTCCAACTCCGAGATGCTTGCTTTAGTCCATAAATGGATCTTTGCAGCTTGCAGACTTTGTGATCACCATCACTAGAAGTGAAACCCTGAGGCTGTTTCATATAGATATATTCCTCAAGATATCCATTAAGGAATACAGTTTTCACATCCATCTACCATATCTCATAATCATGATAAGCTGCAATGGCAAGCAACATTTGAATGGACTTCAGCATGGCTACCGATGAAAAGGTATCCTGATAGTCAATGCCTTCGCGCTGACTATAACATTTTGCCACCAACCTTACCTTATAGGTCTCTACCATGCCATCCGAACCCATTTTTCTTTTGTAGATCCATTTACACCTAATAGGTACAATACCTTCAGGTGGATCTACTGTTGCCCAAGGTGACAACCCAAGACGGGGGGTGAATTGAGTCTTTTAAAAACTTTTCAACTACTTCTAATCTTTTAGAGTTAATTAGGCTAAGTTGTATGGATGCTTAGTGGAATTTAAACTTAGCAAGAGTATGACTCTAATCTAATCAACTATTAAGCAGCGGACTCAATAAAAGATTAGTCTAAGTTTGCCCAAGTATGCAATTCAATTGAATGAGACTTGATTAAGTAAATTGAATATGCTTGCAACTAAAGGATGCACGGAGAAGAGTTAAGCACGCATAGTATCTAAGTAAGTAAGTGAGTGAGGAAGTCAGACAACAAAGAGCATCACAAACACAACAAAAGTATGGTGGTTCGGTACATCCCAGCACCTACATCCACTCCCCAAGACCTCTTGGGAATTTCACTATAATCCCTCAGATTACAGCCGGTTGTTTTACAAGCTCACAACCCAACTTATTGTTTTGCGAGATCACAACGAACTCGGTCGGTTTTCACAGGCTCACTGACTAGAACCAACCGATTGTTTTCACGGGCTCACAATCCAACCCAGTTGGTTTTTTCAAAGGCTCACCAACCACAACCTTACAACGATTGTTTTTCGGGTTCACAATCAACCCAGTTGGTTTTTCCAAAGGCTCACCAACCACAACCTTACAACGTAGGTTTTTCCTTTGGCTCACCAACAAACCTTAACCTCTTGATTCAATCAATATTAGAACAAGAGTTTAAATCAAATACAAGCTTCTCATATAAGCAAATATAGCAAATATAAATAAGTAAAGAAAAGAGAAGAAGCCCTCAAACTAATTTGTAGATAGAGGAACTCGGCTTCTTCTTCACTTGACCCTCTTCTGATTTTGCACGAAGTAGAGGATCTCCGAAGCAGCACACGGATGGAGAGGAAGCTTTGGGATTCACTTGGATGCTCTTCTTCTCTCTATTTTACTTTGAATGGCCCTTTTGTGCTTATGGGAGATTTTCCTTGTAATCTCTTTCAAATCTCTTTCCTAAATGTTTTCTCCCACTTCCATACACTCTTCCCTAGCTCTCCTCTTGATTTTATAGCTTTAGAGGGAGTGGAAACAAAAATCTAGCCATTAGAGACAAAAATAGAGCCGTTGGAATCAAGAAAAAACTAGCCGTTATGCCTCCCAGCGTGCTCGAGTCGACTCGGCTGAAGTAGGAGTCGACTCGGCTGAAACAGGAGTCGATCTGTGAATAGTAGTCTGCCGACACTGTAGCTGGGAGTCGGCTCCGCACTGTAGCGCTGAAGTTGGAGTCGGCTCGAGATCACTGTAGCGCTGAAAATCAACTTTCTGTCTTTTTGTCTGTTCTCAGTCGGAGTCGACTCGTAGAGTGCCGGAGTCGACTCGAGCACTGTTTCTTGAAATTCTAGAGTGCCAGAGTCGACTCTAAACTTCCCGGAGTCGACTCGAGGACTATTTTTTTGAATCTTTCTTTGAATTTGCTCCTCCAACTTAAATCCTTTGAACTTGAAACTTGGGCCATTAAATTGTAGCTTTCTTCTAACTTTTTTTGAGAACTTTTGAGGCCTTCTTGTATTTTTCTAACTTGTTATGTTCCTTGCAAAATAAATTATCTTTTCTTCTTGCAATACAAACATTAGTAATTATACTTTAAGGTTTTGTGATCATCAAAATCAATCTTTAACTCAATCTTTGGGTCATCAGTCTCCCCCTTTTTGATGATGACAAAACTCGTAGTATGTGCAATATAAAATATATTGTGTTCTAGGACTAATGCATAGCTAAGTTGCATGAAGTAGAAAACATATATATTTAAAACATACTTCATGATAATGCTTTAGATTTAATCAGCGTAACACAATCAACATATTTCAATTTAAGCTGATTTGTATTCAATTCAAAACATAAAGCATTATGAGCATATACTTAGATATTTCTCCCCCTTTTTGACAACATTAAAAAGGTTGCAAGATAATGAAACATTAAGCACAAAGATAAGAATACTCAAATATTTCTTTTTCTTTTTGTACTCTGATTTGTAAGTCAAATTATTGCAAGAATATGAATCATATAACTCAAAGCAATAATGTTAGAAAAAGATTAATGAGCATAGATTAGAGCCAATTATAGTGAGAACACATCGAATGTGGTTCCAAAGATAGTTTTCAAATCAAGTGTAGGTGGAATCTTTCTCAAGTTAATTCAAGAAGTACCAAGAATGATATTCAAAGAAAGCACGAATGAAAATCTAACCATTCTTTAATAATAAATATGAAAGCTTGTTCATTTAAGATCTTTTGCTCAATATATTAAGTATTTTAGCAACATGAGAGCAATTTAACTAATTTTCAGAGTATAAGAGCAATATATTAAGTATGATTGCAAAGTTTTTTTTTTTTTATGGTGTAAAAATATTGTGGAATAAATACTAAAACATGAATTCATGCAATTTATGATATATCTTAGAATATGCATAAAATTCAAAGCTTTGAAGGTTCTTTTAAAGCTCTTTTAAAGAATTTATTCCTTTAAGAAGAAGCACATTTTGGTACATATAATAATAAATTGGCACAAAATTGAAGTTCTAAAGGACAAGCCAAATAGGACTCATTACTGAATTTCCAAAATAGATTTTCTGAGAGATACTCAAGAAAATTCAACACATTATTCTTCCCCTTTTTCATTAAGTTAGAGGCTCTTAAGAACAACTGTTTGAGTTGCAATTTGGTTCATGATTTATGCATAAGATATATTAACCAAATAACAAGCCTCAAGGTGTATCATAAAGATTTTCAGATTTAAATTTCAGATGATACATATTGGAGAGTATTAGGATCACTTTTCATTTAGTATTCTTTCTCTATCCTTTAGTTATAGATTTATGCGATTAAGTTTCATAAGACCTCTCCTTCTAAAATTTTCTTTCTCCCCCTCAATTGATCATTCCATTTAAGAGTTTAGAATTTGAAGATAATGTTCAATAAAATTGTCAATCTCAAAAAAATATATTTTCTATAAGTTTCAGCTTATTTTTATAAGACTCAAGGTTTGAGATAAGACAACCTTTATAGAACTCATCTCAAGGTATAAACTTATAATTAAAGCAAGTCTTGTAATATAAGGAGGTTCATCAAAATCAATCCATAAAAATCAAGGTATGCATCAAATTAAAGTAATTTTTAGGATAAGATACTGAATATCTAAAGCTCCCCCTCAAAAGATGCATTCCTCTTTAATCATTCTTTTCTTTTGTTGAATTTCAGATTGTAATGACAAGTGTGAATAAAACTGAAATTCTATGATATCGAGAATGTAGAGTGATCTAGAATTATTCAAAATTTATAGCAATCACTCTTTTTAATCTTTCAAGAACAAGTTATGCTTCCTCTTAATTTTTGAGAAAATGTACTGAAATATTAATCAGAAAATGATTCATTTGAAGCTCAAATTCTTTCAAAAGCATTTACATTTTCTTTCTTTTAAGAATCATTTGAGTGAGCTGAAATGTTTCTAGACTTAAGATCATTCACTCTCTTAATAATATATATATATATATATATATATATATTGATGGAAGTCTTTAATAATGTAGGAGAGAAAAACATATAGATGATCATTGGAGTATATATATTTATAGAACTCAATTTCTTAATCATAGTTTTTCAGCAATATATACATGAAGCACAATAAATCTTTTTAATATCAAAATAAAATTATATATTTAAAAATATTTGTTTACAATTAAGATCATTGAAAGACACATCATTTAGACCAATATTAGTACACTTTAAGGATAAGCAAAGATATGTTTCGGATGCGTATCGAGACAAACAACCAAGGCGTCAAAATTAATTCTGTTTTTCTTATATTAAAATTTTCATTTAGAAATCATATTGAGTTATTCTCCTGAATGACGTGATCATTGAAGCATATAACTAAGGTTACAAAGATGTAACGATATAAGTATTTTTAAGTTAAGTTTAAGCTTTTATACAAAATCAGATTCTGAATTTTCATAAGAATTTCCAAGAAGGCTTTCATAATTATAATTTTAGATATGTATCTTCTTCATTGTAGCTCATCTTAAATCATTACGATTGAAAACACATATTTCAAACATATAAGAGCATATTCAGAATATTTGTATTTATGTTGAGTTTTGGTATAAATTAGAATATTATATACCAAGGTTAGGCTAGTTGAAGGATAAAACAAACTCAATTCATTTTGCCTATATAGAGATATACTTCTCTTCTCCTTTTTACAGATTTATTCAACTATCAGATTTTAACGATGATTGTGAATGACAAATCTGAATTTTCTTTTCAACAATACCAAACAAAAATTTTATGTAGTATTTCAAACATTCAATCAAATTGTCCAAGCATGGAGCATCACAAAATATTGAGAACCCATAATACAAGACATCATGCCACATGCAAAATATATTATGTGTTAAGTCATGCATTAAAATATTAAGAGCAAGCATGTCAATGATCAAAATCAATTCTTTTCAAATAAACTTTCCCTATTTAAATATAATCTTGCACTGATTTCATCCTTAAAGTGTGTTTTCAAGTGATTAAAAATTTGACTTGATTCTTCTTATATACTTTTATTTACTTTGTCTTTCATTTTTCCTTTCTTATACTTTATACTCTATTTGCTCCCTATCCGGTGGAGTTGGAAGGGGCACGAGGTACTACCACTAGCCTCCCTCTTGTGCCGTCCCTAATATACCCTACACCGAATAGTTGGGTCAAATAGTGCCGGGTACTACCACTAGCCTCCCCATTGGCACCATCCCTATGATGAGCAATATAGAAATGTTAAAATGTTTACTTCAAACTCTCCCTGTTTAAGTGTAATTAATTACGGATTTTATCCCTTCCAAAAGAATGCTCACACAAGTTTCACAAATGTGCCGAATATATTATACTTGTTTTGCTTTTCCTTAAGATTGGAGTATTTGCCTTTACTTAGATTTTACTTCTCTTGAATAATATCCATTTTCTTTTCTTTATCTCTCTCTCTTTTTGTTATTCTCAAGTAATTTACATGACAGAGCAGAATAAAGTAATAATCTTATGTATCATATAGATGTATATCATGCAAACAACATTTTCATTGTGCTCAAGGATTCATAACTTCTCACAAGTTATTTTAAATCAAAATTTTAAGCATTTACTTGTGTATTTCATGGTTATGATATAGGCAAAGAAATATTTTAGTTTGAGCAAACCATGAAACAATTTCTAAAAGCATAAGTCAATTAAGGCATATATAGACATGATATCTAGAAATTAATATTTAAAGATTTTAACCATGCCACAATAAGATTTAAGTTATTGACTTTGCTTAGCTAATTTATGAGAGAGGTATCTAAAATTACCGATTCATTCTGCATTCTTCAAGTCAAATACCTACTAGATTTCTTATGTATGAACTTTTGGCTGAAGAAGGTCCTCTCTCTTGTTTGCATGTGAATGTTTATTGTATCTTACATGGAGATATCCTTCAAGTTGAAATCTCTCATTTTCTTGCTCAAGGATCCTGCATTATTAACAAAATTCTTTTCTTTCTTGAAGGAAAGTTATTAGTTTCTTCAAGTTACAAAACATTCATATAGCATATTTCTTAACTGGGTGACTCAATCATAAGATATGACAACAATTGAATGTTGAGTTACTTTACTCAAGAGATTGCCTAAATATAAGCAAACACATGTCACTTGAACTTAAGAGATAGTTTCATTAACCAAGAAGGTTCAAGGACAAGCGTGTGAAGCAATAGGAAGATTTATCAAGGTCAAATCAATTTTTTATTTTCAGAATCAATTTAGCTTAGATTCTATTTGCTTAAGATAATTATCAATAAGACATGTTAGCTAAGTTTTAATCAATTTATCTTAAACAGTTGTTTCTATCAAAATTCATATTATGAATCATTAGAGTTAGATTGAAGTCTTGCACAAGGGCACATAATGAGCATACAATCTGGTCTACTAGTTGTATGATAAAATAATTATTCTATCATGCTTCAATACAGCTTTAAAATAATATATCTACTTTGCTCATCCTTTTCAAATTCTACAAGATGGGGTCATAGACATACCTTCTTCATGCCAATCTTCTATAAGAGTTGTCTTGTGGACTAACTTTGGTCAATGAAGATTCCCTTTCTTGTTTGGCTTAATTTGGAGTTTGAGAGAAAATGTTAATTCATTCATCATACATATTTCAAACTCACCTTGCACGAGCTTAGTAAAATCTTCATATAAATCTTCATTAGTAGAACCAAAAATGATATCATCAATGTATACTTTGAGCAAGTAAGATATCACAAATTCTTCTTTTGATGCATAGATTTATCACTATTACTTTCTATCAAAAAGGTTGCTTAAGCTTTTATATCATGCTTTTGATGCTTGTTTCAAATCATATATTGCTTTATCATATTTGTAATGAGTGTTTTCAAATATGGTGGTTATTTAACATATATCTTCTTTAATAAAGTAAGCACATAGGAGTCCATTCTACACACTCATTTGATAGAATATAAAGCTCATAAAGCAAGCAAATGATAATGGTGATCTTTACTTCTAATCATGCAAGAATTTCATCAAGATCTATTTCATCTTTTCTTGATTTAGTCTTTTAGTAGTCATCAATTTTTCTTTATTAAGTGCATTTCTGAAAAACTCAATTTGGTTCTAATTATTAACATGTTTTCAGATTGTTATATGTAAAAGATTAACCATATATATATATAATTTGATTTTAGTATCTTGATAATAAATCATTAGTCTCATAAAGAATAAAATGACTTGATATTTCTGCAACTAAAATCTTTTCATTGAATATTCTATATGCATTGCTTGATGAATGATATCCAAGGATAGACATATCTCTATCAGATTTGGCATTATTTTCATAAGAACATATCAAGCATAACATGTACGACTGAAAAATATGAAAGATATGCAATAGTTTATTTTCTATTTTTCAGAAGATCAAAAGGAGTTTTCATCAAAAATAGATATCATAGAAATCATATGTATGACAAGCAGTGATGATAGCTTTTAACAAAAATCATTTAAGTAGACTATCATACACCATTGTCTTTTTCATTTCTTCAAGAGTTCCATTAACACTATTTTACTTATGGTGTCCTTGGTGCTGAAATAATTGGATTTAATATTATTTTCTGTATAAACTTTATCAGGATTTTGGTTTTCAACACTGTGCCTTGAACTCTTTATCTTCACAGTTTGGAAACCTTTTTTATTTGAAACATTTTTACAAGATTTAGCAAATACAGAAAATACTTCAATTTTATTTGCCAAGAACAAATCCAATGTAAGCTTTTGAAAACTTAGTGATGGAAATAACATCTTTAGATTTAGAAATTGATTCTTGTTTGTTTCCTTAGTTAGCATGCATAGCAAATTTTTGACCTTTCAGAAGATAATCTAAGTAAGCCAATGACAAGGTCTTTTGAGATTAAGTACATACTAGCATGAGTTGATTTTATATGCCAAAGATGGTTTCTTTAATCTTGGTATTCATAGTGCATATATTCAAAAGCACACCAAGTACACATTTTCATATCTATGATCAATAAACAATAATGCCATGGATAAAAACTCTCAATCAAGCTAATAGAGAATTCATAGAGTTATTCTTAATAAATTGATTAATCATTTAGCAACTTATCCAATAGTGAGTAAAGTATACTATAAAATGAAATGATTTGATTATATTTCCAAAAGTATTTTCTATATCACAAAATTGATCAATACTTGCAATTCATATCAAATACTAAAGCAAAAATAATGATGAGATGCAAGAATTACTGATTTCATTATTATTATTTTTGTTAATTACTTTTCATAAGTATATTTTAAGTTTCTTTTGTTCCATGGGTATCTTGGCACACCTATGTCTACATCCTCATATTTTCATTTTGGGTACCCAAGCTTGCTTGGGTCCTTGAGAGTTAGGACATATGGTTCCTTTTGGAACCCAAATCTGTTTAATAGTAATAACTTTACCATTTGATTTAATTGTGTTAGAACGATGGGAAAAGTTGCTATGCCCATTCTTTTCATGTTTGAAATAAGTTATCTTATTTAATGGTTTGCTTGGTGAATTGATAACCTTTTTCTCTTGAGATTTATTGTTAAGTAAAGGAGTCAAGCCAAGTTTTGATTTATCATAAGCAACATATTGGCTTTCAAACATCATTTTTAATCGTTCTGAACTTACGGTGAATTTGTTAATAAAAGATTTTAATTGATTAATTTTTTTACTTAAGTTTTGATTTTTTTTAATTAAGCTATGATTTTTCTGAATCAATTCTTCTGAAAATGACCTTAAGCTTTTATTTTCAGAATTCAGTTTCTCTTGTATTTCAGCAATAGAATTTATTTCTTTTGAAATTTCCAAATTTAGCTTTTTAAGATTTTTATTTTTCATAGCTAATTTTCTACATTCGCCATACAAATCATGAAAAGCATTTAAAAGTTCATCATAAGAAAATTCTTCATGAAATTCATTTGGTGTAAAATTAGATTCAGATTTTACCTTATCTTCTTGTGCCATAAAGCAAAAGTTAGTTACCTCTTGTAGTTCCTTGGAGCTAATATCATCATTGTTGCTCCTAGCTTTTATTTCCTTGCTTGACTCTTCCTTGGTCAAAACTTTCTTCCTTTTTATCTCTTTCTTTCTTTCTTCTTGCTTCCTCTTTTTCTTTGTCTTTAGGAAGCTTTTGAATTTTTTTGTTGTTCTTTCTTCCTCGAGTCGACTCGGGTTTACTTGGAGTCAACTCGACTGACTTGAGAGTCGACTCGAGATCTTCGGGAGACGTCTCGTTCTCAGAGGCCTAAAAGATGATTCTCTGTCTTTTGAACTGTTCTGCCTCAGAGTCGACTCGGGTCTTGTTGGAGTCGACTCGGCTAACTTGGGAGTCGACTCGAAAATACTTGGAGTCGACTCGTTCACAGGGTCTTCAAGACTGTATCTCTGCCCTTCAGACTGTTCTTCTCTAGGAGTCGACTCGGACAAACTGGGAGTCGACTCGGCTACTGTGGAGGATTCTGCAATCTCATTGTTAGTACGCAATTGAAGCACATGTGAGCTAATCTAAGATTTATCATAAATAATTGTTAAAGTATCCCAGATTTCTTTAGCAGATAAGCATGCAGAAATCTTATGAAATATAGATTCATGGATAGCACAATATAGAAAGTTCATAGCATTAGCATTCAATTGTGCTAAGTCTTTTTCATTGACATTTTGAGAAAGTGTGTGAGGTCCATTTATAATGATATTCCACATTTTATAGTTTTGTGATTGAACAAAAATTTTCATTCTAGCTTTCCATTGAATATAATAAGTTCCATCAAACAGTGGAGGTCTGTTTATGGAAAGTCCCTCGGCAAATAATATGTTATGTGGGGTTGTCATAATCTTTAGCTCTAGTCGGTTAAGACTATAATTAATAGAAGAGCACCTGCTCTGATACCACTTGTTGCCCAAGGTGACAACCCAAGAGGAGGGGTGAATTGGGTCTTTTAAAAACTTTTCAACTACTTCTAATCTTTTAGAGTTAATTAGGCTAAGTTGTATGGATGCTTAGTGGAATTTAAACTTAGCAAGAGTATGACTCTAATCTAATCAACTATTAAGCAGCGGACTCAATAAAAGATTAGTCTAAGTTTGCCCAAGTATGCAATTCAATTGAATGAGACTTGATTAAGTAAATTGAATATGCTTGCAACTAAAGGATGCACGGAGAAGAGTTAAGCACGCATAGTATCTAAGTAAGTAAGTGAGTGAGAAAGTCAGACAACAAAGAGCATCACAAACACAACAAAAGTATAGTGGTTCGGTACATCCCAGCACCTACACCCACTCCCCAAGACCTCTTGAGAATTTCACTATAATCCCTCAGATTACATCCGGTTGTTTTACAAGCTCACAACCCAACTTGTTGTTTTGCGAGATCACAACGAACTCGGTCGGTTTTCACAGGCTCACCGACTAGAACCAACCGATTGTTTTCACGGGCTCACAATCCAACCCAGTTGGTTTTTCCAAAGGCTCACCAACCACAACCTTACAACGATTATTTTCCGGGTTCACAATCAACCAAGTTGGTTTTTCCAAAGGCTCACCAACCACAACCTTACAACGTTGGTTTTTCCTTTGGCTCACCAACAAACCTTAACCCCTTGATTCAATCCCTTGATTGAATCAAGTTACAAGATATTAGAACAAGAGTTTAAATCAAATACAAGCTTCTCATATAAGCAAATATAGCAAATATAAATAAGTAAAGAAAAGAGAAGAAGCCCTCAAACTAATTTGTAGATAGAGGAACTCGGCTTCTTCTTCACTTGACCCTCTTCTGATTTTGCACGAAGTAGAGGATCTCCGAAGCAACACACGGATGGAGAGGAAGCTTTGGGATTCACTTGGATGCTCTTCTTCTCTCTATTTTACTTTGAATGGCCCTTTTGTGCTTATGGGAGATTTTCCTTGTAATCTCTTTCAAATCTCTTCCCTAAATGTTTTCTCCCACTTCCATACACTCTTCCCTAGCTCTCCTCTTGATTTTATAGCTTTAGAGGGAGTGGAAACAAAAATCTAGCCGTTAGAGACAAAAATAGAGCCGTTGGAATCAAGAAAAAACTAGCCGTTATGCCTCCCAGCGTGCTCGAGTCGACTCGGCTGAAGTAGGAGTCGACTCGGCTGAAACAGGAGTCGATCTGTGAATAGTAGTCTGCCGACACTGTAGCTGGGAGTCGGCTCCGCACTGTAGCGCTGAAGTTGGAGTCGGCTCGAGATCACTGTAGCGCTGAAAATCAACTTTCTGTCTTTTTGTTTGTTCTCAGTCGGAGTCGACTCGTAGAGTGCCGGAGTCGACTCGAGCACTGTTTCTTGAAATTCTAGAGTGCCAGAGTCGACTCTAAACTTCCCAGAGTCGACTCGAGGACTATTTTTTTGAATCTTTCTTTGAATTTGCTCCTCCAACTTAAATCCTTTGAACTTGAAACTTGGGCCATTAAATTGTAGCTTTCTTCTAACTTTTCTTGAGAGCTTTTGAGGCCTTCTTGTATTTTTCCAACTTGCTATGTTCCTTGCAAAATAAATTATCTTTTCTTCTTGCAACACAAACATTAGTAATTATACTTCAAGGTTTTGTGATCATCAAAATCAATCTTTAACTCAATCTTTGGGTCATCATCTACTAAGGTCCATACTTGGTTGGAATGCATGGAGTCTATTTCTGACTTCATTGCATCCATCCATTTTTCGGAGTCGATGTCTAACATCGCTTCGTTGTAGATCTTGGGATCATTACTATGATCTCTTTCTCCCATGAGGAACTTTTCCTTTATGTCCTCTGTAATCATACCTAAGTATCTTTCAGGAGGATGGGAGATCCTACTGGATCTACAAAGTGGACGAGGTTCTTCATGTATTGGCTCAATGTGAATAGGTTCACTAGGCTCAATTGCTCGTTGCTCTTGAGAGACTTTCTCTTCGAGCTCAGTTTTCCTCCTACTGCCTCTATCAAGGATAAACTTTTTTCCAAGAAGATGGCATGTCGGCTCACAAACACTTTGTGGTCTTCTGGGATGTAAAAATTATATCCTAATGACTCTTTAGGATATCCAATGAAAGAGCACCAATTGTCCTAGCCTCTAACTTGTCTGCCTGTTGTCATTTGACTTGGGCCGGACATCCCCAAATCTTGAGATAACCAAGATTTGGTTTCTTACCATGTCATATCTCATACGGTGTGGTAGGAGCGGACTTAGAGGGAACTCTATTCAATATGTAGATAGCTGTGAGTAGGGCATCTCCCCATAAGAATAAGGATAATTCAGTGAACCTCATCATGGATCTGACTGTTGGGTTGTGGAGCCTGATCCATTTCCTTTTTTCAAGACCCCTATGTGCACTATGGTGGTGGAGGATCAAGGGAAGACAAGCCGGAAAGAGTTCGAAAAGATTCAGAGTTGAATCAGCAAAGAAAAAATTTCAGCAAGGTCCGGAGTCGACTCCAGCAGACTTGGAGTCGACTCTAGCACGCAGGCAGACTTGGCACAGTCTTGGAGTCGACTCCAGATCCATAGGAGTCGACTCCCCAGTGTTGGAGTCGACTCGAGAACTCCAGGAGTCAACTCCCACAGGCAGACAGAGAGGCTTTTTCTGTGGACTGTGGTCGAGTCGACTCGCAGAATTGCGGGAGTCGACTCGAGCACGATTTTCACGCGAGGCTGAGTTATGAACCGGGTTCAAGCCAAGGTTTTTTGAAGCCCTAATCAAAGTAAGAGATTGGGAGGTATATATAGACTTCTTGTGGGACACGAGAGGTGTGTGGCAACCTTGAGAAACCCTAGAACTCATCAACGAGAAGTTTCCAAAAGGAGATCCTTTGTGTGCATCAGGAAGACGACGCGTTGCTCGTCTTGAGAGAGATTGTTTTGCTGTAAGAAAGAGAGTTTGTTCTCTTCTCTTGAATCTCTGTAACTTTCTTTGATTATATAGTGAAGTATTGATCTGTGCGGCTGTGGACGTAGGAGCAAGGGACTCCGAACCACATAAACTTGGGTGTCTTGTGCGTTTGTTATTGTTTCTTGCCGTATTCTTTTTTCTCCTACTATTTCTTATATTCCGCAATCGTAGGGTTGAATCCCTAACAACTGGTATCAGAGCCATCTGGTTCAAAGGAAAAAGTGGGAGCAATGGCGGCTGAAGAAGGCAAGGTCAAGATTGACAGATTTGACGGCAAAGACTTTGGTTTCTGGAAGATGCAGATCGAAGATTATTTATATCAGAAGAAACTTCATCTACCTCTTGAAGGTATGAAACCGACAGATATGTCACAGGCCGACTGGGATTTAATGGATCGTCAGGCTTTGGGAGTTGTTCGCTTGACGTTGGCTCGAAACGTTGCGTTCAACGTTTTGGAAGAGAAGACAACAGCAGGTTTGCTGAGAGCATTATCGAATATGTATGAAAAACCCTCGGCCTCCAACAAGGTGTACCTGATGCGCCGTTTATTCAATCTGAAGATGAGTGAAGGTTCCTCTGTTACTGATCACATCAATGAGTTCAATCTGATTACAAGCCAGTTGAGTTCGGTGGAAATCAGTTTTGAAGATGAAGTTCGTGCCCTAACTCTTCTATCCTCCTTGCCAGAAAGTTGGGGTGCAACGGTGACAGCTGTAAGCAGTTCCTGCGGCTCAAACAAACTGAAGTTTGAGGAGGTCCGAAATCTGATACTCAGTGAAGATATCAGAAGGAGGGAGTCTGGTGTGAAATCTGGTTCGATTCTGAATACATCTGAAGGCAGAGGAAGAACTGTGCAATGCAGTGAAAACCGTGGCAGATCGAAGTCTAAGAGGAGGAGCAAGTCTAGATCGAAAGGCGATGGCTGCTGGCATTGTGGCAAGATGGGCCACACGAGGAAGAATTGTTGGCTTAGAAAGAAGAATCCAAGCAAGGGGCAGAACGAGGTGTCCGTGAATGCAACCACAGATGAAGCCAACGATGCTTTGATTCTCAGCGTGGACAGCCCTATGGAATCGTGGATACTAGACTCTGGAGCTTCGTTTCATTCTACCTCACGGAAGGAGTGTATGCTAAACTACACTGCAGGAGACTTCGGAAAGGTTTATCTCGCTGATGATGAGCCTTTAGATATTGTGGGGACAGGTGAAGTTCATATCAGGATGATGAATCAGTCAGTGTGGAAACTGAAGAATGTGAGGCATATCCCAGGCTTGAAGAGAAACTTGATTTCTGTTGGGCAGCTTGACAGCGAAGGGTATGTTACTACCTTCGTAGGTGGTTTATGGAAAATCACCAAAGGAGCTATGGTGATAGCACGTGGGAACAAGTTGGGGACTCTCTACATGACCAATGACACCAAGGATACGGTGGCATTAACAGAAACAGGTGCAGATAGTTGTCTTTGGCATCGCAGACTTGGACATATGAGTGAGAAAGGTATGAAGATGATGGTGAAGAAGAACAAGCTAGCAGATCTGAAAACTGTTGATGTAGGTCTCTGTGAAGACTGCATATTTGGGAAGCAGAAAAAGGTTAGTTTCTCAAAGGGTGGAAGAACACCGAAGACAGAAAAGCTAGAGCTTGTACACACAGATGTGTGGGGGCCTTCACCGGTTGCATCTCTTGGAGGCTCACACTATTATGTCACGTTCATTGACGACTCTACCAGAAAGGTTTGGATTTATTTCATGAAGCACAAATCAGAGGTATTTGTCACCTTCAAAAAGTGGAAAAGTCTGGTGGAGAATGAATCTGGTGCAAAGATAAAACGACTAAGGTCTGACAATGGCGGTGAGTATGACAGCAGTGAGTTCAAGGAATTCTGCGCAGTGAATGGAATCCGAATGGAGAAGACAATACGAGCACACCGCAGCAAAATGGGGTGGCTGAGCGAATGAACAGAACCCTGAACGAGAGAGCCAATAGTATGAGGATCCATGCTGGTTTGCCCAAGATGTTTTGGGCTGAGGCAGTCAACACCGCAGCGTATCTAATAAACAGAGGCCCGTCGGTTCCCCTAGATTGCAAATTGCCTGAAGAAGAGTGGACAGGAAAAATAGTAAATTTGTCACACTTGAGGGTCTTTGGGTGTGTCTCCTTTGTGCACATTAATGCAGAGAAAAGGGACAAGCTAGATGCAAAGTCCAGAAAGTGTTTCTTCATTGGATATGGTACAGATGATTTTGGTTACAAGTTCTGGGATGCACAGAACCAGAAGGTCATCAGAAGCAAGGATGTGATATTCAATGAGCGAGTTCTCTATAAGGACAAGAATACTTCAGATCTTGAGAGTGCAGGGGAGCAAAGCAAGGAAAAACAGCAAGCTGAGCTGCAAGAGATTACAGAAGAAGATGTTGCCAAAAGTTTTCAGAAAAATCCTGAAAATTCAGAAACTGTTGTGGCACAACCTCAACCAAGTATACCACAGCTGAGAAGATCAACAAGAATCTCGAGACAACCAGATAGATATTCATCCTCTTTACATTATCTGCTATTGACAGATGGAGGTGAACTCGAGTGTTATGAAGAAGCCATGGAAAGTGAAGATTCGGTGAAGTGGGAGTTAGCCATGAAGGACGAGATGAAATCCTTGGATAGAAATCAAACTTGGGAACTCAGTTCACTACCAGAAGGCAAGAAGGCTTTACAGAACAAGTGGGTCTACAAAGTTAAAGAGGAACATGATGGCAGCAAAAGGTACAAAGCAAGGTTGGTTGTGAAAGGCTTCCAACAGAAGGAAGGTATCGACTACACTGAGATTTTCTCTCCGGTAGTCAAATATTCAACAATCAGAGTGATTCTGAGTATTGTGGCAGCAGAAAATCTATATTTGGAGCAGTTGGATGTTACGACTGCATTTCTCCATGGAGAGATTGATGAAGACATCTACATGCAGCAACCTATCGGCTTTGCAGTCCCTAGCAAGGAGAACCTTGTATGCAAGCTGAAGAGAAGTTTGTATGGTTTGAAACAGGCCCCGAGGTTGTGGTACAAAAAGTTCGATGGATTCATGATCAACAATGGTTTTGTAAGATGTCAAGAAGATCATTGCTGTTATCTTAAGGTACTTGATGGCAGTTTTATCATCTTACTTTTGTATGTTGACGACATGTTGATAGCCGGACCGAACCTACAAGAGATTGAAAGATGGAAGAAAGAGCTATCAAGGAAGTTTGCAATGAAAGACATGGGTGCAGCAAAACAGATGCTTGGGCTGAGGATTGAAAGGGATAAGGTGGCTGGCACACTGAAGCTTTCTCAAGCTAACTACATTGATAAGATGTTGAATAGATTCAATATGACAGATGCAGATTCTGTGAAGACACCTTTAGCGAGCCATTTCAAACTTTCAAAAGAGCAATCACCCAAGGATGAAGAGGAGCTGAAGAAGATGTCAAGGGTACCATATGCTTCAGCTGTAGGCAGCTTGATGTATGCTATGATATGCACGAGACCCGACATTGCACATGCAGTGGGAGCTGTGAGCAGATACATGGCCAATCCGGGTAGACAACATTGGGAGGCTGTCAAGTGGATCCTAAGATATTTGAAAGGTACTAGAAATGTAGGCTTGTGTTATAGAAAAGGCAGTCAAACACTACAAGGTTTTGTGGATGCAGACCTGGGAGGTGATACTGACACTAGAAGAAGCACCACAGGGTATGTTTATACCATAGGCGGAACAGCAGTGAGTTGGTTCTCACAATTGCAAAAGATCGTTGCTCTTTCGACAACAGAGGCAGAATATGTTGCCATTACAGAAGCCAGTAAGGAGATGATTTGGCTACAAAACCTTCTGAAAGAGCTGGGCAGAGAACAGAACTGTAGTGTACTATTCTGCGACAGTCAGAGTGCTATTCACTTAGCTAAGAACCCAATGTTTCATGCGAGAACGAAGCACATACAGCTGAGATATCACTTCATCAGGAAGTTGCTAGAAGATGGCAGTTTGTTACTTGAGAAGATTCAAGGAGCAAAGAATTCAGCGGATATGTTGACTAAGACAGTCACTACAGAGAAATTGAGGCTATGCATGGCCTCAATTGGCCTCCAAAGCTAGTTGAATGGAGGTGCCGCACAGAGAATACAGATCAAGATATAGAAGTTTGTTTATTTTTCAGAGAGATGCACAATTGGATGTATCAGTCTCCAAGTGGGAGAGTTGTTGGGTTGTGGAGCCTGATCCATTCCCTTTTTTCAAGACCCCTATGTGCACTATGGTGGTGGAGGATCAAGGGAAGACAAGCCGGAAAGAGTTCGAAAAGATTCAGAGTTGAATCAGCAAAGAAAAAATTTCAGCAAGGTCCGGAGTCGACTCCAGCAGACTTGGAGTCGACTCTAGCACGCAGGCAGACTTGGCACAGTCTTGGAGTCGACTCCAGATCCATAGGAGTCGACTCCCCAGTGTTGGAGTTGACTCGAGAACTCCAGGAGTCAACTCCCACAGGCAGACAGAGAGGCTTTTTCTATGGACTGTGGCCGAGTCGACTCGCAGAATTGCGGGAGTCGACTCGAGCACGATTTTCACGCGAGGCTGAGTTATGAACCGGGTTCAAGCCAAGGTTTTTTGAAGCCCTAATCAAAGTAAGAGATTGGGAGGTATATATAGACTTCTTGTGGGACACGAGAGGTGTGTGGCAACCTTGAGAAACCCTAGAACTCATCAACGAGAAGTTTCCAAAAGGAGATCCTTTGTGTGCATCAGGAAGACGACGCGTTGCTCGTCTTGAGAGAGATTGTTTTGCTGTAAGAAAGAGAGTTTGTTCTCTTCTCTTGAATCTCTGTAACTTTCTTTGATTATATAGTGAAGTATTGATCTGTGCGGCTGTGGACGTAGGAGCAAGGGACTCCGAACCACATAAACTTGGGTGTCTTGTGCGTTTGTTATTGTTTCTTGCCGTGTTCTTTTTTCTCCTACTATTTCTTATATTCCGCAATCGTAGGGTTGAATCCCTAACACTGACCATATCCAATAGGGTCCGATTCCTTCTTTCTGATACTCCGTTGAGTTGAGATGTTCCAGAAGGTGTCCATTGTGAAACTATACTATTTTGTTTGAGATAATTGCGAAACCCTCCACTAAGGTATTCTCCTCCTCGATCTGATCGAAGAACCTTAATGAGTTTTTTTGTCTGTATTTCTACTTCAAATCTGAATTCTTTGAACCTTTCAAATGCTTCAGATTTATATCTCATAAGATAGACATAACCATACCATGAGAAATCATCGGTAAAAGTAATAAAGTAGAAAAATTGACCCCTAGCCTGCACATCGAATGGGCCACACACATCAGTGTGTACTAGAATTATTTTAGCGAACCTCTCCCCGTGTCCTACAAAGGGTAATTTGGCCATTTTTTCTTGAAGGCAGGATTCACAAATCGGATATGACTTAGAAGTCAATGAACTCAAAAGCTCATGTTTCTCCAATTTGTTAATTCTGTCTTCTTCTATATGACCAAGTCTGAGGTGCCACAAATACTTTTGATTTATCTCATCTCTAGATCTTTTAGATCCTATGGTACTCACTATATGCTCAGATACGTTCACAGATACATCCATATGTAAGTGATAGAGACCGTCAATCATAAAACCACATCCAAATAGTTTATTTCGTAAATAAATGGAAACGTAGTTTTTATTGAAATTGAATTCATAATATTCCTGTGCTAGACAAGATACAGAAATCAGATTTCTACTAGCACTAGGTACAAAATAACAATCTCTAAGTATCAAACTAAATCCTGACAGTAAATGCAAAGAGAATGTGCCCACGGCAACAGCAGCAACTCTTGCTCCATTGCCAACCCGTAGGGTTACCGCACCTTCCGTAAGCCTTCTACTTTCCTTTAGACCCTGCATGGTAGTGCACAAGTGAACACTAGAACCAGAGTCTATAACCCAATTGGAAATAGAAGAAACCGTTAGATTAGTTTCAATAATTAGCATATTAGACATACCTTCAGAAGGCGTGTCACCCTTCTTGCTCTTTATGTTTCCCATGTAGATAGGATAGTTCCTCTTTCAATGGAAATATTTTTCTTTGGGTTCGGCCTTCTTCTTAGGAACTTCCTTCTTCGGCTTTTTCTCGGTCTTCTGCATCTTCGCAGGCTTCTTCTTCTTTGCCAGTAGACTTTCTCTTGGAAGTAGAAGCTAGCTCAGCAGCGAGAACTGTGCCCCTTGAACCTTTCAAGGCTCCCTCAGTTGTCTTCAACATATTCAACAATTCAAGTTTGGTGCATTCAATTTTTTTCATATGGTAGTTTACAATAAACTGCCCATATGAACATGGCAACGATTGTAGGATCAAATCCGTTTGCAAATTCTTGTGCATGGTCATGCCAAGCTTCTCAAGCTCCTCAAGATCCTTGATCATGGTCAAACAATGTTCATGGACGGACTGCCCATCGCGCATCTTGTCTTTGAAGAGCCGCTTGGACACTTCAAACCTCGCTGCGCGACTCTGTTCACCATACAACTCTTGTAGGTGATCAAGTATGTCCTTAGCAGTCTTCATGCTCTCATGCTGGCATTGCAATTCGTTGGACATGGATGCCAAAATGTAGCACCTAACCTTATTGTCGTCATCCAACCATTTTGCATGCGTCTCACGCTGCTCATTGGTTGCACGGGTTGGTAACACCGAGAGTTCATGGTCAAGAACATAAGCTATCTTTTCACAACTCAAGACAATCTTCAAGTTGCGGAGCCAATCTTTATAGTTTGGTCTGGTCAACCTATTGTTATCTAGAATTCGAACTATCGGGTTGGAAGCCGTTGACATATACAGAGAGTAAAGATTCTAATTAGAAATTTGTATTTGACATTAATTTATTTTAGAAACTTTTAAAATAAAATTGGATCAAATCCTTCCACTATTTCTCGGATCTCTCACACTCCCCTGGTAAAGATACGGAAACCTGTGACTTAGGATTTCGAGTGGGGTGCTGCGGTCCCACTAATCTACATGTCACCTCACCTAGCAGTTATTGGAGACATATAGACGATGAGTGTACAACTCTTGTACAATGCTTCATAAGCATATTGAGCTAACCTGGTCTCCAAGTCATAAGGACCTCACCTAACAGTTGTTGGACCCGTTCCTTGGTTAAGTCAGACCCACCGTATATCCTGCAAAAATAAAGCTATAATTGGGTCCTCACCTAACAGTTATTGGAGCCCAACCCCACCTTTATCCCACAACATCTCATGTTAATAGAGAGGTTTAATCCTCCGATGCAACTAGCCCACTGTATCCAGCCGAGACTAATCAACGCCGAAAAGATCTTAGCAACTCTACTATGGTAGAAGATCAATCGACTTAATATTGGGTAATCAGATCTTAGTGATTCCAACTTTGAGCTTTCCATAGAAGGTAATCGATCAATTGGCCAGGTAAGCAGATAGGAGGCTCCCCTTACTCAGAGAGTAAGGTCTTAATTAAGTAACCACCTTTAAGCTTTTCTAGGCACCAATTAGATCAATTAATCAAATATGGCTAGCTCAATGTATCATTCACTTTCGATTGATTTAGGAAGGTTTTAGGTCTCATGGGATTTACGTCTAATGTAACAATCTACCCCATACCATATGTCATTCGATTTACATCTTATGTAAATATCACATTAGTTCAAGTTTACATCCTATGTAATTATGAAACCCTTTCATATATTATGTGATTACATCTTATGTAAATGAAATAATTGTTTCAGTTTACATCTTATGCAAATGTCCTATTATTTAAGGATTTTATTGACATCTCATGCAAATAAATTTTGTTTAACTAATACATACATCTCATGCATACAATGTTTTAAACATAACCTTAAACAAGTATGAACATTATGATTACCACATGCATCTGTTAGATGTATGACCTAGAAGTCAATCTGGCTGATACATTATTAATTCTAGGACATAATCTTGTACTTGACTATTTATTATTGAATAAATAAAAGGTATCTTTTTCATTCATATTATTATTGTGTCTATGAATCGTCCAAGGAATTAATAAGATAATGATACATATTCTCAAGAGTTGAGAATTTGAGCCATGTATCATTGGTAATTAATTTCTATATGCTCCTGATCTATGGATCATTATGAGGACGGTGATCGATCCAATAAGATCAGTGCACATATTGCTTGCCTTATGGATGGACGAGACTCGAGTCCACGGTGTGGGGACACTGAAGTAATAGTGCAGGTGCTTGTTAGAGAACAAGGGTACTCAGCATGACCATGACAAGAAGTCATTTGGATGTCTATCCACTCGTCAGTGACTTGCTTGATGTTGCAGTAGTGTGACTGGTCCTTTGACCTGCGGTGCTTCGGCTACTCACAGTAAGGTTATTGTAGTTTGACTGCATATATACATGGTCTCTAGACATATAGGTTCATGCAGTGTAGATTGGCTGCAATAGGTTTACTGTAGGAGTAGAGTATGCACCTATATGGAATCTATCAATCTTGATAGATGAGGAGAGATCCTATGTGATTTATATGACTGAGTTCGTAAGACCTTGGCCGGGGCAGTATGCAAAGTGGAGAAAAAGTTTTTCACTCTCGAACTTAAGTCGAATAAATCTTGACATATGACAGACGATGGAATTTGACGAGTTGTCCATGACCTCCATCCTATAGGGATCCACGATAGTAGGACTATATCATACGATAATTGCACCAAGAGGTTCATCATTCCATTCTGCTGCGTGGCCACTACATACTGCTAGGTGTCACTGGTGGATGGTGAGACTCACAGGAAATATCTTGATGATCGATAAACCCTGATGAGTTGAGTTGGAACTGTTCCAACCCATTGAAATGAGTTTTCAATGATATTGTGATAGAGATTGCAATGTATCTCACTACCAGTCAGAATAGAACCCATGGGGTCACACACACTAGAAGTATTGACCGATTCGATGGTTGAAACGTGATTATGAATCACAAGTAATCAATTCGATTGATAATAAATTGAAGAAGGAACAATGGGAATTAATTAATTGGACTTAAACACGAATCCTACTTGGAGTAGAATTTCTAGAGTCCTAATTGGATTAGGACTGGGAGTCCTACTTGGAGTAGGATTCCTTCAAACCTTATTACATTAGGATTTTGAATTCAATTTGGATTCCTACTTAGAATAGGATTCCTAGAAGTCCTAATTTGATTAGAACTTCGGATTCAAAGTCGAGTCCTAATTGGATTAGGACTAAAATTAAATAAGTCCTAATTGGATTAGAATTTATTAAGTCCTAATTAATTATTAATCTAATGAATCAAGATGACTCCTAATTGAGTTAGGATTGAAGAGTTCAATTGAGTCATGGTTCATTCAAGTTCTAATTGGATTAGGACTTGCATGAAATCCAATTTGGTTAAACCTTGGACTAAGCCTAATTAGATTAGGACTTAGCCACAAGAACACCACCTAATCCTCCTTAGAGGAGGACTAGGGTTAGCCAAGAGGGAGGGGCGCATGCCCCTCCTCTTTTTCTTTGCTTTGTGCGGCACAACAAGAGGGGCCGGCGCCCCTCTTAGGAAATCCATAAGGAGCTCCTAAATGTTAGGAGCTTCACATCTCTTTTTAAGGAGAAGAGGGGCGGCATCTAGGGCATTCAAGCCCTCTCCTTTTCCAAACCGGGGCCTCCTTCCTCCTCTTGGTTTTCAGCTGCAAGCAAGGGAAGCAAAAGAAAAGTGTTGGCGGCCTCTTCATCCTCCCTTCCTCCTTCCAACGCAGGGAAAAGAAAGAAGGCTGCAGGGGCTTTGTTCCTTTACTTTTCTTCATCCTTCTTCTTCCTCCTCCCAAGCACATTCAAAGGTTGATTCAAAGGGAGGACATCAGCCATTAAAGTTGCCTCTGCAAGGGAGCTAGCACCCCGGGGAGACAAAGAAGCTTGGATCAATTTTTACTTCGTGTGGATACCCGTAGAGGCCGGACGCTTGTGCGGCTTCAAGCGAGCCCTCTTCCAAAACCATGATCATCAGTTTGCGGTGATCATCTACCCACACAAGGTGAAGATCTAATCTTCATAATTGTTTTAAAAGCTTTTAATTCTAATCTATCTATGAACGGTTTTTGAACAACGTTCATGAGATGAACGTCGATCCCGCGCATGCCCCTTCCGCTGCCATCTGAAATTTTTTTAATTTTCTGCGGCATGGGCGGGTTTCCAACAGTGGTATCATAGCCTAGGCTTCATAGATTAAGGTTAGAATTAATTATAAACAGGCATGCTAGATCTAAAATTTAAAAGATTATGCATGCTGAAAATTTTCTGCATACAGATTTTTTCTGGGTTGCTGATTTTTGCATGCTGATTTTTATGTGATAAATTGATGATTCTAATTGCATTGTTAATGGGATTACAAAGTTTAGAATCATGTTTAGCATGATCAGCAACCCATGTCATATGATAATCAATTAGATTTCAGATCTAAAAATTATAATTGCTGCATGTGGTGATGATCATTGGATTCAAACCCTTTTGGTATCAAATGTAATGACCTGCGATGTGATTTGTAATGTCATATAATTTTTCAGATGCTTGCATGCATCTTATTTGATATTTTGATAGGCCTGCATGCCTTCTAAAAGGGGATGTAATTTATTATTTTATATCTGGTTGTATTTCTATGATGTAATGTACGTCATCGATCAAGTCGAAGACAGTACATGAGATGAACGGCGATCTGAGCGGTTGATGGCGATTGGATCAAGAGTTGATCAGAGATCGAATCAAGAAGGCTCGGGACCAATTCAAGAGTTGAAGACCAGTTGATCGATTGACGTGCATGTGCTTGTAATATAACCTAATTAGAATCCATGATCATCACCTATTTAAAGTTTTAGCTTTATTTATTGCTGCGATTATAACTGCCTGCGATGTGCCGTTTGCATGTGATGTGAATGAGCGTGGGGTAGATAAGTTTACATATGATGCAAACTAGTAGACCAAATCTAATGAGACCTAAACTAAAACCTCCTCAATCAAGTCGAGAGTGAACAAACATGAGCGAGTCATATTAGATTAATTGATCTAATTGGTGTCTAGGAAAGCATGAAAGGTGGTTACTTAATTAGGACCTTGCTCTTTGAGTAAGGAGAGCCTCCCACCTGCTTACCTAGCCAATTATTCGATTACCTCTGAAGAGCTCAAGTTGCAAACACCAAGACATGATTAACCAATATTAAGTCCATAGGTCTTCCACCATAGTAGAGCTGCTAAGGTCTTTCTGGTGTTGACTTGTCTCGGCTAGACACAATGGGCAAGTTGCATCGGAGGGCTGGACCTCTCTATAGACATGAGATGTTGTAGGGGTAAAGGTGGGGTTGGGGACCAATAACTGTTAGGTGAGGACCCAATGACGACTTTATTCCTACGGTTATATGGTGGGTCTGACTTAACTAAGGAATGGGACCAATAACTGTTAGGTGAGGTCTTCATGACTTAGAGACCAAGTAGCACTGCAACATGCTTGAGAAGCATTGTACAAGAGTTGTACACTCATCTATTTATGTGTCACTAATAACTGTTAGGTGAGGTGGCATGTAAATCGGTGGGACCGTAGTACCTACTAGAAACTCTAGTCGTGTAGGATTTTCGTTTTCCTACCAAGAGAGTGTGAGAAATTCAAAAAAATAGTGGGAGGTACATTTGTTCTAAAAGACTCTAGAACAAATTAGGATCATGTACAAAAATCTAACTAGAATCTTTACTCTCTGCAGATCACAATGTCAGCCTCAAACCCTTTGACCCGTATTTTTGAGACCAACAGACTGACCAGTACCAATTACAGAGACTGGCTTAGAAATCTCAAAATTGTTCTGAGTTGCGAGAAAATAGGCTATGTGCTCGACAATGATATCCCCACATTACCAGCACGTCCGACCACTGATCAGCGTGCGACGCATGAAAAGTGGACAGACGATGACATTAGGGTCAAGTGCTACATCATGGCATCCATGTCCAATGAACTCCAATGCCAGCATGAGAATATGAAGACTTCTAGGGACATACTGGCACACCTGCAAGAGTTGTATGGTGAGCAGAGTCGCACAGCTCGTTTTGAAGTGTCCAAGAGGCTCTTCAAAGCAAAGATGCGCGAGAGACAGTCTATCCATGATCACGGTCTGACTATGATCAAGGATCTAGAAGAGCTTGAGAAGCTCAGTATGAACATGCACAAGGAATTGCAAGTAGATCTGATCCTTCAATCCCTTCCTGATTCATTTGGACAGTTTATAGTAAACTACCATATGAATAAGATTGAATACATTAAGACTGAATTGTTAAACCTGTTGGTAACTGCTGAGGGAGCCTTGAAAGGTTCAAGGGGCAATGTCCTTGCTGCTGAGTTGACTTCTGGTTCCAAGAGAAAGTCTACTTGAAAAAAAAAGAAGCCTGCAAAGAAACAGAAGAAAGACAAGAAGCCAAAGAAGAAAGTTCAAAAGAAAAAGGCTAATGACAGAGAAAAATGTTTCCACTGCAATGTCGACGGCCACTGGAAGAGGAACTGTCCTTCATATCTCGAGAGCCTGAAGAACAAGAAGGCTGACACATCTTCAGAAGGTATACACTTGCTCATAATTGAAACTAATCTAACGGTTTCTTCTACTTCTAGTTGGGTTATAGATTCTGTTTCTAGTGCTCACTTGTGCACTATTATGCAGGGTCTAAAGGAAAGTAGAAGGATGGCGGAAGGTGCGGTAACCCTTCGGGTTGGCAACGGGGCAAAAGTTGCTGCTGTGGCTGTGGGCACCTACCCTCTGTGACTACCGTTTGGTTTTAGTTTATTACTTAGAGACTGTTATTATGTACCTGTCGCTAGCAGAAATTTGATTTCTGTTTTATATCTACCACAGGAAGGTCATGTTTTTACATTTGACAAAGACTACTGTTCTATTTATTTCAGAAATAAAATAATCGTATGTGGTTTTATGATTGATAGTCTCTATCATTTGCATATGGATGTATCTATAAATGTGTCTGAGCAAGAAGTGAGTGCCAAAGGATCCAAGAGATTCAGGGATGAGATAAACCAAAAATATTTGTAGCACCTCAGACTTGGCCATATTGGAGAAGATAGAATGAACAAAATGGATAAAGATGGGCTTCTCAGCTCATTGACTTCCGAGTCATATCCAGTTTGCGAGTTCTGTCTTCAAGAAAAAATGGCTAGATTGCCCTTTGTAGGACATGGGGAGAGGACCACTGAAATACTTACCCTGGTACACACAGATGTGTGTGGCCCATTCGATGTGCAAGCCAGAGGTCATTATTCATACTTCATTATCTTTACCGATGATTATTCACGGTATGGGTATGTGTATCTTATGGTTCCAAGAGAAAGTCTACTTGGAAGAAAAAGAAGCCTGCTAAGAAGCAGAAGAAAGACAAGAAGCCAAAGAAGGAAGTTCAAAAGAAAAAGGTTAATGACAAAGGAAAATGTTTCCACTGCAATGTCGACGGCCACTGGAAGAAAAACTGTCCTTCATACCTCGAGAGCCTGAAGACCAAGAAAGGTGACACACCTTCAGAAGGTATAGACTTGCTCATAATTGAAACTAATCTAACGGTTTCTTCTACTTCTAGTTGGGTTATAGATTCTGGTACTAGTGCTCATTTGTGCACTACCATGCAGGGTCTAAAGGAAAGTAGAAGGCTGGCATAAGGTGCGGTAACCCTTCGAGTTGGCAACGGGGCAAAAGTTGCTACTGTGGCTGTGGGCACCTACCATCTGCGACAACCGTCTGGTTTTAGTTTATTACTTAGAGATTGCTATTATGTACCTGCTGCTAGCAGAAATTTGATTTCTGTTTCATGTCTAGCACAGGAAGGTCATATTTTTACATTTGACAAAGACTGCTGTTCTATTTATTTCAGAAATAAAATAGTCGCACGTGATTTTATGATTGACAATCTCTATCATTTGCATATGGATGTATCTGTAAATGTGTCCGAGCAAGAAGTGAGTGCCAAAGAATTCAAGAGATCCAGGGATGAGATAAACCAAAAATATTTGTGGCACCTCAGGCTTGGCCATATTGGAGAGGACAGAATGAACAAAATGGATAAAGATGGGCTTCTCGGCTCATTGACTTCCGAGTCATATCCAGTTTGCGAGTCCTGTCTTCAAAAAAAAATGGCTAGATTACCCTTTGTAGGACATGGGGAGAGGACCACTGAAATACTTACCCTAGTACATACAGATATATGTGGCCCATTTGATGTGCTAGCCAGGGAACGTTATTCATACTTCATTATCTTTACCGATGATTATTCACGATATGGGTATGTGTATCTTATGAGACACAAGTTTGAATCTTTTGAAAAGTTTAAGGAGTTCAGAAATGAAGCAGAAAAACAAACTGGAAAACCTCTTAAGGCTCTTCGATCAGATCGAGGAGGAGAATACCTTAGTGGAGAATTTCGGGACTATCTCAAGGACAATGGCATAGTCTCACAATGGACTCCTCCGGGTACACCTCAACTCAACAGGGTGTCAGAGAGGAGAAATCGGACTCTTTTGGATATGGTCCGGTCCATGATGAGCTTCACTGATCTACCAATGTTTCTTTGGAGAGATGCCGTACTTACCGCAATTTATCTACTGAATAGAGTTCCCTCTAAATTCGTTCCTACCACACCGTATGAGATATGGCATGGTAAGAAACCAAGTCTTGGTCATCTCAAGATTTGGGGATGTCCGGCCCATGTCAAGCGACTACAGGCGGACAAGCTAGAGGCTAGGACCATAAGTGCTCGTTTTATAGGATATCCTAAAGAGTCATTAGGATACAATTTTTACGTCTCAGAGGATCACAATGTATTTGTGAGCCGACATGCCATCTTCTTGGAAAACCAGTTTATCCTTGATAGAGGCAGTGGGAGGAAAATTGAGCTTGAAGAGAAAGTCTCTGAAAAGCAACGAGTCATGGATCCTATAGAACTCATTCATACAGAGCCAGTACACGTTGTCCCTCAACCACCTCGCAAATCTAGTAGGGTCTCCCATCCTCCCGATAGATACTTAGGTATACTAGAAGTGGATACCGAGAAAATGTTCCTAGTGGGAGATAGAGATCACATACAGGATCCCAAAACCTACAACGAGGCGATATCTGATATCAATTCCGAAAAATGGTTGGAAGCTATGAAATCAGAGTTAGACTCCATGCATTCCAACCAAGTCTGGACTCTAGTAGATCCACCAGAAGGTATTGTACCTATTGGATGCAAATGGATCTACAAAAGAAAGATAGGTTCGGATGGAAAGGTAGAGACCTATAAAGCAAGGCTAGTGGCGAAAGGATATAGTCAACGCGAAGGCATTGACTATCCGGAAACCTTTTCACCTGTAGCCATGCTGAAATCCATCCAAACATTGCTTGCCATTGCAGCATTTCATGATTATGAAATCTGGCAGATGGATGTGAAAACTGCTTTCCTGAATGGATATCTTGATGAAGATATCTATATGGAACAGCCTTTGGGTTTCACTTCCAGTGATGGAGATCACAAGGTCTGCAAGCTGCAAAGGTCCATCTATGGACTAAAGCAAGCATCTCGGAGTTGGAACACTCGTTTCAATGACGCAATCAAAACGTTTGATTTCATCAAAAATGAAGAGAAACCATGTGTTTATAAAAGGATTAGTGGGAGTGCTGTCATATTTTTTGTACTGTACGTGGACGACATCCTCCTGATAGGAAATGATATTCCTATGCTAATCTCGATCAAGGTCTGGTTGTCAAAAGAGTTCTCCCTGAAGGACCTTGGAGAAGCATCCTATATTTTGGGAATAAAGGTCTATAGAGATAGATCTAAAAGGATGCTTGACCTATCACAGAAGATATACATAGAGAAAGTGCTGAAAAGGTTCAGCATGGAAAACTCTAAAAGAGGTCTCTTACTCCTAAGACATGGAATTCATCTCTTCAAGAAGATGTGCCCCAACACATCTGAAGAGATTCAACGCATGAGCAAGATCCCTTATGCATCGGCAATAGGGAGCCTCATGTATGCCATGCTATGTACACGACCTGATATAGCCCTTGCTGTGAGTGTCACAAGCAGATATCAGTCGAATCCAGGTGAAGAACACTGGACAGCTGTGAAGAATATTCTTAAGTACTTGAGAAGAACTAAAGATTTATTCTTGGTTTTTGGAGGATCATCAGAGTTAAAGATAGAAGGGTACACAGATTCAGACTTCATGACTGATGTCGATGATAGGAAGTCAACATCTGGATATGTGTTCTTGTGCAATGGTGGTACGGTGAATTGGAAAAGTTCTAAACAACCGATTATTGCTGATTCTACTATGGAAGCTGAATATATCGCCGCCTCTGAAGCTGCTAAAGAAGGCTTCTGGTTCAAGAAATTCATTGCAGAGTTGGACGTGATGACATCAGATGCCATAACACTCTACTGCGATAATAATGGCGCCATAGCTCTTACTAAGGAGCCAAGGTCTCATCAGAAGTCCAAGCATATAGAGCGGCGCTTCCACCTCATACGCGACTATGTTGAGAAGAAGTATGTCGAGGTGCAGAGAGTAGACTCCGCGGACAACGTGGCAGACCCATTCACTAAGCAGCTAAGTCAGCAAAAGACTGAAGCCCACCTTGAGAAGATGGGCCTAAGATATATGACCAATTGGCTTTAGTGCAAGTGGGAGATTGTTAGATGTATGCTCTAGAAGCCAATCTGGCTGACACATTGTTAATTCTAGGGACATAATTTTGTACTTGACTATTTATTATTGAATAAATAAAAGGCATCTTTTTATTCATATTGTTTATGTATCTATGAATCGTCCAAGAATTAATAAGATGATGATGTGTATTCTTAAGAGTTAAGAATTTGAGCCATGCATCATTGATTAATTTCTGAATACTCCTGATCAATGGATCATCACAAGGATGGTGATCGATCCGATCAGTGCACACATTGCTTTCCTTATGGATGGATGAGACTCGAGTCCACAGTGTGGCGACACTGAAGTAATAGTGCAGGTGCTTGTTAAGAACAAGGGTACTGAGCGTGACCAAGACAAGAAGTCACTTGGATGTCTATCCACTCGTCAGTGACTTGCTTGATGTTGCAGTAGTGTGACTGGTCCTTTGACCTGCGATGCTTCGGCTACTCAGAGTGAGGTTATTGTAGTTTGACTGCACATATACATGGTCTCTAGCCATATGGGTCCATGCAGTGTAGATTGGCTGCAGTAGGTTCACTGTAGGAGTAGGGTATGCACCTATAAGGAATCTATCGATCTTGACAGATAAGGAGAGATCCTATGTGATTTATAAGACTGAGTTCGTAAGACCTCGGCCGGGGTAGTATGCACAGTGGAGAAAGAGTTTTTCACTCTCGAACTTAAGTCATATAAATCTTGACATATGACAGACGAAGGGATTTGACGAGTTATCCATGACCTCCGTCCTGTAGGGATCCACGATAGTAGGACTGTATCACATGATAACTGCACCTAGAGGTTCATCATTCTATTCTGCTGGGTAGCCACTACATGCTACTAGGTGTCACTGGTGGATGGTGGGACTCACAGGGATTATCTCGATGATCGATAAATCCTAATGAGTAGAGTTGGAATCGTTCCAATCCATTAAAAGGAGTTTTCAATGATATTGTGATAGAGATCACAATATATCTCACTACCAATCAGAGTAGAACCTATGAGGTCACACACACTAGAGGCATTGACCGATCCGATGGTTGAATCATGATTAGGAATCACAAGAAATCAATTCGATTGATAATAAGTTGAAGAAGGAACAAAGGGAATTAATTAATTGGACTTGAAAAAAGAATCCTACTTGGAGTAGGATTCCTAGAGTCCTAATCGGATTAGAACTAGGATTCCTACTTGGACTGGGATTCCTACTTGGACTGGAAATCCTATTTATAGTAGGACTAGGATTCGTACTTGGAGTAGGATTCCTACAATCCTAATTAGATTAGGAGTTTTGAATTAAATTTGGATTCCTACTTGGAGTAGGATTCCCAGAGTCCTAATCAGATTAGGACTTGGAATTCAAATTAGAGTCCTAATTGGATTAGGACTAAAATTAAACAAGTCCTAATTGGATTAGGACTAGTATAGATTGGACCCAATTAATTCATGATTTGGTTAAGACCTAATTGGATTAGGACTAAGCCATAAGAGGGATTCCTAATCCTCCTTAAAAGAGGATTAGGGCATCACAAGAAGGAGGGGATCACGCCCCTCCTCCTTATATTCTTTGGTGCGGCATGAAGAGAGGGCGGCGCCCCTCTTAGGCAAGACATCAAGAGCTCCTAAATGTTAGGAGCTCCACATGTCTATAAAAGAGGGTGTGGGCGGCAGCTAGGGCATGAAAATTAATTCCCTCTCCTCTTCTTGCCGTGAGCCTCCATCATCCCTTTGGTTTCAGCCGCAAGCAAGGTGATACAAGGAAGAAAGCTAGGTGGCCTCCTCCCTTCTCCTTTGCTTCATCCAATGCAAGGGAAAGTAAAAGGCTGCAGGGGCTTCGTTCCTCTTCCTCTTCTTCATCCTTCTTCCTCCTCTCAAGTACATTCAAGAGTTGAAAGAAAGAGAGGAGATCAGCCATCAAAAGTTATCTCTACAAGGGAGCTAACACCCCGGGAGATAGAGAGCTTGGATCGGTTTTTCGTATGGATACCCGTAGAGGCCGGGCACTTGAACGGCTTCAAGCGAACCTTCATCCAAAACCACGATCATCAGTTTGCGGTGATCATCTACCCGCACAAGGTGAAGATCTGATCTTCTAATGTTTTTAAAATTTTTTTAATCCTTATCTATCTACGAACGGTTTTAAACAACGTTCATGCGATGAACGGTTGATCCCGCGCATGCCTCTTCCGCTGCATCTGAAATGATTGAAATTTTTCTGCGGCATGGGCGGGTTTCTAACAACCCTACATCATTGCATTTTAATAAATTATTAAAAGTGATTCAAGCTTGATTAATTTTGGTCCAATCTAATGGATGCAGGTCGAGTGGAACGTATTTGAGATGACCCCTGAACCCAAATCGCATGCACCCCATGAATCGGATCTTCCCAACCAATTAGAGTCGACCCCAATTTTCATTTCTCAACACATAGCCACCCTAAGTTTCCGCGTCTCCCTTCCGAACTCCCCTGCATTCACGGCATCCAAACAGAGCCAAATCCAAACTCCCTTCATCACCCACGGATCTCCCCAGCTCCCTTATCCCACGAACAAAACTAATGCCCTGAAGGATCGCTTCCAGCTCATTCCCTCTTCCGAGATCTCAGCAGTTGGCATTAGCTCTTCTTCCGGATTCCTTCCACATCCACGAACCAAGTCACAATCTTCTTTTGAGAACTTTCGTATTTCCTCTTGTTTTGGAATAACTCCATCCCGTTTGCATGCTGTTCGTAACCCATCCTTATCCCGCAACCAGCCATATCTCAACATCCCATGCGATCATTCCCAGCAAATCTAAGCCTCCGCATGCATCCCAGACTCCACCGAAAGCAGCTCCCGGATCCGAACCAGCCTTGCATCCTTATCCCAGCATTCAGATTAACAGCTTAGCATCCATCCAATAGATTCATCTTCATCTCATCCGCATGAAGCCAGCTTCATCCCCTCCATGGATAAGCCCCAACCATCAAAGATTCATCCTCTTCCCCTGTTTCGGAAACAGAACAGAGTTCATCCTCCTTCTGCGTCCGAGATTTTCTCCGCATCCTCCCAGCAGATGCAGCTCATCACGGATCAAAACAACAGCTTATCACGAATCCTTATCCCAGCATTCAACCGCATCCGTGATCAGCTTCTTCCGGATTCTTCACGTTCGCGAATCACAGCCAGCCACCATCCATGATTCAAGGTTTCTTCCCTCCACGGATGAGTTCATCTTCCTTCCCTCCATGTCTGCAGCCTCTCTCCCATTCGCGATCAGCCTCCATCGACCACAGATCATCCCAATCTTCTCCCGAATAACCTCCAGTCCCAGCAACCTCCTGCGTCTTTTCCGTGAATCATCCTCATCTCCTCTCAACCGGAAATGGAGAGAGAGGTGGGCAGCCTATAAAAGGCCCAGGCATGAAACGGGGAAGGCAACTTCTGGGGTTTGGTTCCACATATCTTCTCAGAAGGCGGAATCCCAATAATTCCCACGGAAGAAGATGAAATAAAAGGAGAGAGAAGAGTTTGGATATTTTGGGAATAACTTTCCATATACAAAAAAAAAAAGAATGAAGTGCTGAGGGAAAGAAAGCCGATCGTGATGCAAATGGAAGCCCGCTGCTGTGCCACTGCTGCTGTCGCCCACAACTCCATGGAAGGTTGATCTTCTCTTTAGGGCTGGATGCAGCCCTAACAAAAGGATAAGGGTTTTGTATTTTTTATTTTTATTTTGGGGTTGTATGAACTTATTGTTTTTAATGGATATCTTCTTTTATCTCATATTTAATTTCTGTGATTTTAAATGTAAAGTTTATACAATTGTTATTCATGATCACTAAGTAAATATGGGATAGTTCATGCTTAAGGAAGATGCAGTGTCCTGCCACATTAGTTTAGGGTAGACATTTCATGCCAACTGAAGATGGATTATTTCCAAATTACTTTTGTAAATTTCTATTTAAATTCTTATTAGGCTTGTAGCCAATTTGCATGTTAATTCAGGAATAAATTAAAATACAAATAACCCCTGTTCCGATGTTAGTGGTGAATTCTTTGCCCTAGGTTTCCTCAAACTGATAACATTTTAATTGTATTTTTTATTAAATTTCTTAGTTTAATTTTTTTCACAAATTCTTTCTTTTAAATATTTTTATTTTTTAAAGAAAAATAACTGTACCCCAATCCCTGTGGATCGATACCCGTAATCACTATCCTACTAGATACGTGCTATTGCATGGTCTTCAAAGTTGACTATCAGCTAAGGATTTTGTATTTTTGATTTTTATTCTTGGAGTTGTATAAACTTTATTTTGCTCTTAATAAATATTTTATTTCATTTCATATTTAATTTCTGTGATTTTAAATATGACGTTTATACAACTGTTCTTCATGATCACTAAGTAAATATGAGATAGTTCATGCTTAAGGAAGATGCAGTGTCCTTCCACATTAGTTTAGGATAGACATTTCATGCTAACTGAAGATGGATTATTTCCAAATTACTTTTGTAAATTTCTATTTAAATGCTTATTAGGCTTGTAGCCAATTTGCATGTTAATCCAAGAATAAATTAAAATACAATTAATTCTTGTTTTGATGTTAGTGGTGAATTCCTTGCCCTAAGTTCTTCCAAACTGATATTATTTTAATTATATTTTTTATTAAATTCCTTAGTTTAATAGTCTTCACAAACTCTTCCTTTTAAATATTTTTATTTTTTAAAGAAAAACAACTGTACCCCAATCCCTATGAATCGACATCCGTAATTACTATCCTACCAGATACGTGCTATTGCGTGGTCTTTAAAGTTGACTATCAATTTTTGGCGCCGTTGCCGGGGATTGCTAGCATAGTTGTTTTTCTTTTCATAAAAAAAACTCTTTAAAAAAAATATATATATCCATATATATCTAAAATAAAATAAAAATATTTTCTATTTTTGTTACTTTACTTATCCCCTTTTTCTCTCTTACTAATTTTTGATTTTTCTTTTGGTATTATTCGATCAGGAATCAAAGAGAAAATTTGGGACGATCAAAAGAAAACTACTGGAGAAGGAATGCTGTAAAGGTTTGCCTAAAAAAATAAAAGATTTGCTGGAAAATTCCCTTTGGTAACATCTGAACTTTGCTTATTTAAATTGATTTCCAATTAGCTTAAAATTTTGTGGTGATTGTTTAATTTTAATTTCACCAAAAGTGTGAATGCATGCTTGATACACATACACCAATTAATCCGCACATAGTAAGGGCAATCACCCCAACAAGATAAAAACTGGATTTCATCACCAGATTCTTGCCCAAATTAGGTAAACCAATTCGCACATAGCTATCACTTTAATTAAAATCAATTAGACGTTGGCTCCTAGGGACATTCAAGCTCAATAGGACGAAGATCACCGAAAGTTGCACCAATTTCACTCTGTGGCTCAGTTGATGTCTAGGCAAGCTTTATCCCAAGGGAGACAGTTCATCTGTTCAATGCAAATGGTTTTTAAGTGGGACCTTTGCAACGCATCGTGACCCCCCACTTACCTGGGAGCTTACCTGGTCAACTCAGTTCATTAGACCGGATTGGAGGCTTAGGTGCCCTCTTCAAACTAGTTAGGAGCTGTCTAGTGATTTTAGGGCAAACATAAGGATTTGAAGTGTTTCTTTTAATGCATGCTGGACTGCACTTGACTGATTAGAAGAATATTAGTGTATGCTAGGGTGTCGCTCCAGATCTCCTGAATTAGTACTTTTTGATTCTGAAATAGAGCATTCTATTAGGGCCCTTCGAGCTGAAATCCGTACCTATAGAACCATAGGATCTGCTCCACCTATCGAGATGGCTGAAGAACAACCCAAGCTATTAAAGGAGTACTTTACTCCTTCCATTTATACCTCTCCATCTTGTATTCGACTATCTGATACCACTGCTGCTGTACGGTTTGAGATTAAGTCTAGTGTCATCCAAATGCTTCCCTCTTTTTATGGACTCAACAATGAAGACCCATACAAACATTTAGATGAGTTTCTTGAGATCTGCACCACTGTCAAAATTCAGAACTTCACTGATGATGCTCTGAAACTTAGGTTGTTCCCTTTCTCTCTTAAGGATAGAGCTAAGCAGTGGCTCCATTCATTAAAAGCCAATTCCATTCTTTCATGGGCTCAAATGCAACATGAATTTTTAAAAAAATATTTTTTCATAGGAAGAACGAACCAATTTAGGCGTGCCATCACGAGCTTCTCCCAATCTGATGGGGAAGAATTTTATGAAATTTGGGAAAAATTTAGAGATTTACTCCAAAAATGCCCGCATCATCAAATACCCAAATGGCAACTAGTGCAATGCTTTTATGACGGATTGTCTGAACGAAATCGTCAAATGATTGATGCTTCTTGTGGGGGAACTTTTATGCTTAAGAGTGAGCATGAGGCATGGCAGTTGTTTGAAAACCTCAATGAAAATTCCCTCCACCATGCCTCCTCCGCTCGTCAAGCACCCCCGAGTTCTCAAAGAAAAGGGACCATATATGAAGTTAGCTAGCCCATAGGTCTATCCGACAAAGTAGATGCACTGTTCCGCAAATTGGACTAGCTAATGTCTAGAGAACAGCTTCCAAACTTTCCCCAAGCACAAGTCTGTGCTCTCTGTTCTAGTCCGTCTCATACTGTTTTTGAGTGCCCTTCGGCAGCACAATTTCCTGAATTTGTGCAAGAACAAGTAAATGCTGCCCAAATGCAATTCCGACCCGGTAATGATCCATATTCTACCACTTACAACCTGGGATGGCGCAACCATCCAAATTTCTCTTGGAAGCCACACACTCCCAATACTTCCCAACCTTATTCCCAAAACTTTCAACCATTCCAGAATGTTCATCCGAACCGTCCTCCTACTCACTATTCATAATTTCAACATGTTCCTCCTCCAGCACCCCAAAGAGATATGGCTTTTGAGCAAAAAGTTTTGACTACCCTTCAAGAACTCAAAGCCAATACACAATTGTTGCACTCCCACACCCAGTCTATTGCCAAATTAGAAACCCAGCTAGGGCAGCTAGCGAGTGCACTAAATAAAAGAGAGGAAGGCAAGCTTCCAAGCCAACCAGTGAGTAACCCGAGAAGGCAGTACATGGCTCAAGAGACTCACCCGAATGATGTTCACCATGAACAAGCTAATGCTATGACTACCTTAAGAAGCGGACGCGTAGTGGACAATAAGGTTGTAGAAAAAGAATATAAAGAAAATGAAGACAGGAGTATGACTGTGCCTAAAGAGAACCCAAACTCATCTTTGTCGCCATCTAGTCCAGTATCGACCACACCTTTTACACCGAAGGCTTCTTTCCCTCAGTGTCTGAATGCACCTTCTTCCTTTGGCAAGAAAGAAACTTCGTTGGAAGAAATAATGGAGGTATTTAAACAAGTCAAAATCAACCTCCCTCTCCTTGATGCCATAAAACAAGTTCCATCTTATGCCAAATTTCTCAAAGACCTTTGTACCCAGAAACGAAAATCTCGGACACATATGCCTAAAAAGGTCTTCCTAACTGAGCAAGTGAGCTCCATCCTCCAGCACAAAATCCCTTCTAAGTTCAAGGATCCTGGTGCACCTACCATCTCTTGTGTGGTAGAAGACAACTCTATGGATCGAGCACTATTAGATTTAGGGACAAGTGTTAATCTCCTTCCTTACTCAGCCTATGAGAAATTCGGATTAGGTGAATTGAAGCCTACTTCGGTGTCCCTGCAATTGACTGATCGATCTGTTAAAATATCACGAGGAACAATAGAAGATGTTCTAGTCAAGGTAGATAAATTTTATTTTTCATTTGATTTCATCGTCCTTGATATGGAACCTGTGCCGAACCTTAAGAAACAGATCCCTATGATTCTTGGTCGTCCCTTCCTAGCTACAGCCAATGCATGTTTTAACTGTAGAACTGGGATGATGGATATATCCTTTGGGAACATGAAAATCAAACTGAATGTATTCCACGCCTCTGATCAACTCGCAAGGGAAGATGAGTGCTTCCTAGTAGACAAAATGGACGATTTTGTAAAAGAAGCCCTTCCCTATATTCTGGCAGATGACCCTTTGGAAGCACATTTAGCCCATGTTGATATTGATAATTTTGATTTAAACAAAGCCATAGAAGAAGTCAATGTCCTACTTGACAATCCGTCTCCCACGAATTCTCATCCTTGGCGTATCCGATATGAACCTCTTCCTACCCTTTCTAGTATGCCAAAGTGCCCCTCCATCGAGTCCTCTCCCAAACTTGAGTTAAAGCTACTTCCAGTAACCCTTAAGTATGCTTTTCTAGAACCCAAAGACACCCTATCTGTAATCATCGCGGCTGACCTATCTGACAAACAGGAGAGTCAACTTTTGAGTGTACTCGGAGAACACAAACATGCAATTGGATGGTCCGTAACTGATCTGAAGGGGATTGACCCATCCATTTGCATGCATCGCATTCACCTAGAAGAAGATGCAAAACCGACCCATGAAATGCAAAGGAGACTCAACCCTAACATGAAAGAGGTGGTCAAGAAAGAAGTAGTAAAGTTGCTAGATGCCGGAATCATTTATCCTATCTCTAATAGCAACTGGGTGAGTCCGACTCAAGTAGTACTAAAGAAGTCGGGCATTACTGTGGTTGAAAATGCAGAAGGAGAGTTGATGCCTACACGCACGACCACTAGCTGGCGTGTTTGCATTGACTATAGAAAGTTAAACTTCATGACTAGGAAGGACCATTTTCCTTTGCTCTTTATTGACCAAATATTGGAAAGACTAGCCGGTCAGAGTTTCTACTGTTTCTTAGATGGTTATTCTGGGTATAACCAAGTGGCCGTGTATCCCGATGATCAAGAGAAAACCACTTTCACGTGTCCATTTGGGACATTTGCGTATATAAGAATGCCATTTGGACTCTGCAATGCACCCGCGATATTTCAACGATGCATGATGGCAATTTTTTCTGACATGGTAGAAAAATTTCTGGAAGTATTCATGGATGATTTTTCAGTTTTTGGCCCCTCATTTGATGATTGTCTCAGTAATTTAGCTCTGGTTCTGGAAAGATGTAAGGAGATCAATCTAGTGCTGAGTTGGAAAAAGAGTCATTTTATGGTTCAAGAGGGTATAGTCTTAGGACACATTGTGTCCAAAAGGGGTATTGAGGTAGATAAAGCAAAAGTTGATCTTATTTCTAATCTTCCTCCATCCAAATATGTGAAACAAATCCGTTCTTTTCTAGGCCATGCTAGTTTTTACCGTCGCTTCATCAAAGACTTCAGCAAAATCTCTAGGCCCTTGTGCAATCTCCTTGCCAAGGATACACCCTTTGTCTTTGATGAAGCATGTAAAGAGGCCTTTGAAAAACTCCGATCTAAGTTGTCTACGGCACCTGTCATACAACCTCCCAATTGGACCCTCCTATTTGAACTTATGTGTGATGCTTCTGACTATGCCATTGGGGCGGTTTTAGGGCAACAGCTAGAGAAGTTACCTCATGTCATCTATTACGCTAGTAAGACACTCTCAGATGCGCAATTGAATTATACCACTACTGATAAAGAATTACTAGCTGTAGTATTTGCTCTGGACAAGTTTCGATCCTATCTCTTAGGATCCAAGGTTATTGTATTCACTGATCATTCTGCTCTCCGGTACCTCCTTTCAAAGAAGGACACTAAGCCTCATCTAATTCGATGGATCCTGTTGTTACAGAAATTTAATCTAGAAATTCGTGATAAGAAAGGTACCACAAATATTGTAGCAGACCATTTGTCTAGAATCTTTATTGAGCCTCCTCATAACATTTCACCACTTCATGACTCCTTTCCAGATGAACAATTGTTTGAGGTACAACAAGTGAAAACATTGTGGTTTGCCAACATAGTGAATTATCTTGCCGTAGGACAAATTTCCGATCATTGGTCCAAGCAGGACAAGGATCGATTCTTTTTGCAAGTTAAGTTCTACTTTTGGGATGACCCCGATCTATTCAAGTATTGTCCTGATCAAGTAATCCGTCGATGTGTGCCTGAATGTGAATTTCAGAGTATTCTTGATTTTTGTCATATCCAAGCCTGCGGGGGACATTTTGGGGATAGAAAAACTGCAGCTAAAGTCCTACAAAGTAGATTTTATTGGCCCTCATTGTTCAAAGATGCTCACAATTTTTGCCAGACTTGGGAACGATGCCAACGAATGGGTACAATCACCCGTAGAGATATGATGCCACTCAACCACATTTTAATTATAGAAATTTTTGATGTCTGGGGTATTGACTTCATGGGCCCTTTCCCACGTTCTTTTGGTTTTGAGTATATTCTTGTTGGGGTTGACTATGTCTCGAAGTGGGTAGAAGCTATTGCCACTAGGACTAATGATCATAAGGTTGTGATTAAGTTTTTACAAACAAATATATTTAGTCGCTTTGGCACACCCCGAGCTATCATTAGTGTGAGGGATTACATTTTTGCAACCGATCTTTTGAAACTTTGGTTTGCAAGTATTCAATCACCCACAAAGTTGCCACCCCATATACCATCCCCAAATAAGTGGACAAGTTGAAGTTTCCAATAGGGAGATAAAACACATCTTAGAAAAAACAATATGCCCTGATAGAAAAGATTGGTCTCAAAGATTAAATGATTCTCTTTGGGCTTATCGTACTGCCTATAAGACTCCTATTGGCATGTCTCCTTACCGACTGATTTTTGGAAAAGCTTGCCACTTACCCGTAGAACTTGAGCATAGAGCTTTTTGGGCCATTAAAAAGTTTAACTTTGATATGGTAGCAGCTGGTTCTAACCGGAAACTTCAACTTAACGAGCCTGAAGAGTTACGCAATGAGGCGTATGAAAATGCCAAAATATACAAGGCAAGGACTAAGGCTTTTCATGACAAATCCATTAACCGTAAGTCTTTCGAGCCTAATCAAAAAGTTTGGCTATTCAATTCTAAATTGCGTCTCTTTCCTGGTAAACTTCGCTCTAGGTGGGATGGTCCCTTTTTAGTTAGGAAGGTTTTTCCTCATGGTGCGGTAGAAATTCAAAATATCAGTGATGGTCGTGTCCTGAACGTCAATGGTCAAAGATTGAAACCTTACATAGAGTGTCTTGCAGATGGACAGCTGATTGAATCCCTTGATTTAATGGATCCTATTTATCAGGATAATTAAGGATGTACTGCGTCTGGCTGAAGACATTAAACTTAGCGCTTGTTGGGAGGCAACCCAATTCTCATAGGTCATTTTTGCACATTTTTTTGTCGCATTCTGGTTATTTTTTTTGTAACAGAAGTCCTCATATTACTGATGCAGCTAAGGTACAATACTTCTATCCTCCATATGCATCATATTTTTATCCAAAATAAAATAACGTAAAATAAACAAAAATATAATAATATAATTTTAAAAAAAATTGAGGATAATGTCTAATCTAGGTTGGGGGGTATAAGATTCAAATTTTTTTTACGAAATTTGTCGCATTTTTGCATTATTAAATAAGTTTTTCGGAAAAAAAACCTAATTTCTATGCCTTAGTGCTAAAATGATAAACACACGAAGTATATAAAATCTAGAAGCCCAATGATTAGTTAGAGTAAGACAATTTAAGTTCTTTTTATTAAAAATTCTTTTAGCGAGTTGTAAGATAATTTTTATTTTGGAATTTCACAACACACATGGCCTGCACTTCTAAGGGTTAGGTTCAACAGTATATTGTTAAGTCTGGTAGCAACCTTGAGTCCTGATGAATCATGCTTATCTAATTCACTTTCATCTCAAAAATAAATAAAAAAATAATAATATAAAAAAAAAGTGAATTTAGTCAGGTACATCAAAAAGGGCTACCTATCGTCAAAGATCAGCGGGCTTGTGATGATGAACCCGAGCATAGGTCCGTAGGGGAGTCTTGATGCCCAACACCTTATGCCATCTGGCGTGGGAGTTGTTGACTGAATGCTTGTTACACGGAAGAATCATTATAGAAGTAAAAGTGCATAATTTATTTATTAATTAAAAAAAAGAAAGAGAAAATAATATTGATCTTGAAAATGACGATAGTGTGAAAGCCGTCGTTGTAAAAATTCGAATAAACTGGAATATTACAGATCAAGTCCATGAAGTATTAAAGTAAACATTCATAACTCTCGAAATCCTGCAAGATAGGATGATTTTGAATCAGTGATTAGGTCTTATCTGACCAATTCTTGAAAATTACTAGCTTTAGCAATATTTTAGGAAATCTAAAGTCTTAGCTTGTGTATGGTCCAGATATCACCAAGCATCCAAGTATAAATTAGGCTTACAACTCTCTAACGGAAACTTAATAACTTCAACTTAAATTGCATACTAACCTAGGACTTGGGCTGACTTAGTAATTAAAATTTTGTGTGCTTTTGAAATTCTTGACATTAATGCATTTGAAATTAGATTTTATAAAATAATAAAATAAATTCTTTCGACAACAGTTTGTGTGTATCTGAGCCGGAAATTCTTACGAGACAAAACTCGTCCACTAGGGCCACCTAGGGGTTTAAAGCCTTATTACATACGGTAAATGCAATCGCGATTCCTGCGAAAGGGAGTTAGTTTTTATTTTGCTCGAGGACTAGCAAAATATAGGTTTGGGGGTGTGATAAGTGCTAAATAATGCATGAATTAATATCTTACTCATAGCACTTATCATTATTTTTATGTATATATTTTAAATTTAAATATAAGAAAATTCATTCCCCTTCATCATTGCATTTTAATAAATTATTAAAGGTAATTCGAGTTTTACTTATTTACTGATTGAGCTTAATGTATGCAGGTCAAGTCACGCTTAATTAGGTAAAGCCTAAACTACACTGCATCATTTCACAATTTTACATCCTCCAGAGTCGACTCCAAGAACTCTTCTCCAAAACCCAGTGCTTCCCATTAATTTCTGACTCTTCACACGTTCACCTAAATTTCTTTTCACTCGTTCCAACTCTTTTTCCACATAATCCAATTCTCCCATTTTAATAAAATCCCTTCAATTATTTGTTTCTCAGATCTCAAAGCATACCATTTAGTTGCATGGATCCCAAGGCCTCATCACATCTCAGCCATTCGCATTCAATTTGTTCACGCATTCACCCATTAAAGCAAGTCCCTTTCTTCCACGTGTGCATGGACCATCCACAGCCACTCAGATCACGCATACAAACATCCCAGCATCCCACGCATCCCGCATTCTGGATTGACCCCAGCACATCCAAAACTTCTTCCCCTCTGCGTGAAACAACATGTTCTTATCACTTCCCAGATTATCCAGCCTTCATCCCGTTCGCAGATTGACTCTATCTCCAATGGATAAAATCCAGAATTTCTCCCGTGTCCGGATATTCCGTGATGCCTCCCAAGACTTCCCAGCCGACCGCCGTGTCTCACGATTCTCTTCTTCCATATCATCTCCAACTAAAATCCTTTTGTTGCCCAGTAGATACAACCCAAGAGGGGGGGGGGTGAATTGGGTCTTTTAAAACTTTTAACCTACTTCTGAAAGTTTTTGATTAATTATGCTAAGTTGTATGGATGCACAGTGAAAGTCAACAGTTTGATGTATAGAATGTGACTTGATTGAATATGCTTGCAACTAAAGGATGCGCGGATAACAGTAAAGCAAGCAATTTATCTAAGTAAGTAAGTGTGTTAGTTAGACAATGACAAGAGGCATTACAAACACAACAAACATATAGTGGTTCGGTGCACCCCAGCACCTACATCCACTCCCCAAGACCTCTTGGGAATTTCACTATAATCCTATAGATTACAGCCGGTTGTTTTACAAGCTCACAACCCAACTTGTTGTTTTACGAGCGCACAACGAACTCGGTCGGTTTTCCCAGGCTCACCGACTAGAACCACCCCGATTGTTTTCCCGGGATCACAATCAAACCCTTACACCGTTGGTTTCGACCTAGGCTCACCAACAAACCTCTCACCGTTGGTTTTTCTTTTGGCTCACCAACAAACCTTAACCCCTTGATTCAATCCCTTGATTGAATCAAGTTACAAGATATTAAAAACAAAGTTTAAAACAAATCAAAGCTTCTTAAACAAGCAAATATAACAATATAAACAAATAGAGTAAAGAGAAGCCCTCAAACGAGTTTTGAAGATGAAGGAGCTCGGCTTCTTGTTTACTTGACCCTCTTCTGATTTGGCACGAAGTAGAGGATCACCGAGGCAGCACACGGATGGAGAGGAAGCTTTGGGATGCACTTGGATGCTCTTCTTCTCTCTATTTCACTTTGAGTGGCCCTTTTGTGCTTATGGGAGATTTTCCTTGTAATCTCTTTGAAATCTCTTTCCTAAATGTTCTCTCCTACTTCCATCCCTTCTCCTCTAGCTCTCCTCTTGTTTTTATAGCTTTAGATGACGTGGAAACAAGAATCTAGCCGTTAGAGACAAAAATAGAGCCGTTGGACACAGTCTGCACCTCCTGACAATATTACCATTGGGATCGGAGTCGACTCGCGCGATCAGGAGTCGACTCGTCTGTTGCAGGAGTCGACTCGTGCTTTACTGGAGACGACTCGGCCACTGTTCTAAATTTGAATTATTGTGCATCCTCGACTGGGAGTCAACTCGTCTTAACCCGGAGTCGACTCGCCAACATCTGGAGCTGACTTGGCATCTTCGGAGTCGGCTCATCCCATGAATTCAGAGGACATACTTTCTGATTTTCTTCCTCGAGTCAACTCGGATTCTCTTGGAGTCGACTCGGCTCTCAGAGCCCGAAAACTGATTCTCTGTATTTTGGGGTCGCGCTGCCTTGGAGTCGACTCGAACTGTCTTGGAGTCGACTCGCCTCTCAGAGACGAAAATACCGTCTTCTGTCTTTGGGGTTGCGCTGCCTCGGAGTCGACTCGGATTTTGCGGGAGTCGACTCGGCTCTCAGACACAGCAGATTGGTCTTCTGTCTTCTTTGGGGTCGCGGTGTCTAGGAGTCGACTCGCGTATTGCGGGAGTCGACTCGAATCTCAGAGTCCGAAAAACGTTCTCTGACTTTTTTCTTGTGTTCCTCTGAGAGTCGACTCTCACTTTCTTTGGAGTCGACTTGCCAACCATCGGAGTCGACTCGCGTTCCACTGGAGTCGACTCGGCTCTCAGGGTCCAAAATAACTTCTCTGTCTTTCTGTCTGTGACTCCCTGGAGGCGACTCGTACTACCCTGGAGTCGACTCGCGCTCTTCAGGAGTCGACTCGTTGACAGGTTCTGAGATGAATCTTTCTGTCCGGCTGTCTGTTGCTCCTTGGAGTCGACTCGGAACTGTAGGAGTCGACTCGAGTGCCTTTCCTTTGAATTTTTCTTAAAACTTGCTCTTCTAAATTGAATCCTTTGAACTTGAGACTTGGGCCAATAAATTGTAGCTTTCTTCCAACTTTTCTTGAGAGCTTTGGAGGCCTTCTTGTGTTTTTCCAACTTGCTATGTTCCTTGCAAAATAAATATCTTTCTCCTTGCAACACAAACATTAGTATTTATACTTCAAGGTTTTGTGATCATCAAAATCAATCTTTAAATTAATCTTTGGGTCATCAGTCTCCCCCTTTTTGATGATGACAAAACTTGGAGTATATGCAATATAAAATATATTGTGTTCTAGAAGTAATACATAGCTAAGTTGCATGAAGTAGAAAACATATATATTTAAAAAACATACTTCATGATAATGCTTTAGATTTAATCAGCTTAACACAATCAACATATTTCAATTTAAGCTGAGTTGGTGTTCAATGCAAAACACAAAGCATTATGAGCATATACTTAGATATTTCTCCCCCTTTTTGACAACATCAAAAAGATAGTGAAACATTAAGCACAAAGAGAAGAATACTCAAATATTTCTTTTCCTTATTGTACTCTGATTTGCATGTCAAATTATTGCAAGGATATGAATCATAAAACTCAAGGCAATAATATTAGAATCAGATTAATGAGCATAGATCAGAGCCAATTAAGATAATTTCAGAGCAGCACACATCGAATGTGATTTCAAGAAGTTTTCTAATTTGATACCACAGATAGTTTTCTAATCAAGTATAGGTGGAATCTTCCTTAGGTTAATTCAAGAAGTACCACAAATGATATTCAAGGAAAACACGAATGGAAATCTAACCTCTCTTCAATAATAAGTATGAAAGCTTGTTCATTTAAGATCTTTTGCCCAATATATTAAGTATTTTAGCAACATGAGAGCAATTTAACTAATTTTCAGAGTATAAGAGCAATATATTAAGTATGATTGCAAAGTTCTTTTATGATATAAAAATATTATGGCATAAATACCAAAACATGAATTCATGAAATTTATGATATATCTTAGAGCATACATAAAATGCAAAGCTTTGAAAGATTATTTAGAGTTCTTTTAAAGATTTTTTTTTATTCCCAAAAAAAAATAAACACAATTTGATACAAAAAAATATGAATTGGCATAAAATTTGAAGTTCTAAAGAGCAAGCCAATTAGATCTCATTAGTGAATTCCAAAATAGATTTTCTGAGAGATACTCAAGAAAATTCAACACGTTATTCTCCCCCTTTTTCATTAAATTAGAGGCTCTTAAGATCAACTATTTGAATTGCAATTTGGTTCATGATTGATGCATAAGATATACTAACCAAATAACAAGCCTCAAGGTGTATCGTAAAAATTTTCAGATTTAAATTTCAGATGATAAATATTGGAGAGCATTAGGATCACTTTTCATTTAGTATTCTTTCTCTCTCCTTTAGTTATGGATTTATGCGATTTAGCTTTATATGATCTTTTCTTCTGAAATTTTCTTTCTCCCCCTTAATTGATCATTCCATTTAAGAGTTTAGAATTTGAAGATAATGTTCAATAAAATTGTCAATCTCAAAACAAATATATTTTCTATAAGTATCAGCTTATTTTCATAAGACTCAATGTTTGAGATAAGACAACCTTTATAGACAACTTTTAAAGCAAGTCTTGCAATATAAGGAGGTTCATCAAAATCAATCCATAAAAATCAAGGTATGAGATACTGAATATCTAAAGCTCCCCCTCAAAAGATGCATTCTTCTTTAATCATTCTTTTCTATTGTTGAATTTCAGATTTTAATGATAATCATGAATAAAACTGAAATTCTATGATATCGAGAATGTAGAGTAATATAGCATTATTCAAAATTTGTGGCAATTATTCTTTCTAATCCTTCAAGAACAAGTTATGCTTTCTCTTAATCTTAGAGAAAATGTATAGAAATATTAATCAGAAAATGATTCATTTGAAGCTCAGTTTCTTTCAAACGCATTCACATTTTCTTTCTTTTAGAATCATTTGAGTGAGCTGAAATATTTCTTGCTTTAAGATCATTCACTCTATTCTGTCTTTAATAATGTAGGAGAGAAAAACATATAGATGATCATTGAAATATATATATTTATAGAACTCAATTTCTTAATCACAGTTTTTCAGCAATGTATACATGAAGCCCAATAGATTTTTTTAAAATAAAATCATATATTTAAAAATATTTACTTGCAATCAAGATCATTGAAAGCCACATCATTTAGGCCAATATTAGTATACTTTGAAGATAAGAAATGATATGTTTCGGATGCGTATCGGAGCAATAAACCAAAGGCGTCAAAATTAATTCTGTTTTTCTTTCGTTAAGATTTTATTTAGAAATCATATGGAGTTTAAGCTTTTATGCAAAATCAGATTCTGAATTACATAGGATTTTCAATTGAAGCTTTCAAAATCATAATTTGAGATATGTATCTTCCAGATTGTAGCTCATCTTAAATCATTACGTTTGAAAACACATATTTCAAACATGTAAGAGCATATTCAGAGTATTTGTATTTATGTTGAGTTTTGGTATGAGTTAGAACATTATATACCAAAGTTAATCAAGTTGAAGGATAAAAACAACTCAATTCATTTTGCCTAAATAGAGATATTCTTCTCTTCTCCTTTTTACAAATTTATTCAACTTTCAGGTTTTAACGATGATTGTTAACGACAAATCTGAAAATTTCTTTTCAATAATACCAAACAAAAGATGTTATGTAGCATTTCAAACATTCAATCAAATTGTCCAAGTATGAAGCATTACAAAATATTGAGAACCCATAATTCAAGACATCATGCCACATGCAAGATATATTATGTGTTAAGTCATGCATTAAAATAATAAGAACAAGCATATCAAGGATCAAAATCAATTCTTTTCAAATAAACTCCCCCTGTTTAAGTATTATCTTGCAATGATTTCATCCTTAAAGTGTGTTTTCAAGTGATTAATAAATTTGACTTGATTCTTCTTATATAATTTCATTAACTTTATCTTTCATTTTTACTTTCTTATCCTCTATACTCTATTTGCTCCCTATCCGGTGGAGTTGGGAAGGGGCACGAGGTACTACCACTAGCCTCCCTCTTGTGCCGTCCCTAATATGCCCTACACCGAATAGTTGGGTCAAATAGTACCGGGTACTACCACTAGCCTCCCCATTGGCACCATCCCTATGATGAGCAATATAGAAAGGTTAAAATGTTTAATTCAAATTCTCCCTGTTTAAGTGTAATTAATTATGGATTTTATTCCTTCCAAATGTGCCGAATATATTATGCTTGTTTTGCTTTTCCTTAAGATTGAAGTATTTGCCTTTTACTTAGATCTTTACTTCTCTTGAATAATATTCATTTTCTTTTCTTTATCTCTCTTTCATTTTGTTATTCTCAAGTAATTTACATGAAAGAGCAGAATAAAGAAATAATCAAATGTATCATATAGAGGTATATCATGCAAACAATATTTTCATTATGCCCAAGAATTCGTAGCTTCTCACAAGTCATTCTAAATCAAAGTTTTAATCATATACATGTGTATTTCATGGTTATGATATATCCATAGAAATATTTTAGTTTGAGCAAACCATGAAACAATTTCCAAAAGCATAAGTCAATTAATACATATATGGACATGATATCAAAAGATTAACAATTAATGATTTTAATCATGTCATAATAAGATTTAAAGTTATTGACTTTGCTCAGCTAATTTATGAGAGAGATATCTAGAATTACTTATTCATTATATGTTCTTCAAGCCAAACCAGATTTCTTATGTGTGAACTTTTGGCTGAAGAAGATTCTCTCTCTTGTTTGCATGTGAATGTTTATTGTATCTTATGTGGAGGTGTCCTTCAAGCTGAAATCTCTCATTTTCTTGCTCAAGGATCCTGCATTATTAACAAAGTTCTTTTCTTTCTTGAAAGAAAGTTATTAGTTTCTTCAAGATACAAAACATTCATATAGCATATTTCTTAACTAGGTAACTCAACCTAAGATATGATAATCATTGAATGTTGAGTCACTTTACTCAAGAGATTCCCTAAATATAAGCAAACATATGTCACTTGAACTAAAGAGATAGTTTCATTAACCAAGACTGTTCAAGGACAAGCATGTGAAGCAATAGGAAGATTCATCAAGGTCAAATTAATTTCTTATTTTCAACATCAATTTAGCTTAGATTCTATTTGCTTAAGATAATTATCAATAAGGCATGCTAGCTAAGTTTTGATCAAATTGCCTTAAACAATTGTTTCTATCAAAATTCAGATTATGATTCATTTGTTATCAATAAATTATGATTCATTAGAGTTAGATTGAAGTCTTGCACAAGGGCACATAATGATCACACAGTCTGGTCTATTAAATAATTATTCTATCATGCTTTTGATGCTTGTTCCAAATCACAAATTGCTTTATCATATTTGTAATGAGTGTTTTCAAATAAGGTGGTTATTTTACATAGATCCCTTTTTAATGAAATAACCACATAGGAGTGTATTCTACACATTCATTTGACAGAATATAAAGCTCATAAAGCAAGCAGATGATAATGGTGATCTTTACTTCTAATCATGCAAGAATTTCATCAAGATCTATTTCATCTTTTCTTGATTTAGTCTTTTAGTAGTTATCAATTTTTCTTTATTGAGTGCATTTCTGAAAAACTCAATTTGGTTCTAATTATTAACAAGTTTTCAGATTGTTATATGTAAAAGATTAACCATATACATATATAATCTAATTTTAGTATCTTGATAATAAATCATTAGTCTCATAGAGAATAAAATGACTTGATATTTTTGTAACTAAAAACTTTTCATTGAATATTCTATATGCATTGCTTGATGAATGATATCCAAGGATAGACATATCTCTATCAGATTTGGCATTATTTTCATAAGAGCATATCAAGCATAACATGTATGACTGAAAAATATGAAAGATATGCAATGGTTCATTTTCCATTTTTCAGAAGATCAAAATTTTCATCAAAAATAGATCTAATAGAAATCATATGTATGACAAGCAGTGATGATAGTCTTTTAAAAATTATTTAAGTAGATGACTATCATACATAATTGTCTTTTTCATTTCTTCAAGAATTCTATTAACCCTATTTTACTTATGATGTCCTTGGAGCTGAAATAATTGAATTTAATATTAATTTCTGTATAACCTTAATCAGAATTTTGGTTTTCAACACTGTGCCATGATCTTCACAGTTTGGAAACCTTTTTCATTTGAAACGCTTTTACAAGATTTAGTAAATACAGAAAAATACTTCAGTTTTATTTTCCAAGAACAAATCCAATGTAAGCTTTTGAAAACTTAGAGATGGAAACAACATCTTTAGATTTAGAAATGATTTTTGTTTGTTTCCTTAGTTAGCATGCATAGCAAAACTTTGACCTTTAAGTAGATAATCTAAGTAAGCCTATGGCAAGGTCTTTTGAGATTAAGTACATACTAGCATGAGTTGATTCTATGTGCCAAGGATGGTTTCTTTAATCATGATATTCATAATGCATATATTCAAATGCACACCAAGTACACATTATCATATCTAAGATCAATAAACAATAATGCCAAGGATAAAAACTCTCAATCAAGCATATAGAGAATTCATAGAGTTGTTCTTAATAAATTGATTAATCATTTAGCAACTTATCCAATAGTGAGTAAAGTATACTATAAAATGAAATGATTTGATTATATTTCCAAAAGTATTTTCTATATCACAAAATTGATCAATACTAGCAATTCATATCAAATACTAAAGCAAAAATAATGATGGGATGCAAGAATTACTGATTTCATTATTATTATTTTTGTTAATAACTTTTTAAGTTTCTTTTTGTTCCATGGGTATCTTGGCACACCTATATGTACATCCTCATTTTGGGTACCCAAGCTTGCTTGGGTCCTTGAGAGTTAGTACATATGGTTCCTTTTGGAACCCAAATCTGTTTAATAGTAATAACTTTACCATTTGATTTAATTGTGTTAAAACGATAGGTAAAGTTGTTATGCCCATTCTTTTCATGTTTGAAATAAGTTATCTTATTTAATGGTTTGCTTGGTGAATTGATAACCTCTTTCTCTAGAGATTTATGGCTAAGTGGAGGAGTCAAGCTAAATTTTGATTTATCAAAATCAGCATGTTGGCTTTCAAACATCATTTTTAATCTTTCAGAGCTTACGGTGAATTTGTTAATAAAAGATTTTAATTGATTAATTTCTTTACTTAAGTTTTGATTTTCTTTAATTAAGTTATGATTTTTTCTGAATCAATTCTTCTGAAAACGACCTTAAGCTTTCATTTTCAGAAGTTAGTTTCTTAAGATTTTTATTCTTCATAGCTAGTTTTCTACATTCACCATACAAATCATGAAAAGCATTCAAAAGTTCATTATAAGAATATTCTTCATGAAATTCATTTGGTGTAAGATTAGATTCAGATTCTACTTTATCTTCTTGTACCATAAGACATAAATTAGTTACCTCTTGTGGTTCATTGTTGCTCCTAACTTTCAATTCCTTGTCTGACTTTCTCTTGGTCAAGGCTTTCTTGCGTTTTACCTCTTTCTTCCTTTCTTCTTGCTTCCTCTTCTTCTTTGTCTTTAGGAAGCTGATTTGCCTCGGAGTCGACTCGGACATAATTGGAGTCGACTCGGTTAACTTGAGGGTCGACTCTGAAATACTTGGAGTCGACTCGACTGAGGTGGGAGATTCAACACCTTTTTCTGCAGTCTCATTGTTAGTATGCAATTGAAGCACATGTGAGCTAATCTGAGATTTATCATAAATATTTTCTAAAGTATCCCAGATTTCCTTAGCAGATAAGCATGCAGAAATTTCATTAAACTTTGTTTCTTGAATAGCACAATATAATATGTTCATAGCATTAGCATTCAATTGTGCTAAGTCCTTTTCATTAATAGTTTGAGAGAGTGTGTGAAGGTCATTTATTATGATTTTCCATAAATAATAGTTTTGTGATTGAATAAAAATGCGCATGCATATTTTCCAATGTGTATAGTTTATGCCATTAAATAGTGGAGGTGTATCAATTGATTGTCCTTCTCCTAGAAAACTATCTATTTGAGTTGTCATGATCTTTGGCTCTTGATCGTGAGATCAATAATTAAACTTAGAGCACCTGCTCTGATACCACTTGTTGCCCAGTAGATACAACCCAAGAGGGGGGGGGTGAATTGGGTCTTTTAAAACTTTTAACCTACTTCTGAAAGTTTTTGATTAATTATGCTAAGTTGTATGGATGCACAGTGAAAGTCAACAGTTTGATGTATAGAATGTCACTTGATTGAATATGCTTGCAACTAAAGGATGCGCGAATAACAGTAAAGCAAGCAATTTATCTAAGTAAGTAAGTGTGTTAGTTAGACAATGACAAGAGGCATTACAAACACAACAAACATATAGTGGTTCGGTGCACCCCAGCACCTACATCCACTCCCCAAGACCTCTTGGAAATTTCACTATAATCCTACAGATTACAGCTGGTTGTTTTACAAGCTCACAACCCAACTTGTTGTTTTACGAGCGCACAACGAACTCGGTCGGTTTTTCCAGGCTCACCGACTAGAACCACCCCGATTGTTTTCCCGGGATCACAATCAAACCCTTACACCGTTGGTTTCGACCTAGGCTCACCAACAAACCTCTCACCGTTGGTTTTCCTTTTGGCTCACCAACAAACCTTAACCCCTTGATTCAATCCCTTGATTGAATCAAGTTACAAGATATTAAAAACAAAGTTTAAAACAAATCAAAGCTTCTTAAACAAGCAAATATAACAATATAAACAAATAGAGTAAAGAGAAGCCCTCAAACGAGTTTTGAAGATGAAGGAGCTCGGCTTCTTCTTTACTTGACCCTCTTCTAATTTGGCACGAAGTAGAGGATCACCGAGGCAGCACACGGATGGAGAGGAAGCTTTGGGATGCACTTGGATGCTCTTCTTCTCTCTATTTCACTTTGAGTGGCCCTTTTGTGCTTATGGGAGATTTCCCTTGTAATCTCTTTGAAATCTCTTTCCTAAATGTTCTCTCCCACTTCCATCCCTTCTCCTCTAGCTCTTCTCTTGTTTTTATAGCTTTTGATGACGTGGAAACAAGAATCTAGCCGTTAGAGACAAAAATAGAGCCGTTGGACACAGTCTGCACCTCCTGACAATATTACCGTTGAGATCGGAGTCGACTCGCGCGGTCAGGAGTCGACTCGTCTGTTGCAGGAATCGACTCGTGCTTTACTGGAGATGACTCGGCCACTGTTCCAAATTTGAATTATTGTGCATCCTCGACTGGGAGTCAACTCGTCTTAACCCGGAGTCGACTCGCCAACATCTGGAGCTGACTTGGCATCTTCGGAGTCGGCTCATCCCATGAATTCAGAGGACATACTTTCTGATTTTCTTCCTCGAGTCGACTCGGATTCTCTTGGAGTCGACTCGGCTCTCAGAGCCCGAAAACTGATCCTCTGTATTTTGGGGTCGCGCTGCCTTGGAGTCGACTCGAACTGTCTTGGAGTCGACTCGCCTCTCAGAGACGAAAATACCGTCTTCTGTCTTTGGGGTTGCGCTGCCTCGGAGTCGACTCGGATTTTGCGGGAGTCGACTCGGCTCTCAGACACAGCAGATTGGTCTTCTGTCTTCTTTGGGATCGCGGTGTCTAGGAGTCGACTCGCGTATTGCGTGAGTCGACTCGAATCTCAGAGTCCGAAAAATGTTCTCTGACTTTTTCCTTGTGTTCCTCTGAGAGTCGACTCTTACTTTCTTTGGAGTCGACTTGCCAACCATCGGAGTCGACTCGCGTTCCACTGGAGTCGACTCGGCTCTCAGGGTCCAAAATAACTTCTCTGTCTTTCTGTCTGTGACTCCCTGGAGGCGACTCGTACTACCCTGGAGTCGACTCGCGCTCTTCAGGAGTCGACTCATTGACAGGTTCTGAGATGAATCTTTCTGTCCGGCTGTCTGTTGCTCCTTGGAGTCGACTCGGAACTGTAGGAGTCGACTCGAGTGCCTTTCCTTTGAATTTTTCTTAAAACTTGCTCTTCTAAATTGAATCCTTTGAACTTGAGACTTGGGCCAATAAATTGTAGCTTTCTTCCAACTTTTCTTGAGAGCTTTGGAGGCCTTCTTGTGTTTTTCCAACTTGCTATGTTCCTTGCAAAATAAATATCTTTCTCCTTGCAACACAAACATTAGTATTTATACTTCAAGATTTTGTGATCATCAAAATCAATCTTTAAATCAATCTTTGGGTCATCACCTTTCTACCAAACCAATCCAACATCTTTCCGGCTTGATCCCATGGAATCCCCTGTTCCAAGTTCATCCCTGTTTTAGCTTCAAAACATAGCTATATCCCAACCGAATCCATTCCTTCCCTGTTTCACACATCTTCATCCCAATCAAATCCAACATCCAAAACCTCCCAGCCGAGATCCTCTCAACTTCATTAGTTTTCTCCGCGTCCTTCCCAATATCCCTTTCATGAATCTTCATCCCAGCATCCCGTGTTTGCCCCGGCTGTCCACGTAGGCTTTCTCCTCATCCTCTCATTTCGGATCAACTCCATTTTCATCCCACGTTATCCATAGCTGTCCAGCCTTCATCCCGGTTGCAATTAGCCACTCCAATCCTAGCAAATCCAAGCTTATCCCCTGCTTCTACGCTTCAGCCGATTCCCAGACTTCATCCTCCCGAGCTTCACGGCATCCAAATACATCTTCCCCTGCTTTGAAACAAGAGTATCATCTTTGTCTTCTTCCGAACCAATCTATGTTCCGGATTGATCTTCATCCAGCTTCCTTCCGCGATACATGCCATTCGGATCCACGAACAGAGCTCGAGTCTCCCGCATATCAAATCAGCTTCTTTCCAACGGCACCCACACTCCAACTTCATCTCAGCCGTGAGCATCATTCTTTGCATCCAAGGATCAAGCCAACTGTTCAACACTATCAAATCCCAGCTCCTTCAGATTCCCAGCACCTTCAGCATCCGTGGATGATCTTCCGAGGCCATATCCCATGATCTTCTTCCATGTTGGAGCGCATACAACATCTTCCGAATCAAGCTAGCCTCTCCTTGGATCAACTCGAACCTCCACATCCTTATCCTTCCATTCGGAATATCCAGAGAGGAAGAGAGAGAGAGGATGCCGAGTCTATAAAAGGAGGAGAGTTTTTCCATGCGAAAGCATTCCTCCTTTTCGCCATCGGGAGAAGAAGAAGCTTAGCTTTTCGGAGGCGAGTCCCACGGGAAACTGAGGAGGGAGAGAAGTTTGGGTCTTTTTGGGAATGCCTTCTCAAAAGAAAAAATAATGAATTGCTAGAGAAGGAAGGAGAGATCCAGGAAAGGGAGGAAGAAAAGAAGAAATGGGAGCCCGCTGCTGTGCCACTGCTGCTATCGCCCACGACTCCATGGAAGGCTGATCTCCTCTCTAGGGCCAGATGCAGCCCTAACAAAGGGCTAAGGATTTTGTATTTTTGATTTTTATTCTTGGAGTTGTATAAACTTTATTTTGCTCTTAATGAATATTTTATTTCATCTCATATTTAATTTTTGTGATTTTAAATATGACGTTTATACCACTGTTCTTCATGATCACTAAGTAAATATGAGATAGTTTATGCTTAAGGAAGATGCAGTGTCCTGCTACATTAGTTTAGGGTAGATATTTCATGCTAATTGAAGATGGATTATTTTTAAATTGCTTTTGTGAATTTCTATTTAAATGCTTATTAGGCTTGTAGCCAATTTGCATGTTAATTCAAGAATAAATTAAAATATAATTAATCCTTGTTCCGATGTTAGTGGTGAATTCGTTGCCCTAAGTTCTTCCAAACTGATATCATTTTAATTGCATTTTTTATTAAATTTCTTAGTTTAATAGTCTTCACAAACTCTTCCTTTTAAATATTTTTATTTTTTAAAGAAAAACAACTATACCCCAATCCCTGTGGATCGATACCCGTAATCACTATCCTACCAGATACGTACTATTGCGTGGTCTTTAAAGTTGACTATCAACGTGAAAACAGTTTTTCTAAATGGATATCTTGATGAAGATATCTATATGAAACAGCCTTTGGGTTTCACTTCCAATGACGAAGATCACAATGTCTGCAAGCTGCAAATGTTCATCTATGGACTAAAGCAAGCATCTCGCAGTTGGAACACTCGTTTCAATGATACAATCAAAACGTTTGATTTCATCAAAAACGAAGAGGAACCATGTGTTTATAAAAAGGTTAGTAGGAGTGCTGTCATTTTTCTCGTACTATACGTAGATGACATTCTTCTGATTGGGAATGATATTTCCATGCTAACCCGGTCAAGGTCTGGTTGTCAAAAGAGTTCTCCATGAAAGACCTTGGGGAAGCATCCTATATGTTGGGGATTAAGGTCTATAGAGATAGATCTAAAAGGATGCTTGGCCTATCACAGAAGATGTACATAGAGGAGGTGCTGAAGAGGTTCAGCATGAAAAACTCCAAAAGGGGTCTCTTATCCCTTAGGTATGGAATTTATCTCTCCAAGAAGATGTGCCCCAACACATCTGAAGAGATTCAACGCATGAGCAAGATCCCTTATGCATCGGCAATAGGGAGCCTCATCTATGCCATGCGGTGTACACGACCTGATATAGCCCTTGCTGTGAGTGTCACAAGCAGATATCAGTCAAATCCAGGCAAGGAGCACTGGACTGCTGTGAAGAACATTCTTAAGTACTTAAGAAGAACTAAAGATTTATTCTTGGTCTTTGGAGGAGCATCAGAATTAAAGGTAGAAGGATACATGGATTCAGACTTCATGACGGATGTCGATGATAGAAAGTCTACGTCTGGATATGTATTCTTGTGCAATGGTGGTTCGGTGAATTAAAAAAGTTCTAAACAACCGATCATTGATGATTCTACTATGGAAGCTAAATATATCGCCGCCTCTGAAGCTGCTAAGGAAGGCTTTTGGTTCAAAAAATTCATTGCGCAATTGGATGTAATGTCATCGAATGCCATAACACTCTACTGCGATAATAATAGCGCCATAGCTCTTGCTAAGGAGCCAAGATCTCATCAGAAGTCCAAGCATATTGAGCGGCGCTTCCACCTCATACGTGACTATGTTGAGAACAAGTATGTCGTGGTGTAGAGAGTAGACTCCACGGACAACATGGCGGACCCGTTCACTAAGCAGCTGAGTCAGCAAAAGACTGAAGCCCACCTTGAGAAGATGGAACTTAGATATATGACTGATTGGCTTTAGTGCAAGTGGGAGATTATTAGATGTATGCCCTAGAAGCCAATCTGGCTGATATATTGTTAATTCTAGGACATAATTTTGTACTTGACTATTTATTATTAAATAAATAAAAAGCATCTTTTTCATTCATATTATTTATGTGTCTATGAATCGTCCAAGAATTAATAAGATGATGATGCATATTCTTAAGAGTTAAGAATTTGAGCCATGCATCATTGGTGATTAATTTCTGAATGCTCCTGATCAATGGATCATCACGAGGACGGTGATCGATCCGATGAGATCAGTGCACACATTGCTTTCCTTGCGGATGGACGAGTCTCGAGTCCACGGTGTGGCGACACTGAAGTAATAGTGCAGGTGCTTGTTAAAGAACAAGGGTACTGAGCGTGACCAAGATAAGAAGTCACTTGGATGTCTATCTACTCGTCAGTGACTTGCTTAATGTTGCAGTAGTATGACTGGTTCTTTGACCTGCGGTGCTTCGACTATTCATAGTGAGGTTATTGTAGTTTGACTGCACGTATACATGGTCTCTAGATATACGGATCCATGCAGTGTAGATTGGCTGCAATAGGTTCACTGTAGGAGTAGGGTATGCACCTATATGGAATCTATCGACTATGGTAGATAAGGAGAGATCCTATGTGATTTATAAGCCTGAGTTCGTAAGACCTCGGCCGGGGTAGTAGAAACAGTGGAGAAAAAGTTTTCCACTCTCGAATTTAAGTCGAATAAATCTTGACATATGACAGACGATGGGGTTTGACGAGTTGTCCATGACCTCCATCCTGTAGGGATCCACGATAGTAGGACTGTATCATACAATATCTGCACCTAGAGGTTCATTATTCCATTCTGCTGGGTAGCCACTACATGCTGCTAGGTGTCACTGGTGGATGGTGAGACTCAGAAAATATCTCGATGATCGATAAATCCTAATGAGTTGAGTTGGAATCGTTCCAACCCATTGAAAGGAGTTTTGAATGATATTGTGATAGAGATCGCAATATATCTCACTACCAGTCAGAATAGAACCTATGGGGTCACACACACTAGAGGTATTGACCGATCCGATGGTTGAAAAGTGATTATGAATCATGAGTAATCAATTCGATTGATAATCAGAAGAAGAAGAAACAATGGGAATTCATTAATTAGACTTAAAACACGAATCCTACTTAGAGTAGGATTCCTGAAGTCCTAGTTGGACTAGGACTGGGAGTCCTACTTGGAGTAGGATTCCTACAATCCTAATTGGATCAGAATTTTGAATTCAATATGAATTCCTACTTAGAATAGGATTCCTAGAAGTCCTAATTAGATTAGGACTTCGAATTCAAAGTCGAGTCCTAGTTAGATTACGACTAAAATTAAATAAGTCCTAATTGGATTAGGATTTCTTAAGTCCCAATTAATTATTAATCTAATGAATTAACATGACTCCTAATTGGGTTAGGATTGAAGAGTTCAATTGAGTCATGGTTCATTCAAGTTCTAATTGGATTAGGACTAGCATTGATTAAATCCAAAATTGGTTCACCCTTGGTCTAAGCCTAATTAGATTAGGACCTAACCATAAGTGGCCTTCCCTAAGGAGGATTAGGTTAACCAAGAAGGAGGGGCGTACGCCCCTCCTCCTTTTCCTCCTTGGTGCGGCAACACAAGAGGGGTCGGCGCCCCTCTTGGAGAAAGATCAAGGGCTCCTAATTTGTAGGAGCCCTTCATGCCTTTAAAAGGAGAAGTGGGCGGCACCCTAGGGCATTCATTGAAGCCCTCTTCCTCTCCAAGCCGTGGCCCCCCTTCCTCCCTTTGGTCTTCAGCTGCAAGCAAGGAAGAAAAAGAAGAAGGCCTTGGCGGCCTCCTCCCCTTCCCTTCCTTTTTCCAACGCAGGGAAAAGAAAAGGCTGGGTCTAGCTTTTGGTTCTTCATCCAGATCCCTCCTTCTTCCTCCTCCTCCTAAACACAATCAAGGGTTGATTCAAAGGGAGGAAATCAGCCATCCAAAGTTGTCTCTGCAAGGGAGCTAGCACCTCGGGGAGACAAGAAAGCTTTGATCGGATCTCTACTTCGTGTGGATACCCATAGAGGCTGGACACGTGAACGGCTTCAAGCGAACCTTCATCCTAAACCACGAACTTCAGTTTGCGGCGATCATCTACCCGTATAAGGTGAAGATCTAATCTTCCTAAAGGTTTAAAAAGTTTTTAATCATAATATATCTACGAACGGTTTTGAACAATGTTCATGAGATGAACGTCGATCCCGCGCATGCCTCTTCCGTTGCCATCTGAATTTTTTTAATTTTCTACGGCATGGGCGGGTTCCCAACAAGCAGTACCCACTAGAAATTCTAGTCGCGTAGGATTTTTGTTTCTCCATCAGGGAAGTATGAGGGATTCGAGAAAATAGTAGAAGTGTATTTGTTTTAAAAAATCCTAGAACAAATTAAGATCAAGTACAAAGTCTAACTAGAATCTTTACTTTCTACAGATCACAATGTCAGCTTCTAACTTGTTGACCCGTATTCTTGAGACCAACCGACTGATCGAAACCAATTACAAAGACTGGCTTAGAAACCTCAAAATTGTTCTGAGTTGCGAAAAACTAGGCTATGTGCTCGAGAATGATATCCCCTGGTTACCATCACATCCGACCAATGATCAACGTGAGACGCATGAAAATGGACGGATGATGATATTAGGATCAAGTGCTACATCATGGCATCCATGTCAAATGAACTCCAATGCCAGCATGAGAATATGATGACTGCTAGGGAGATATTGGCACACCTGCAAGAGTTGTATGGTGAGCAGAGCTGCACAACATGCTTTGAAGTGTCCAAGAGAATCTTCAAGGCAAAGATGCGCAAGGGGCAGTCTGTCCATAATCACCGTCTGACTATGATCAAGGACCTAGAGGAGCTTGAGAAGCTCGGTATGACCATGCACAAGGAATTGCAAGTAGATCTAATCCTGCAATCCCTTCTTGATTCATTTGGGCAGTTGTTGCCCAGTAGATACAACCCAAGAGGGGGGGTGAATTGGGTCTTTTAAAACTTTTATGCTACTTCTAAAACTTTTTGATTAACTATGCTAAGTTGTCTAGATGCACAGTGAAAGTTAAACTTAGCAAGGGTTTGATGTATAGACTTCGACTTGATTAAATATGCTTGCAACCAAAGGATGTGCGGATAATAATTAAGCAAGCAATTTATCTAAGTAAGTAAGTGTGTTAGTTAGACAATAACTAGAGGCATTACAAACACACAGGACATATAGTGGTTCGGTGCACTCCAGCACCTACATCCACTTCCCAAGACCTCTTGGAAATTTCACTATAATCCTACCGATTACAGCCGGTTGTTTTACAAGCTCACAACCCAACTTGTTGTTTTACGAGATCACAACAAACTCGGTCGGTTTTCACAGGCTCACCGACTCGAACCAACCGATTGTTTTCACGGGCTCACAATCCAACCCGGTTGGTTTTCCCCAAAGGCTCACCAACCACAACCTTACAACGTTGGTTTTTCCCTTTGGCTCACCAACAAACCTTAACCCTTTGATTCAATCCCTTGATTGAATCAAGTTACAAGATATTAGAATAAAGGTTTAAAACAAATCAAAGCTTCTTAAACAAGCAAATATAACAATATAAACAATAGAACCCGCAAGAACCCTTTTAGCCGTTGGAAGCGTGGGAGATGATGGTTCTTCTTATGTGGATCGCGTTGGCTTGAATGTGAGCTTTGAATGCCAAACGGGAGAGAGTAGTTGAGCACGAAATCTGTTGGAAAACTTGAAGGCGCTTGATTTCTTCACTTGAATGCACTAACTCCCTTGAACCTCTTTTTCTCTTTTCTCTCTTGAATGATCTTGTATTGGGTTGGTAAGAAGATCTTGAGAAGCACTTAAGAGGTCCCTTTTATAGCCCAAAAAGCAAATATAGCCGTTAGACACAAAAAAAGAGACGTTTGAAATTCAAATCAAACCTGAAAAAGTTGTTAGTCGCGTCCCAGGCGCTCCGGGGACGTCTCCGCGCTTTACGGGGACGTCTCCGCTTGTTTGCGCTTTTTGCATGGGGACGACTCCGCTTCTTCGGGGACGACTCCGCGCTCCGGGGACGTCTCCGCGCTTTACGGGGACGTCTCCGCCGTTATATCTCCGAAAAACAAGTCTTCTGGAATTCTCTGAGAGAGTCGACTCCGCTTTTTCAGGGGACGTCTCCGCGCTCCGGGGACGTCTCCGCGCTTTACGGGGACGTCTCCGCCGTTATATCTCCGAAAAACAAGTCTTCTGGAATTCTCTGAGAGAGCCGTCTTCGCTATCTAGGGGACGACTCCGCTGGTCTGCTTTTTACTTGCGGGGACGACTCCGCAGGTACCGGGGACGTCTCCAGACGTGCCAGTTCTTCCTGTTTGTGCCAGAGACGTCTCGGAGACAACCCGGAGACGTCTCGGCTGTCCCTGAACTTTTTCTTTCATCTCAAAAATTCTTCAATAAGTTCTTAAAAAACATGGGAACTTGCCTAGACATTTCTTAACAATATTCTTAATTAACCAACTAAATTCCTCAAATAACTTGTTAAGATAAAGGGAATTATGCTCTAGTGTTTTGTATTCATCAAAATCCATTAGAGGGTCAACAATCTCCCCCTTTTTGATGATGACAAAACTTGGAGTATGTGCAATATAAAATATACTGTGTTCTAGGACTAATGCATAGCTAAGTTGCATGAAGTAGAAAACATAAATATTTAAAACATACTTCATGATAATGCTTTAGATTTAATCAGCTTAACACAATCAACCTATTTCAGTTTAAGCTGAGTTGGTATTCAATATAAAATACAAAGTATTATGAGCATATACTTAGATATTTCTCCCCCTTTTTGACAACATCAAAAAGATAGTGGAACATTAAGCACAAAGATAAGAATACTCAGATATTTCTTTTTCTTATTGTACTCTGATTTGCATGTCAAGTTATTGCAAGAATATGAATCATATAACTCAAGGCAATAATGTTAGAAAAAGATTAATGAGCATAGATCAGAGCCAATTAAGATAATTCCATAGCAGAGCACATCGAATGTGATTTCAAGAAATTTTCTAATTTGATACCACAGATAGTTTTCTAATCAAGTGTAGGTGGAATCTTCCTTAGGTTAATTCAAGAAGTACCACAAATGATATTCAAGGAAAGCACGAATGGAAATCTGACCTCTCTTCAATAATAAGTGGGAAAGCTTGTTCATTTAAGACCTTTTGCCTAATCTATTAAGTATTTTATCAATAGGAGAGCAATTCAATTGATTTTCAGAGTAAAAGATCAAAACTTATATATTTGAAAGATATATCATCCTGTTGGATCATTAATTCTTAATGACTTCAAAGTTCTTTTATGATAATAAGAGCATTGGGGCACAAATACCAAAATATGAATTCATGCAATTTTTGATACATCTTAGAACTCTTTTAAAGACTTTCTTTTATTTCTTTAGAGAATAAGCACAATTTGATACATAAAATAATGAATTGGCACAAAATTGAAGTTCTAAAGAGCAAGCCAATTAGGACTCATTAGTGAAGTTCAAAAATAGATTTTCTAAGAGATACTCAAGAAAATTTAACACATTATTCTCCCCCTTTTTCATTAAATTAGAGGCTCTTAAGATTTGCAATTTGGTTCAAGAGTGATGCATGAGATATACTAACCAAATAACACGCCTCAAGGTGTATCATAAAGATTTTCAGATTTAAATTTCAGATGATACATATTGGAGAGTATTAGGATCACTTTTCATTTAGTATTCTTTTCCTCTCCTTTAGTTATAGATTTATGCGATTAAGTTCCATAAGATCTTTCCTTCTGAAATTTTCTTTCTCCCCCTTAATTGATCATTCCATTTTAAGAGTTTAGAATTTGTAGATAATGTTCAATAAAATTGTCAATCTCAAAAATATGTTTTCTATAAGTTTCAGCTTATTTTCATAAGACTCAAGGTTTGAGATAAGACAACCTTTATAGAACTCATCTTAAGGTATAAACTTATAATTAAAGCATGTATTGCAATATAAGGATGTTCATCAAAATCAATCCATAAAAATCAAGGTATGCATCAAATTAAAGTAACTTTAGGATAAGATATCTAAAGCTCTCCCTCAAAAGATGCATTCCTCTTCAATCATTCTTTTCTTTTGTTGAATTTCAGATTTTAATGACAAGCGTGAATAAAACTGAAATTCTATGATATCGAGAATGTCGAGTGATCAAGAATTATTCAAAATTTATAGCAATCACCCTTTTTAATCTTTTAAGCACAAGTTATGCTTTCTCCTAATCTTAGAGAAAATGTATAGAGGTATTAATCAGAAAATGATTCATTTGAAGCTCAGTTTTTTTTTTTTTTTTCAAAAACATTTACATTTTCTTTCTTTTAAGAATCATTTGAGTGAGCTGAAATATTTCTAGCTTTAAGATCATTCACAATATATATATATTCTGATGGAAGTCTTTAAGAATGTAGGAGAGAAAAACATATAGATGATCATTGAGGTATATATATTTATAGAACTCAATTTCTTAATCATAGTTTTTCACCAATGTATATATGAAACACAATAAATCTTTTTAATATCAAGATAAGATCATATATTTAGAAATTTTTGTTTGCAACCAAAATCATCGAAAGACACATCATTTGGACCAATATTAGTACACTTTAAAGATAAGAAATGATATGTTTCGGATGCGTATCGGAGCAATCAACCAAGGCATCAAAATTTTAATTCTATTTTTCTTATATTAAGATTTTATTTAGAAATCATATGAGTTTAAGCTTTTATACAAAATCAGATTCTAAATTTCATAAAGATTTTCAATAGAGCCTTTCAAGGTCATGATTTGAGATATGTATCTTCCACATTATAGCTCATCTTAAATCATTACGATTGAAAACTTATATTTCAAACATATAAGAGCATATTCAGAATCTTTGTATTTAATGTGAGTTTTGGTATGAATTAGCACATTATATACCAAAGTTAAGCAAGTTGACAGATAAAACAAACTCAATTCATTTTGCCTAAGTAGAGATATCCTTCTCTTCTCCTTTTTACAAATTTATTTAACTTTCAGATTTTAACGATGATTGTGAACGACAAATCTGAAATTTCTTTTCAATAAAACCAAACACAAGATGTTATGTAGTATTTCAAACATTCAATCAAATTGTCCAAGTATGAGGCATTACAAAAATATTGAGAACCCATAATTCAAGACATCATGCCACATGCAAAATATATTATGTGTTAAGTCATGCATTAAAATAATAAGAACAAGCATGTCAAGGATCAAAATCAATTCTTTTCAAATAAACTCCCCTTATTTAAACATTATCTTGCACTGATTTCATCCTTAAGATGTGTTTTCAAGTGATTAAAAATTTGACTTGATTATTCTTTCATTTACTTTGTTTTTCATTTATAACTTTCTTATGCTCTATACTCTATTTGCTCCCTATCCGGTGGAGTTGGAAGGGGCACGAGGTACTACCACTAGCCTCCCTCTTGTGCCGTCCCTAATATGCCCTACACCGAATAGTTGGGTCAAATAGTGCCGGGTACTACCACTAGCCTCCCCATTGGCACCATCCCTATGATGAGCAATATAGAAAGGTTAAAATGTTTACTTCAAAACCCTCTCTATTTAAGTGTAATTAATTACGAATTTTATCTCTTCCAAAAGAATGCTCACACAAGTATCACAAATGTGCCGAATATATTATGCTTGTTTTTGCTTTTCCTTAAGATTGAAGTGTTTGCCTTTGCTTAGATTTTACATCTCTTGAATAATATCCATTTTTCTTTTCTTTATCTCTCTCTCTTTTTGTTATTCTCAAGTAATTTACATGAAAGAGTAGAATAAAGAAATAATCTTATGTATCATCTAGATGTATATCATGCAAACAATATTTTCATTGTACTCAAGGATTCATAATTTCTCACAAGTTATTTTAAATCAAAATTTTAAACATAAACTTGTGTATTTCATGGTTATGACATAGGCAAAGATATATTTTAGTTTGGGCAAACCATGAAATAATTTCTAAAAGTATAAGTCAGTCAATACACATATAGACATGATATCAAAAATTAATAATTAAAGAATTTAATCATGCCATAATAAGATTTAAGTTACTGACTTTGCTCAACTAATTTGTGAGAAAGGTATCTAAATTACCTATTCATTATATGTTCTTCAAGCCAAACTAGATTTCTTATGTGTGAACTTTTGGCTGAAGAAGATCCTCTCTCTTGTTTGCATGTGAATGTTTAGTGCATCTTACATGAAGATATCCTTCAAGTTGAAATTTCTCATTTTTCTTTCTTGAAGGAAGGTCATTAGTTTCTTTAAGATACAAAGCATTCATCCAACATATATATATTTTTTAATTAGATGACTCAATATGAGATATGACAATAGTTGCATGTTGAGTCACTTTACTCAAGAGATTGCCTAAATATAAGCAAGCACATATCATTTGAACTAAAGAGATAGATTCATTAACCAAGATAGTTCAAGTCAATTTAGTTTAGATTCTATTTGCTTAAGATAATTATCAATAAGATATGTTAACTATGTTTTAATCAATTTATCTTAAACATTTGTTTCTATCAAAATTCAGATTATGATTTATTTGTTATCAATAAAATATGATTAATTAAAGTTAGATTGAAGTCTTGCACACGGTCACATAATGAGCATACAATCTGGTCTACTAGCTATATGATAAAATAATTATTCTATCATGCTTCAATACAGTTTTAACACAATAGATCTACTTTGCTCATCCTTTTCAAATTCTACAAGATGGGGTCATAGATATACCTTCTTCATGCCAATCTTCTATAAGAGTTTTCTTGTGGACTAACATTGGTCAATGAAGATCCCCTTTCCTGTTTGTCTTAATTTGGAGTTTGAGAGAAAATGTTAATTCATTCATCATATTTCAAACTCACTTTGCAATATAACTCTTCATTAGTAGAACCAAAAATGATGTCATCAATGCATACTTTGAGCAAATAAGATATCACAAATTCATCTTTTTGATGCATAGATTTATCACTATTACTTTCTATCAAAAAGGTTGTTTAAGCTTTTATATATCATGCTTTTGATGCTTGTTCTAAATCACATATTGCTTTATCATATATGTAATGTGTATTTTTAAATATGGTGGTTATTTTTCATAGATCTCCTTTTTAATGAAGTAACCACATAGGAGTGACTTCTACACATTCATTTGACAGAATATAAAGCTCATGAAGCAAGCACATGATAATGATGATCTTTATTTCTAATCATGCAAGAATCTTTATCAAGATCTATTTCCTCTTTTCTTGATTTAGTCTTTTAGTAGTCATCAATTTTTCTTCATTAAGTGCATATGTAAAAGATTAACCATATAATTTGATTTTAGTATTTTGATAATAAATCATTAGTCTCATAAAGAATAAAATGAATTGATACTTCTACAACTAGAATTTTTCATGAATGTTCTATATGCATTGCTTGATGAATGATATCCAAGGATAGAAGTATCTTTATCAGATTTGGCATTATTTTCATAATAACATGTACGACTGAAAAATATGAAAGATATGCAATGGTTCATTTTCCATTTTTCAGAAGATCAAAATTTTCATCAAAAATAGAAATCATATGTATGACAAGCAGTGGTAATAGTCTTTTAAAAATTATTTAAGTAGATGACTATCATACATAATTGTCTTTTTCATTTCTTCAAGAATTCTATTAATCCTATTTTGCTTATGGTGTCCTTGGTGCTGAAATCATTGGATTTAATATTATTTTCTGTATAACCTTTATCAGGATTTTGGTTTTCAACACTGTGCCATGATACTCTTTATCTTCACAGTTTGGAAACCTTTATCATTTGAACCACTTTTACAAGATTTAGTAAATACAGAAAAATACTTCAGTTTTATTTTTCAAGAATAAATCCAATGTAAGCTTTTGAAAAACTTGGAGATGGAAACAATATCTTTAGATTTAGAAATGATTTTTTGTTTGTTTCCTTAGTTAGCATGCATAGCAAAACTTTGACCTTTAAGTAGATAATCTAAGTAAGCCTATGGCAAGGTCTTTTGAGATTAAGTACATACTAGCATGAGTTGATTTTATATGCCAAGGATGGTTTCTTGGTATTCATAGTGCATATATTCAAAAGCATACCAAGTACACATTATCATATCTATGATCAATAAACAATAATGCCATGGATAATAACTCTCAATCAAGCATATAGAGAATTCATAGAGTTATTCTTAATAAATTGATTAATCATTTAGCAACTTATCCAATAGTGAGTAAAATGAAATGATTTGATTATATTTCCAAAAGTATTTTCTATATCACAAAATTGATCACTACTAGCAAATCATATCAAATACTAAAGCACAAATAATAATGAGATGCAAGAATTACTGATTTCATTATTATTTTTTTTGTTAATAGCTTTTTAAGTTTCTTTATGTTCCATGGGTACCTTGGTACACCTATGTGTACATCCTCATTTTCTCATTTTGGGTACCCAAGCTTGCTTGAGTCCTTGAGTGTTAGGACATATGGTTCCTTTTGGAACCTATATCTGTTTAATAGTAATAACTTTACCATTTGATTTAATTATACTAGAACGATAGGTGAAGTTGTTATTCTCATCCTTTTTATTTTTGAAATAAGTTATCTTATTTACTGGTTTGCTTGGTAAATTGATAATCTTTTTCTCTAGAGATTTATGGCTAATTGAAGGAGTCAAGCTAAATTTTGATTTATCAAAATCAGCATGTTGGCTTTCAAACATCATTTTTGATCTTTCTGAACTTACAGTGAATTTGTTAATAAAACATCTTAATTGGTTAATTTCTTTACTTAAGTTTTGATTTTCTTTAATTAAGCTATGATTTTTCTGAATCAATTCTTCTGAAAATGACCTTAAGCTTTCATTTTCAGAATTTAGTTTCTTAAGATTTTTATTCTTTACAGATAATTTTCTACATTCACTATACAACTCATGAAAAGCATTTAATAATTCATCATAAGAGAATTCTTCTTGAAAATCATTTGAGGTAAGAGTAGATTCAGATTTTACCTTGTCTTCTTGTGCCATAAAGCACAAGTCAGTTACCTCTTGTAGTTTCTTGGAGCTAATATCATCATTGTTGCTCCTAACCTTTATTTTTTGGCTTGACTCTTTCTTGGTCAAGGCTTTCTTCCTTTTTATCTCTTTCTTCCTTTCTTCTTGCTTCCTCTTTTTCTTTGTCTTTAGGAAGCTGATTTGTCTCGGAGTCGACTCGGACCTTATTGGAGTCGACTCGACTAACTTGGGAGTCGACTCTGAGCTACTTGGAGTCGACTCGACTGAGGGAGATTCATCACCCTTTTCTGCAGTCTCATTGTTAGTATATAATTGAAGCATATGAGAGCTAATCTGAGATTTATCATAAATATTTTCTAAAGTATCCCAGATCTCCTTAGCAGATAAGCATGCAGAAATTTCATTAAACTTTGTTTCTTGAATAGCACAATATAATATGTTCATAGCATTAGCATTTAATTGTGCTAAGTCCTTCTCATTAATATGAGAGAGTGTGTGAAGGTCATTTATTATGATTTTCCATAGATAGTAGTTTTGTGATTGAATGAAAATGCGCATGCGTATTTTTCAATGTGGGTAGTTTATACCATTAAACAGTGGAGGTGTATCAATTGATTGTCCTTCTCCTAGAAAACTATCTATTTGAGTTGTCATGATCTTTGGCTCTAGTCGGTTAAGACTACAAATAATATTTGAGCACCTGCTCTGATACCACTTGTTGCCCAGTAGATACAACCCAAGAGGGGGGGTGAATTGGGTCTTTTAAAACTTTTATGCTACTTCTAAAACTTTTTGATTAACTATGCTAAGTTGTCTAGATGCACAGTGAAAGTTAAACTTAGCAAGGGTTTGATGTATAGACTTCGACTTGATTAAATATGCTTGCAACCAAAGGATGTGCGGATAATAATTAAGCAAGCAATTTATCTAAGTAAGTAAGTGTGTTAGTTAGACAATAACTAGAGGCATTACAAACACACAGGACATATAGTGGTTCGGTGCACTCCAGCACCTACATCCACTCCCCAAGACCTCTTGAGAATTTCACTATAATCCTACCGATTACAGCCGGTTGTTTTACAAGCTCACAACCCAACTTGTTGTTTTACGAGATCACAACAAACTCGGTCGGTTTTTACAGGCTCACCGACTCGAACCAACCGATTGTTTTCACGGGCTCACAATCCAACCCGGTTGGTTTTCCCCAAAGGCTCACCAACCACAACCTTACAACGTTGGTTTTTTCCTTTGGCTCACCAACAAACCTTAACCCTTTGATTCAATCCCTTGATTGAATCAAGTTACAAGATATTAGAATAAAGGTTTAAAACAAATCAAAGCTTCTTAAACAAGCAAATATAACAATATAAACAATAGAACCCGCAAGAACCCTTTTAGCCGTTGGAAGCGTGGGAGATGATGGTTCTTCCGATGTGGATCGCGTTGGCTTGAATGTGAGCTTTGAATGCCAAATGGGAGAGAGTAGTTGAGCACGAAATCTGTTGGAAAACTTGAAGGCGCTTGATTTCTTCACTTGAATGCACTAACTCCCTTGAACCTCTTTTTCTCTTTTCTCTCTTGAATGATCTTGTATTGGGTTGGTAAGAAGATCTTGAGAAGCACTTAAGAGGTCCCTTTTATAGCCCAAAAAGCAAATATAGCCGTTAGACACAAAAAAAGAGACGTTTGAAATTCAAATCAAACCTGAAAAAGTTGTTAGTCGCGTCCCAGGCGCTCCGGGGACGTCTCCGCGCTTTACGGGGACGTCTCCGCTTGTTTGCGCTTTTTGCATGGGGACGACTCCGCTTCTTCGGGGACGACTCCGCGCTCCGGGGACGTCTCCGCGCTTTACGGGGACGTCTCCGCCGTTATATCTCCGAAAAACAAGTCTTCTGGAATTCTCTGAGAGAGTCGACTCCGCTTTTTCAGGGGACGTCTCCGCGCTCCGGGGACGTCTCCGCGCTTTACGGGGACGTCTCCGCCGTTATATCTCCGAAAAACAAGTCTTCTGGAATTCTCTGAGAGAGCCGTCTCCGCTATCTAGGGGACGACTCCGCTGGTCTGCTTTTTACTTGCGGGGACGACTCCGCAGGTACCGGGGACGTCTCCAGACGTGCCAGTTCTTCCTGTTTGTGCCAGAGACGTCTCGGAGACAACCCGGAGACGTCTCGGCTGTCCTTGAACTTTTTCTTTCATCTCAAAAATTCTTCAATAAGTTCTTAAAAAACATGGGAACTTGCCTAGACATTTCTTAACAATATTCTTAATTAACCAACTAAATTCCTCAAATAACTTGTTAAGATAAAGGGAATTATGCTCTAGTGTTTTGTATTCATCAAAATCCATTAGAGGGTCAACAGCAGTTTATAGTAAACTACCATATGAACAAGATTGAATGCACTAAGACTGAATTATTGAACATGTTGGTAACTGCTGAAGGGGCCTTGAAAGGTTCAAGGGGCGCTGTTCTTACTGTTGAGCTGACTTCTGATTCCAAGAGAAAGTCTACTTGAAAGAAAAAAAAGCCTGCAAAGAAGCAGAAGAAAAACAAGAAGCCAAAGAAGGAAGTTCAAAGAAAGAGGCTAATGATAAAGAAAATATTTCCACTGCAATGTCGATGGCCACTGAAAAAGGAACTGCCCTTCATATCTCGAGAACCTGAAGAACAAAAGGGCAGACACACCTTCAGAAGGTATGTTAGACTTGCTCATAATTGAAACTAACCTTACGGTTTCTTCTAATTCTAGTTGGGTTATAGATTCTGGTTCTAGTGCTCACTTGTGCACTACTATGCAGGGTCTAAAGAAAAGTAGGAGGCTGGCGGAAGGTGCAGTAACCCTTCAAGTTGGCAACGGAGCAAGAGTTGCTGCTGCAGCTGTGGGCATCTATCCTCTGCGACCACCATCTGGTTTTAGTTTGTTGCTTAGAGACTGTTATTATGTCCCTGCTGCTAGCAGAAATTTGATTTCTGTTTCATATTTAGCACAGGATGGTCATATTTTTACATTTGACAAAGACTGTTGTTCTATTTATTTCAGAAATAAATTAGTTGCACGTGGTTTTATGATTGACAATTTCTATCACTTACATGTTGATGTATTTGCGAATATGTCTGAGCAAGTAGTAAGTGCCATAGGATTCAAAAGATCCAGAGATGAGATAAACCAGAAGTATTTGTGGCACCTCAGGCTTGGCCATATTGGAGAGGACAGAATGAACAAAATGGAGAAAGATGGGCTTCTTGGCTCATTGACTTTCGAGTCATATCCAGTTTGCGAGTCCTATCTTCAAGAAAAAATGGCTAGACTACCTTTTGTATGACATGGGGAGAGGACCACTAAAATACTTACCCTGGTACATGTTAGCAACCCACCCATGCCGCAGAAAAATTTCAAAAATTTCAGATGCAGCGGAAGAGGCATGCGCGGGATCAACTGTTCATCGCATGAACGTTGTTTAAAACCGTTCGTAGATAGATAAGGATAAAAAACTTTTTAAAACATTAGAAGATCAGATTTTCATCTTGTGCGGGTAGATGATCACCGCAAACTGATGATCGTGGTTTTTGGATGAAGGTTCGCTTGAAGCCGCTCAAGTGTCCGGCCTCTACGGGTATCCACACGAAGCAGGAACCGATCCAAGCTTTCTATCTCCCCGGGGTGCTAGCTCCCTTGCAGAGATAACTTTTGATGGCTGATGTCCTCCCTTTTAATCAACCCTTGATTGTGCTTGGGAGGAGGAAGAAGAAGGATGAAGAGAGGAAGAAGATCAAAGCCCCTGCAGCCTTCTTTCTTTTCCCTGAGTTGGAAGGAAGAAGGGAGGAGGAAGAGGCCACCAAACAATCTTCCTTGCTTTCCCTTGCTTGCGGCTGAAGATGGAGAAGGAGGAGAGGGAGGCCACGGCTGCAAGGAGAGGGAGATCACCCACTAGGGCGCCGGCCCCATGCCTCTTTATAAAGCCATCTAGGGCTCCTACAATTTAGGATCCCTAGAGTTATTTCCTAAGAGGGGGCGTCGGCCCCCTCTCTTCATGCCGCACCAAGAAAAGGAGGGGAGCTCGTGCCCCTCCTACTTGGTTAACCTAATCCTCCTCCAAGAAGGATTAGGTGTCCCTATTGTGGCTTAGTCTTAATCTAATTAGGCTTAAGTCAAATTATGAATCAATTGGGTTCAATCTATGCTAGTCCTAATCCAATTAGAACTTGAATGAACCATGACTCAATTGAACCCTTCAATCCTAATCCAATTAGGAGTCATGTTGATTCATTAGATTAATAATTAATTAGGACTTAAGAAACCCTAATCCAATTAGGACTTATTTAATTTTAGTCCTAATCCAATTAGGACTCTTATTTGAATTCGAAGTCCTAATCCGATTAGGACTCTAGAAATCCTGCTCCAAGTAGGAATCCAAATTTAATTCAAAACTCCTAATCTAATTAGGATTGTAGGAATCCTACTCCAAGAAGGAATCCCAGTCCTACTCCAATTAGGATTCTCAGTCCTAATTCAATTAGGACTCTAGGAATCCTACTTGAAGTAGGATTTGTGTTTAAGTCCATTTAATTAATTGCATTGTTCCTTCTTCAACTGAATATCAATCGAATTGATTACTTGTGATTACTAATCACGATTCAACCATCGGATCGGTCAATACTTCTAGTGTGTGTGACCCCATAGGTTCTAATCTGACTGGTAGTGAGATATATTGTGATCTCTATCGCAATATCATTGAAAACTCCTTTCAATGGGTCGAAACGATTCCAACTCTACTCATTAGGGTTAATCGATCATCGAGATAATTCCTGTGAGTCCCACCATCCACCAGTGACACCTAGCAGCATGTAGTGGCTACCCAGTAGAATAGAATGATGAACCTCTAGGTGCAGTTGTCATGTGATACAGTCCTTCTATCATGAATCCCTACAAGATGGAGGTCATGGATAACTCGTCAAACCCCTTCGTCTGTCATATGTCAAGATTTATTCGACTTAAGTTCGAGAGCGGAGAACTCTTTCTCCACTGTGCAATCTGCCCCGGCCGAGATCTTACGAACTCAGTCTTATAAATCACATAGGATCTCTCCTTATCTATCAAGGTCGATAGATTTCTTGTAGATGCATACCCTACTCCTACAGTGAACCTACTGCAGCCAATCTACACTGCATGGACCCATATGGCTAGAGACCATGTATTTGTGCAGTCAAACTACAATAACCTCACTGTGAGTAGCCGAAGCATCGCAGGTCAAAGGACCAGTCACACTACTGCAACATCAAGCAAGTCACTGACGAGTGGATAGACATCCAAGTGACTTCTTGTCTTGGTCACGCTCAGTACCCTTGTTCTCTAACAAGCACCTGCACTATTACTTCAATGTCTCCACACCGTGGACTCGAGTCTCGTCCATCCATAGGAAAAGTAATGTGTGCACTGATCTCATCGGATCGATCACCGTCCTCGTGATGATCCATCGATCAGGAGCGTTTAGAAATTAATCACTAATGATACATGGCTCAAATTCTCAACTCTTGAGAATATGCATCATCATCTTATTAATTCCTTGGACGATTCATAGACACAATAACAATATGAATAAAAAAGATGCCTTTCATTTATTCAATAATAAATAGTCAAGTACAAAATTATGTCCCTAGAATTAACAATGTGTCAGCCAGATTGGCTTCTAGGGCATACATCTAACAGTACACACTGATATGTGTGGCCCATTCGATGTGCTAGCCAGAAACCGTTATTCGTACTTCATCATCTTTACCGATGATTATTCACGATATGTGACATGCTCGCAAAAATACTTTCACGAAACTAATCTTCCAAGTATAGAAGAATCGTACAAGTAGTAAATTCTCGAAAGTCCGAGGTCGAATCCTCAGGAAACGAAATATATATGAAATTATTTAGTATAATTTTAAATTAATTAATTCAATAAATTTGTGGATTAAGATGATGTTTTGCAAATAGAAAATAAATCAATAAATAGAGAATCAAAGTTTGGATAGATTAAGATGGTGTAGGGATTCAGAATCTCCTTTGATAATATCAAATTCATGCGATAAATTCTATGATTCTTTTATTTTCTTTAAGAATTATAAGCAGATAAAATTTAATTATGGAGTATGTTCTTGATAACATGAATTCTTTTTTTAAGCATTCAACGTGCCTTATAACGTCAACGATGAATCAAATAATCGAGGAAGATATGTATCAATAAGCATAAATCATAAAAGAATTTTCAACATATAAGAATCATGATATAATCAAAAGATAAATCGTATAAAGCAAAGGATTAGAAGTTACATTATGAACTCGATACACCAAAGGATCTCCCTTCACCCATCACCTAGGATATCAGCCCTCCATTAAAAACATTAACCTCCCCATATTTTTTCTTTTCTTTTTTTCGGAAACAGGGGATGCCCTGTTTCTTCTTTTTTTTTTTTCTTTCCTTGAATGGCTGCCTTCTCTATTTTCTTTTGTTTTCAAACGAGAGAGATCGTCCCCTTCAGCCGAAGGAGAAACCCTCTATATCCCTCTGATGGATCCCTAATGCCAGCTACGAGATACCCGAATGCGGAATCATGGGAACTCGGACGTGGACGGCTGGACTTGCATGGGATCGATGCTTGGGATGAGTCGCAGATCTGGATGACGCCCGGATGAGAGCTAATCACAAAAATTGCGAGATGCGTGGGCTTGCGGGAGAATCGGACTCGGACAGGAGCTGGTAGCAGGGCCTTGGATGGGGAATCTGGGTGGCTGGATCGCAAGGAATCACGGACGCGGGACTTGCGGCAGAAGCGGACGTTAATCGCGTGGGAGCTGAACCGGAAGATCGAGATGTGGACTCGGCTAGGAAGCTCTGGGATGCGGACGATTGGATGCGGAGAAACTGATGCTGGCTCATGAACGCGGGAGAATCATGCTGAGAGTTGGACGCGGAAGATGCGCGGAAGGAAGGAGCATGGACGCGTGAGATCTTTACTGATTATGTGGTCTGATCGAGGGGGCTCAGGATCTCTTCCATGCGGGTGGATCGCTGATGTGGCTAGAACTTGGAAGTAGATGCAGAAGGCCCCAGCACATGAAAGTTGGACGCAGACGCTGGGACTTGGGAGATTCGCAAACGGGTGCACAGGCTGCTTTGAATTGGCTGCAGTGAACCTAAAAGGCTGAACTTAACCTCCTTCTAGTATGCAACTGGGGTTGACCCATACAGTTCGCTGGTCACATATGGTGATGCATCTTTTTGGACCCAATGCGCATTTTAGCTTTAATTTACGATCACCTGCACCCAACAATAATATAATATTAATACAGCACTTCTATCATCATTTGTTAGCAATAATACTAATTTAAGTGATGTGTAGATCACACTTTTGTGCTCTCATCATACCCCCCAACTAGCTTATTGCTAGTCTCTAGTAATTAACGAGCAAATAATAAAATGAGAGTGCAAAAGGTGTGGTTTAACCTCTGACTTTTAATTGAAGCTAAAGACATAAAACTAAGATATGTACCCACTTTCGTAGGGCATCACGATTGCACTTAGCACGTGCAACAAGCCGTTAAACCCCTAAGTTACCCTAGTGGATGAATGCTGTCTCGTGAGGGTTTTCAGGGATGTTACCCACAACATCATGAATGATATGACATGAGATTCTAATAAAAATATTAAATAAATCTTAAGCTAATACATATGTAATTAATTGATATATATTTTCAAGCATGGCAACTGTCAAAGTAAGGAAATATAAAAGTATAGTGTGCATTAAATCACATGACTTTCTCAGAGTACTAATACCTCCACCACAACAGGGCACCACCTGAGTTTTAGGTGCACTACTCAAGTCCACAAGTGTTTTCTACAATTTATTAGAACCTAATCCATCAAATTTTCAGAATATCACATGTTGTCTAAATTTGTCAAGAATGGTTCGCATGTAAAGAAAGAGCTATCAATCCCAACTAAACAACCAAAGTACACAGAGTTTCAAATTAATGGAGTCAAACCAGCCATTACCACATGTCACTGGGTTCAGTCCGACCAACCCTATTCATGCTTATTTTTATTTTTAAACACATATGATGATTACAATAGTCCAACCCCCTTAGGCTTTAGTAAGGTCCATATAGCGAGTTTCCAGCCAATGACTCCTGATCCAGTTGGCTCAAGGCATTAGGTGAAACACCCCTTGGGCTTAATTACTCGAACCAGACTACGCCACGAGGTCAGACTTGTCATCTCTTTCTTCTTCTTTTTATTATTATTATTTAGATATTTTATTATTATTATTTTTATTATTTATTTATGCAATAAAAAGAGAAGGTAAACTGAACCATATAACATGACTGCATCGTGACTATAGGTCAACCAAGATCGGAACATAAGGCACTTAGGTGATCTAGCCAGGGTATTCAACCTCTATCTTTATGTGAAAATCAAATCATGAACCTTATAGTATGGACAAAGATACTCATACTTCTTTTACAGATACAGCTTAATAAAAATGCATTAAACAAATATGAACTCCTGGGGCCTTCCTATAATCATTAAGTATATGTGCGGGGATCTAATAATAGGTCTCTGATCAGTCATAGTATGCATGTATTCCTTGCCTTAATAGTTGCACAAACTCAATATGAAAATACATGTGCATTTGCTCAGAAAAGAAAATAATAGAATAAATCAAATGCAAAAATGAAATCTCTTTTTTTTTTTGCGCAAAATATTTTCCTCCCCCCAAACTTAAACATTGCATTGTCCTCAATGTAAAAGATGTAAGAAAACTATATATGAGAGACAATAAAGAAAATAATATTGGAGAGAAGAGGAATACCTTGCGCTGTTGATATTCAGAAAAGAAGACTTACAAAATAAGAAGAAAACTAGAAATAAAAGAAAAAAATAATTCTAACTAATATACACATACCTTTTGCTGAGTTACGCCCCGTGCGATCCGACATTCGCAGCGAAATTCGCACAGAACGTCGTTCATCGTATGAATGCGCCTCGGATCATAGAATTCAAAATTTTTGCAGATCCAAATCCAGAAGATCTTTAAACTCATTAGGAAGGAGAGATTAGGATCTGAGGAGGGTTGATTAAGATTTATATAACTGAAACAGAAATCAGAAGTTATAAATTTGAAGATCTCATCTTCAAAAATTCTGCAGGTGTAGAACACCGCAACCTGATGATCTATTCTAGGTTTCTGTTTGAGCCGCACAATTGTCCGGCCTCTACAGGTATCCACACGAGGATCTAATCATCTGAGAATAAGTCTTACCGGAGTGCGAGCTCCTTGCAAAGACCTCTCATGACTATCATAATATTGGAAGATAAAAATCTGCAGCATACCTCATTGAAGAAGAACGTTTTCTTCTTCAACCTTGCTCGTAATGGAGGAAGATGAGGGATGAAGCTTTAAGCGTGGATCTTCCTTGCCTTGCTCCCATGAATGAAGAGGAAGATGAGGTCCCCTTGCTGTCGTGGAGAAGGAAGGAAGAAGAGAGGGAGAGAGGAGACGTGGGAAGGAAGAGGAGAGAATTAATTCATATGTCTTCCTTGCTACCCTTTTATAGATTGGGTTTAGGGCTTCTCATAATCTTATTAGGAGTATGGGACTATAACCTATCCTTGGATTAATGCCAAGTGTCCAATTCTTGTGCTCATAGATGCATGACATGTGTCCACTTAATCAATTGATTAATTTTCTAATCGCATTAGGATTCTTAATCTCATTAGAAGAATTAATAGTTTTAGAAGCATGCATCCTACGACGCCATGTGAACTTTAAAGTCTGCATAGTGTGAACATGACTTAAGTCATATTCATCCTACGACGACATGTGGTCTTTAAAATCCGTACAAATCTTGGTTTAATTAAATTGACCCAATCATGAATCCAAATCAATTTGGGTCGAACCAATTTGATTTGGCTCATTAAATCAGCCCAATTGTAATCCAATTGCAATCAATTCCACTTAATTCTTCTTCCATTAACTCACTAACACATAATGGGTTAATTCAATCACCAATCATATTGATGATTGATTTCTATTGTGATTCCAAATCACAATTATGATAGTCTGACTAATTAAATCCTCTGTGTGTGTGACCCTATAGGTTCTATTCTGACTGATAGTGATACATATTGAGATCTCCATCTCAATATCACTGAAACTCATTTCAGTGGACTGAAATGATTTCAGTTCTACTCTCAGGGTTCACTAATCACTAAGTGAATGCCTTCGAGTCTCACAATCCACTAGTGACACCTAGAAGTATGTGGTGGCAACCCAGCAGAATGGAATATCTGAACCTCTAGGTGCAGTTAGTGTATGATACAATCCCTCTATCATGGATCCCGACGTGACGAAGGTTATGGATATCTCGTCAAACCCCATCGTCTGTCATATATCAAATTTATACGACTTCCAGTTCGAGATATGGAAAACACTTTTTCTAAAATACCTGACCAGAAATTTATCGAACTTAGTCTCATAAATCATATAGGATCACTCCTAATCTATTAAGGTCGATAGATCCCATCTAGATGCAACTCTATTCCAAAATGAACCTACTGTAGCCAATCCGCACTACAAAGACCCGAATGGCTAGGGCCCAAGTTCACATGCTCGTCAAACTACAACAACCTCATAGTGAATAGCTGAGGCATCGCAGGTCAAAGGACCAGTCATATAACTGCAGTATAAGTAGTCACTGACGAGTGGATAGACATCTATGTGACTACTATCTTTGGTCATGCTCAGTACTTTATTCTCTAACAAATACTTGCATAATCACTCCAGTGTCTCTACACCGTGGACTCGAGACTCGTCCATCTGACTAAGTGATTTGTGCACTAATCTCAGCGGATCGATCACCGTCCTTCGTGATGGATCCATCGATTAGGAGCATTTAGAAATTAATCCCTAATGACACATGCCTCAAATTCTCAACTTCTTGAGAATATGTATCATCATCTATTAATTTCTTGAACGATTTGTGGACTCATACAAACATGAATGAAAAACAAATTGTCCAATCTTATTTATTAATAAGAGTCAAATTACAAATTTGTACCCCAGATTACGAATATGCGTCAGCCACATTGGCTTCTAGGGCATACTTCTAACAATCTTCCACTTGCACTAAAGCCAATCAGACATGTATTTAAGTTCCATTTTTCAAGATGGACTTCTAATTTCTTCTGACTCAGCTGCTTAGTGAATGGATCCGCCATGTTATCAGTGGAGTCTACTCTCTGCACCTCTACATATTTCTTTTCGAGGTAGTCGCAAATTAGATGCAATCGCCGCTCTATGTGCTTGGACTTCTGGTGAGACCTCGGCTCCTTAGGCAGTGCTATGACACCGTTGTTTTCGCAGAAAAGGGTTATGGCATCTGATGACATAACTCCTAGCTTTTCGACAAACTTCTTGTACCAGAACGTTTTCTTCGCAGCATCCGATGCAGCAATGTACTCTACTTTCATGGTAGAATCTGCAATAATCAGTTGCTTGGAACTCTTCCAATTTACTAATCCTCCATTGCATAAGAATACATATCCTGATGTAGAGTTTCTATCATCAGGATCAATCATGAAGTCTGAATCAGTATATCCTTCTACCTTTAACTCTGTGCCTCCCCCAAAGACCAAAAATATATCCTTAGTCCTTCTCAAGTACTTAAGAATATTTTTCACAGCTATCCAGTGCTCCTCGCCTGGATTCGACTGATATCTGCTTGTGACACTCACAGCATGTGCTATATCACGTCGAGTACATAGCATGGCATACATGAGGCTCCCTATTGTCGATGCATAAGGGATCCTACTCATGCGCTGAATCTCTTCAGATGTTTTGGGACACATCTTCTTGGAGAGATTTATCCCATGCCTTAGGGGTAACAATCCCCTTTTAGAGTTTTCCATGTTGAACCTCTTCAGCACTTTCTCTATGTACATTTTCTTTGATAGCCCAAGTATCCTCTTAGAACTTTCTCTATAGACCTTAATTCCCAAAATATAAGATGCTTCACCTAGGTCTTTCATGGAGAACTTCTTAGACAACCATAACTTGACCGATGTGAGCATGGGAATATCATTCCCAATCAGGAGTATATCATCCATGTACAATAAGAGGAATACTATAGCCCTCCCACTGACCTTTTTGTACACACATGGCTCCTCTTCATTTTTGATGAAATCAAACGATTTGATTACATCATCGAAACGAGTGTTCCAACTCCGAGATGCTTGCTTTAGTCCATAAATGGATCTTTGCAGCTTGCAGACTTTGTGATCACCATCACTAGAAGTGAAACCCTGAGGCTGTTTCATATAGATATATTCCTCAAGATATCCATTAAGGAATACAGTTTTCACATCCATCTACCATATCTCATAATCATGATAAGCTGCAATGGCAAGCAACATTTGAATGGACTTCAGCATGGCTACCGATGAAAAGGTATCCTGATAGTCAATGCCTTCGCGCTGACTATAACATTTTGCCACCAACCTTACCTTATAGGTCTCTACCGTGCCATCCGAACCCATTTTTCTTTTGTAGATCCATTTACACCTAATAGGTACAATACCTTCAAGTGGATCTACTGTTGCCCAAGGTGACAACCCAAGAGGGGGGGTGAATTGGGTCTTTTAAAAACTTTTCAACTACTTCTAATCTTTTAGAGTTAATTAGGCTAAGTTGTATGGATGCTTAGTGGAATTTAAACTTAGCAAGAGTATGACTCTAATCTAATCAACTATTAAGCAGCGGACTCAATAAAAGATTAGTCTAAGTTTGCCCAAGTATGCAATTCAATTGAATGAGACTTGATTAAGTAAATTGAATATGCTTGCAACTAAAGGATGCACGGAGAAGAGTTAAGCACGCATAGTATCTAAGTAAGTAAGTGAGTGAGAAAGTCAGACAACAAAGAGCATCACAAACACAACAAAAGTATAGTGGTTCGGTACATTCCAGCACCTACATCCACTCCCCAAGACCTCTTGGGAATTTCACTATAATCCCTCAGATTACAGCCGGTTGTTTTACAAGCTCACAACCCAACTTGTTGTTTTGCGAGATCACAACGAACTCGGTCGGTTTTCACAGGCTCACCGACTAGAACCAACCGATTGTTTTCACGGGCTCACAATCCAACCCAGTTTGTTTTCCCAAAGGCTCACCAACCACAACCTTACAACGATTGTTTTCCGGGTTCACAATCAACCCAGTTGGTTTTCCCAAAGGCTCACCAACCACAACCTTACAACGTTGGTTTTCCCTTTGGCTCACCAACAAACCTTAACCCCTTGATTCAATCCCTTGATTGAATCAAGTTACAAGATATTAGAACAAGAGTTTAAATCAAATACAAGCTTCTCATATAAGCAAATATAGCAAATATAAATAAGTAAAGAAAAGAGAAGAAGCCCTCAAACTAATTTGTAGATAGAGGAACTCGGCTTCTTCTTCACTTGACCCTCTTCTGATTTTGCACGAAGTAGAGGATCTCCGAAGCAGCACACGGATGGAGAGAAAGCTTTGGGATTCACTTGGATGCTCTTCTTCTCTCTATTTTACTTTGAATGGCCCTTTTGTGCTTATGGGAGATTTTCCTTATAATCTCTTTCAAATCTCTTTCCTAAATGTTTTCTCCCACTTCCATACACTCTTCCCTAGCTCTCCTCTTGATTTTATAGCTTTAGAGGGAGTGGAAACAAAAATCTAGCCATCAGAGACAAAAATAGAGCCGTTGGAATCAAGAAAAAACTAGCCGTTATGCCTTCCAGCGTGCTCGAGTCGACTCGGCTGAAGTAGGAGTCGACTCGGCTGAAACAGGAGTCGATCTGTGAATAGTAGTCTGCCGACACTGTAGCTGGGAGTCGGCTCCGCACTGTAGCGCTGAAGTTGGAGTCGGCTCGAGATCACTGTAGCGCTGAAAATCAACTTTCTGTCTTTTTGTTTGTTCTCAGTCGGAGTCGACTCGTAGAGTGCCGGAGTCGACTCGAGCACTGTTTCTTGAAATTCTAGAGTGCCAGAGTCGACTCTAAACTTCCCGGAGTCGACTCGAGGACTATTTTTTTGAATCTTTCTTTGAATTTGCTCCTCCAACTTAAATCCTTTGAACTTGAAACTTGGGCCATTAAATTGTAGCTTTCTTCTAATTTTTCTTAAGAGCTTTTGAGGCCTTCTTGTATTTTTCCAACTTGCTATGTTCCTTGCAAAATAAATTATCTTTTCTTCTTGCAACACAAACATTAGTAATTATACTTCAAAGTTTTGTGATCATCAAAATCAATCTTAACTCAATCTTTGGGTCATCAGTCTCCCCCTTTTTGATGATGACAAAACTTGTAGTATGTGCAATATAAAATATATTGTGTTCTAGGACTAATGCATAGCTAAGTTGCATGAAGTAGAAAACATATATATTTAAAACATACTTCATGATAATGCTTTAGATTTAATCAGCGTAACACAATCAACATATTTCAATTTAAGCTGATTTGTATTCAATTCAAAACATAAAGCATTATGAGCATATACTTAGATATTTCTCCTCCTTTTTGACAACATTAAAAAGGTTGCAAGATAATGAAACATTAAGCACAAAGATAAGAATACTCAAATATTTCTTTTTCTTTTTGTACCCTGATTTGTAAGTCAAATTATTGCAAGAATATGAATCATATAACTCAAGGCAATAATGTTAGAAAAAGATTAATGAGCATAGATTAGAGCCAATTATAGGGAGAACACATCGAATGTGGTTCCAAAGATAGTTTTCAAATCAAGTGTAGGTGGAATCTTTCTCAAGTTAATTCAAGAAGTACCAAGAATGATATTCAAAGAAAGCACGAATGAAAATCTAACCATTCTTTAATAATAAATATGAAAGCTTGTTCATTTAAGATCTTTTGCCCAATATATTAAGTATTTTAGCAACATGAGAGCAATTTAACTAATTTTCAGAGTATAAGAGCAATATATTAAGTATGATTGCAAAGTTTTTTTTTTTTTATGGTGTAAAAATATTGTGGAATAAATACTAAAACATGAATTCATGCAATTTATGATATATCTTAGAATATGCATAAAATTCAAAGCTTTGAAGGTTCTTTTAAAGCTCTTTTAAAGAATTTATTCCTTTAAGAAGAAGCACATTTTGGTACATATAATAATGAATTGGCACAAAATTGAAGTTCTAAAGGACAAGCCAATTAGGACTCATTACTGAATTTCCAAAATAGATTTTATGAGAGATACTCAAAAAAATTCAACACATTATTCTTCCCCTTTTTCATTAAGTTAGAGGCTCTTAAGAACAACTGTTTGAGTTGCAATTTGGTTCATAATTTATGCATCAGATATATTAACCAAATAACAAGCCTCAAGGTGTATCATAAAGATTTTCAGATTTAAATTTCAGATGATACATATTGGAGAGTATTAGGATCACTTTTCATTTAGTATTCTTTCTCTATCCTTTACTTATAGATTTATGCGATTAAGTTCCATAAGACCTCTCCTTCTGAAATTTTCTTTCTCCCCCTCAATTGATCATTCCATTTAAGAGTTTAGAATTTGAAGATAATGTTCAATAAAATTGTCAATCTCAAAAAAAATATTTTCTATAAGTTTCAGCTTATTTTCATAAGACTCAAGGTTTGAGATAAGACAACCTTTATAGAACTCATCTCAAGGTATAAACTTATAATTAAAGCAAGTCTTGCAATATAAGGAGGTTCATCAAAATCAATCCATAAAAATCAAGGTATGCATCAAATTAAAGTAATTTTTAGGATAAGATACTGAATATCTAAAGCTCCCCCTCAAAAGATGCATTCATCTTTAATCATTCTTTTCTTTTGTTGAATTTCAGATTGTAATGACAAGTGTGAATAAAACTGAAATTCTATGATATCGAGAATGTAGAGTGATCTAGAATTATTCAAAATTTATAGCAATCACTCTTTTTAATCTTTCAAGAACAAGTTATGCTTCCTCTTAATTTTTGAGAAAATGTACTGAAATATTAATCAGAAAATGATTCATTTGAAGCTCAAATTCTTTCAAAAGCATTTACATTTTCTTTCTTTTAAGAATCATTTGAGTGAGCTGAAATATTTCTAGACTTAAGATCATTCACTCTCTTAATAATATATATATATATATATTGATGGAAGTCTTTAATAATGTAGGAGAGAAAAATATATAGATGATCATTGGAGTATATATATTTATAGAACTCAATTTCTTAATCATAGTTTTTCAGCAATATATACATGAAGCACAATAAATCTTTTTAATATCAAAATAAAATTATATATTTAAAAATATTTGTTTACAATTAAGATCATTGAAAGACACATCATTTAGACCAATATTAGTACACTTTAAGGATAAGCAAAGATATGTTTCGGATGCGTATCGAGACAATCAACCAAGGCGTCAAAATTAATTCTGTTTTTCTTATATTAAAATTTTCATTTAGAAATCATATTGAGTTATTCTCCTGAATGACGTGATCATTGAAGCATATAACTAAGGTTACAAAGATGTAACGATATAAGTATTTTTAAGTTAAGTTTAAGCTTTTATACAAAATCAGATTCTGAATTTTCATAAGAATTTTCAAGAAGGCTTTCATAATTATAATTTTAGATATGTATCTTCTTCATTGTAGCTCATCTTAAATCATTACGATTGAAAACACATATTTCAAACATATAAGAGCATATTCAGAATATTTATATTTATGTTGAGTTTTGGTATAAATTAGAACATTATATACCAAGGTTAGGCCAGTTGAAGGATAAAACAAACTCAATTCATTTTGCCTATATAGAGATATACTTCTCTTCTCCTTTTTACAGATTTATTCAACTATCAGATTTTAACGATGATTGTGAATGACAAATCTGAATTTTCTTTTCAACAATACCAAACAAAAATTTTATATAGTATTTCAAACATTCAATCAAATTGTCCAAGCATGGAGCATCACAAAATATTGAGAACCCATAATACAAGACATCATGCCACATGCAAAATATATTATGTGTTAAGTCATGCATTAAAATATTAAGAGCAAGCATGTCAATGATCAAAATTAATTCTTTTCAAATAAACTCCCCCTATTTAAATATAATCTTGCACTGATTTCATCCTTAAAGTGTGTTTTCAAGTGATTAAAAATTTGACTTGATTCTTCTTATATACTTTTATTTACTTTGTCTTTCATTTTTCCTTTCTTATGCTTTATACTCTATTTGCTTTCTATCCGGTGGAGTTGGAAGGGGCACGAGGTACTACCACTAGCCTCCCTCTTGTGCCGTCCCTAATATATCCTACACCGAATAGTTGGGTCAAATAGTGCCGGATACTACCACTAGCCTCCCCATTGGCATCATCCCTATGATGAGCAATATAGAAATGTTAAAACGCAAGGGCTAGACCGCCCGAAACCCTCCGTTCGAATCATCCTCGATTAGTCCTAAGGAGTAACGTTAAACTATAAGTCAACCCGAAGTGGGCGCAACCAATCCGAAGGTCGAGGCATTTCAGATCCAAATAAAGTGAATATACAATCTATAGCCACCACGGGATAGACATCTACGGGCAGGCCCTATAATTTATATACAAAAAATGATCGAATCTTCGGGCTGTTCCGAATGATGCTAGTCTGAAGGCTAACAGCTAAATATAGAGCTTGATGTTATATCTGACATAGTTGGTCAAAAGTCCATTTTGATTTATATACATAGTTGTTTGTGGATGAAGGTGGACAAATCTATTTCATTGATCAATGATTGATCTTCGACCCCCTCAGTCACTACGAACGACCCCGATCAGTGCAATGGGATGTGTTTATTTATCTATCTCTTGACTCGAAATGGGAGCAGGTTGGTACTTCAAACTCTCCCTGTTTAAGTGTAATTAATTACGGATTTTATCCCTTCCAAAAGAATGCTCACACAAGTTTCACAAATGTGCCGAATATATTATACTTGTTTTGCTTTTCCTTAAGATTGGAGTATTTGCCTTTACTTAGATTTTACTTCTCTTGAATAATATCCATTTTCTTTTCTTTATCTCTCTCTCTTTTTGTTATTCTCAAGTAATTTACATGACAGAGCAGAATAAAGAAATAATCTTATGTATCATATAGATGTATATCATGCAAACAACATTTTCATTGTGCTCAAGGATTCATAACTTCTCACAAGTTATTTTAAATCAAAATTTTAAGCATTTACTTGTGTATTTCATGATTATGATATAGGCAAAGAAATATTTTAGTTTGAGCAAACCATGAAACAATTTCTAAAAGCATAAGTCAATTAATGCATACATACATGATATCTAGAAATTAATATTTAAAGATTTTAATCATGCCACAATAAGATTTAAGTTATTGACTTTGCTTAGCTAATTTATGAGAGAGGTATCTAAAATTACCGATTCATTCTGCATTCTTCAAGTCAAATACCTACTAGATTTCTTATGTATGAACTTTTGGCTGAAGAAGGTCCTTTCTCTTGTTTGCATGTGAATGTTTATTGTATCTTACATGGAGATATCCTTCAAGTTGAAATCTCTCATTTTCTTGCTCAAGGATCCTGCATTATTAACAAAATTCTTTTCTTTCTTGAAGGAAAGTTATTAGTTTCTTCAAGTTACAAAACATTCATATAGCATATTTCTTAACTGGGTGACTCAATCATAAGATATGACAACAATTGAATGTTGAGTTACTTTACTCAAGAGATTGCCTAAATATAAGCAAACACATGTCACTTGAACTTAAGAGATAGTTTCATTAACCAAGAAGGTTCAAGGACAAGCGTGTGAAGCAATAGGAAGATTTATCAAGGTCAAATCAATTTTTTATTTTCAGAATTAATTTAGCTTAGATTCTATTTGCTTAAGATAATTATCAATAAGACATGTTAGCTAAGTTTTAATCAATTTATCTTAAACAGTTGTTTCTATCAAAATTCATATTATGAATCATTAGAGTTAGATTGAAGTCTTGCACAAGGGCACATAATGAGCATACAATCTGGTCTACTAGTTGTATGATAAAATAATTATTCTATCATGCTTCAATACAGCTTTAAAATAATATATCTACTTTGCTCATCCTTTTCAAATTCTACAAGATGGGGTCATAGACATACCTTCTTCATGCCAATCTTCTATAAGAGTTGTCTTGTGGACTAACTTTGGTCAATGAAGATTTCCTTTCTTGTTTGGCTTAATTTGGAGTTTGAGATAAAATGTTAATTCATTCATCATACATATTTCAAACTCACCTTGCACGAGCTTAGTAAAATCTTCATATAAATCTCCATTAGTAGAACCAAAAATAATATCATCAATGTATACTTTGAGCAAGTAAGATATCACAAATTCTTCTTTTGATGCATAAATTTATCACTATTACTTTCTATCAAAAAGGTTGCTTAAGCTTTTATATCATGCTTTTGATGCTTGTTTCAAATCATATATTGCTTTATCATATTTGTAATGAGTGTTTTCAAATATGGTGGTTATTTAACATATATCTTCTTTAATAAAGTAAGCACATAGGAGTCCATTCTACACACTCATTTGATAGAATATAAAGCTCATAAAGCAAGCAAATGATAATGGTGATCTTTACTTCTAATCATGCAAGAATTTCATCAAGATCTATTTCATCTTTTCTTGATTTAGTCTTTTAGTAGTCATCAATTTTTCTTTATTAAGTGCATTTCTGAAAAACTCAATTTGGTTCTAATTATTAACATGTTTTCAGATTGTTATATGTAAAAGATTAACCATATATATATATAATTTGATTTTAGTATCTTGATAATAAATTATTAGTCTCATAAAGAATAAAATGACTTGATATTTCTGCAACTAAAATTTTTTCATTGAATATTCTATATGCATTGCTTGATGAATGATATCCAAGGATAGACATATCTCTATCAGATTTGGCATTATTTTCATAAGAACATATCAAGCATAACATGTACGACTGAAAAATATGAAAGATATGCAATAGTTTATTTTCTATTTTTCAGAAGATCAAAAGGAGTTTTCATCAAAAATAGATATAATAGAAATCATATGTATGACAAGCAGTGATGATAGCTTTTAACAAAAATCATTTAAGTAGACTATCATACACCATTGTCTTTTTCATTTCTTCAAGAGTTCCATTAACACTATTTTACTTATGGTGTCCTTGGTGCTGAAATAATTGGATTTAATATTATTTTCTGTATAAACTTTATCAGGATTTTGGTTTTCAACACTGTGCCTTGAACTCTTTATCTTCACAGTTTGGAAACCTTTTTCATTTGAAACATTTTTACAAGATTTAGCAAATACAGAAGATACTTCAATTTTATTTGTCAAGAACAAATCCAATGTAAGCTTTTGAAAACTTAGTGATGGAAATAACATCTTTAGATTTAGAAATTGATTCTTGTTTGTTTCCTTAGTTAGCATGCATAGCAAATTTTTGACCTTTTAGAAGATAATCTAAGTAAGCCAATGACAAGGTCTTTTGAGATTAAGTACATACTAGCATGAGTTGATTTTATATGCCAAAGATGGTTTCTTTAATCTTGGTATTCATAGTGCATATATTCAAAAGCACACCAAGTACACATTTTCATATCTATGATCAATAAACAATAATGCCATGGATAAAAACTCTCAATCAAGCATATAGAGAATTCATAGAGTTATTCTTAATAAATTGATTAATCATTTAGCAACTTATCCAATAGTGAGTAAAGTATACTATAAAATGAAATGATTTGATTATATTTCCAAAAGTATTTTCTATATCACAAAATTGATCAATACTTGCAATTCATATCAAATACTAAAGCAAAAATAATGATGAGATGCAAGGATTACTGATTTCATTATTATTATTTTTGTTAATTACTTTTCATAAGTATATTTTAAGTTTCTTTTGTTCCATAGGTATCTTGGCACACCTATGTCTACATCCTCATATTTTCATTTTGGGTACCCAAGCTTGCTTGGGTCCTTGAGAGTTAGGACATATGGTTCCTTTTGGAACCCAAATCTGTTTAATAGTAATAACTTTACCATTTGATTTAATTGTGTTAGAACGATGGAAAAAGTTGTTATGCCCATTCTTTTCATGTTTGAAATAAGTTATCTTATTTAATGGTTTGCTTGGTGAATTGATAACCTTTTTCTCTTGAGATTTATTGTTAAGTAAAGGAGTCAAGCCAAGTTTTGATTTATCATAAGCAACATATTGGCTTTCAAACATCATTTTTAATCGTTCTGAACTTACGGTGAATTTGTTAATAAAAGATTTTAATTGATTAATTTCTTTACTTAAGTTTTGTTTTTTTTAATTAAGCTATGATTTTTCTGAATCAATTCTTCTGAAAATGACCTTAAGCTTTTATTTTCAGAATTCAGTTTGTCTTGTATTTCAGCAATAGAATTTCTTTCTTTTGAAATTTCCAAATTTAGCTTTTTAAGATTTTTATTTTTCATAGCTAATTTTCTACATTCGCCATACAAATCATGAAAAGCATTTAAAAGTTCATCATAAGAAAATTCTTCATGAAATTCATTTGGTGTAAAATTAGATTCAGATTTTACCTTATCTTCTTGTGCCATAAAGCAAAAGTTAGTTACCTCTTGTAGTTCCTTGGAGCTAATATCATCATTGTTGCTCCTAGCTTTTATTTCCTTGCTTGACTCTTCCTTGGTCAAAACTTTCTTTCTTTTTATCTCTTTCTTTCTTTCTTCTTGCTTCCTCTTCTTCTTTGTCTTTAGGAAGCTTTTGAATTTTTTTGTTGTTCTTTCTTTCTCGAGTCGACTCGGGTTTACTTGGAGTCGACTCGACTGACTTGAGAGTCGACTCGAGATCTTCGGGAGACGTCTCGTTCTCAGAGGCCTAAAAGATGATTCTCTGTCTTTTGAACTGTTCTGCCTCAGAGTCGACTCGGGTCTTGTTGGAGTCGACTCGGCTAACTTGGGAGTCGACTCGGAAATACTTGGAGTCGACTCGTTCACAGGGTCTTCAAGACTGTGTCTCTGCCCTTCAGACTGTTCTTCTCTAGGAGTCGACTCGGACAAACTGGGAGTCGACTCGGCTACTGTGGAGGATTCTGCAATCTCATTGTTAGTACGCAATTGAAGCACATGTGAGCTAATCTGAGATTTATCATAAATAATTGTTAAAGTATCCCAGATTTCTTTAGCAGATAAGCATGCAGAAATCTTATGAAATATAGATTCATGGATAGCACAATATAGAAAGTTCATAGCATTAGCATTCAATTGTGCTAAGTCTTTTTCATTGATATTTTGAGAAAGTGTGTGAGGTCCATTTATAATGATATTCCACATTTTATAGTTTTGTGATTGAACAAAAATTTTCATTCTAGCTTTCCATTGAATATAATAAGTTCCATCAAACAGTGGAGGTCTGTTTATGGAAAGCCCCTCGGCAAATAATATGTTATGTGGGGTTGTCATAATCTTTAGCTCTAGTCGGTTAAGACTATAATTAATAGAAGAGCACCTGCTCTGATACCACTTGTTGCCCAAGGTGACAACCCAAGAGGAGGGGTGAATTGGATCTTTTAAAAACTTTTCAACTACTTCTAATCTTTTAGAGTTAATTAGGCTAAGTTGTATGGATGCTTAGTGGAATTTAAACTTAGCAAGAGTATGACTCTAATCTAATCAACTATTAAGCAGCGGACTCAATAAAAGATTAGTCTAAGTTTACCCAAGTATGCAATTCAATTGAATGAGACTTGATTAAGTAAATTGAATATGCTTGCAACTAAAGGATGCACGGAGAAGAGTTAAGTACGCATAGTGTTGCCCAGAGATGGTCACCCAAGAGGGGGGTGAATTGGGTGTTTTAAAAGCTTTTGACTAATTAAAAATAAAACACACGAATATATGCACTAAAGTAAAGAAGGAGGAATAAGAAAGGTCAATCACAAACACAATGTTTTATAGTGGTTCGGAGCTTCCACTGCTCCTACATCCACTCCCCAAATCACCTTTGGGAATTTTCACTATAATCCAAGATTACAGTACGGTAGTTTTGCGAGTTCACTACCCAACTTGTTGTTTTACGAGATCCCAACAAACTCGGTCGGTTTTCACAGGCTCACCGACTCGAACCAACCGATTGTTTTCACGGGCTCACAATCCAACCCGGTTGGTTTTCCCCAAAGGCTCACCAACCACAACCTTACAACGTTGGTTTTTCCCTTTGGCTCACCAACAAACCTTAACCCTTTGATTCAATCCCTTGATTGAATCAAGTTACAAGATATTAGAATAAAGGTTTAAAACAAATCAAAGCTTCTTAAACAAGCAAATATAACAATATAAACAATAGAACCCGCAAGAACCCTTTTAGCCGTTGGAAGCGTGGGAGATGATGGTTCTTCCGATGTGGATCGCGTTGGCTTGAATGTGAGCTTTGAATGCCAAACGGGAGAGAGTAGTTGAGCACGAAATCTGTTGGAAAACTTGAAGGCGCTTGATTTCTTCACTTGAATGCACTAACTCCCTTGAACCTCTTTTTCTCTTTTCTCTCTTGAATGATCTTGTATTGGGTTGGTAAGAAGATCTTGAGAAGCACTTAAGAGGTCCCTTTTATAGCCCAAAAAGCAAATATAGCCGTTAGACACAAAAAAAGAGACGTTTGAAATTCAAATCAAACCTGAAAAAGCTGTCAGTCGCGTCCCAGGCGCTCCGGGGACGTCTCCGCTTCAACGAGAGACGTCTCGGCTACAAGATTTCACTTTTTACGTTGTCTGGGGTCGACTCGGCACTTTAAGGGGACGTCTCGGCTTGTTTGTACTTTTTGAATAGGGACGACTCCGCTGCTTTGGGGACGACTCCGCTTCTTTATCTCTGAAAAACATGTCCTCTGGAATTCCCTGAGAGAGTCGACTCCGCTCCTCCAGGGGACGTCTCGGCTTGTTTGCACTTTATGCATGGGGACGACTCCGCTGTCTCAGGGTCGACTCTGCTTCCTTATCACCGAAAAAACCATTCTCTGGAAAACCCTGAGAGAGCCGTCTCCGCTATCTTGGGGACGACTCGGGAAGTCTCCTTTTTACTTGCGGGGACGACTCGGCTTACTGTGGGGACGTCTCGCGCATATCTCTTGAAAACTGCCTTTCTGCCGCCACTGAGAGAGTCGACTCCGCTAACGTGGGGACGACTCGGCAGGTGTCGGGGACGTCTCCAAGTGTGCCGGTTCTTCCTGTTTGTGCCAGAGACGTCTCTGAAACTATCCGGAGACGTCTCGGCTGTCCCTGATCTGTTTTCTTTAACTCAAAATATTCTTCAATAAATTCATAAAAATTATGGGAACTTGCCTAGACATTTCTTAACAATATTCTTAATAAGACACATGAATTCTTCAATTAAATTGTTAAGATAAATGGAATTATACTCTAGTGTTTTGTATTCATCAAAATCCATTAGGGGGTCAACAATCTCCCCCTTTTTGATGATGACAAAACACTGAGTATATGCAAAAATTTGAAGTTTAAACATATACACAGTATTTGATCAGATGTACAAGTATAATGTTTTGATTAGAGCTAGATATAATGTGCATCACTCAAAGTATTCAATTTTCAGTTCTTTCCTTGTGCATAAGATTGATCTTTATAGTTCTTAAATGATTTTAGCATATCAACTGAATTTGAATCAAGTTAAAATGAAGTATTGATGCTGAGGATAATTGAAAGCTAGATTCTTTTTGACTCCCCCTTTCTTTTCCAGAAGGGCAATTATCTTAAGGTCAATATTCTTCAATTTTATCCTTTCTAAATCAACTTTGGAGTAAGATTATAAATTTTGCATTCTATATTCAATATCCATATAGGTTCTTTCTATATATCTACTCCCCCTTTCAATTATATCTCAATATCCATATTGGTTCTTTCTATATATCTACTCCCCCTTTCAATATCTCCACATTCAATATCTACTCCCCCTTTTTGTCATCAACAATGAAGGGGACAAATTATCATTAGGTGCTTAAAACTCAATTCATAGTATAATATAGTTAACCGCTCAAGGATATTCAAGTTATCTTTATTAAAGAGTTCAGCATTCATTTTACTCCCCCTTTGATATTCAGGTTGTGCTCCCCCTGTTTCATATGCTTTGATAAGTTGTGCCAAATTTGAATACATAATGTATGTTATGAGATTCTTATGACACATCAAGAGGCACATTCATATTTACATATACAGAGTTGGAAATGTACACAGGGTTGCAAAAGAAATTGTATGTCATTCATATGTCATTGTAAATCTTCGAAGTCAGTACATAGTCAAAAGAAGAAATCATTACAAGTATTGATTTCTAATACAAAAAGTGTTTCAAAACAGCCTAGGATTTACAAAAAGAAGAGCCTGCAAAATGTCCCTCATCGGCGACGTTGCTCATGGGCCCTACCAGCTGTATTTTGTTCATAAACCTTACAAGCTGCATCTATGAATGCATTGATGGAATCCATGAGGGTCTTAAATTGATCTCCCTGTGACTTGTGGAAACCTGCCACAAGTGCTTCAAACTCTATAGTTGCCATTTCAATTCTTCCTCTGAGTTGGGCAACTAAGGTGCTCACATCGCCATCTGGTTTTGTTAGCTCTTTAAGACTCTTGGAAATGCTCTTCAAGCTGTCCTTGAGCTCTAATGATCTGATGGTTTGGGTGGCATCCACACCAATTATTTCTTGTGTTGTAGCTTCAATTTGACTTCTAATATCCTTCATCTCTTGTAGAAGCCCTTCATGTGAAGCTCTGATGGGGGCCAACTCTGTGGAGATCATGGATCTCATCTCCTCCCTCATCTGCTGGCAAATGGCAGATGCTAAGGTGCGCATCTGATCCTCTGACAGAAAGGAGGGCCTACTAACTGGAGGAGGTGGTGGCATGGATGTGGAAGGTCCAGCTGAGCTGGAGGGAATATCAGGGATATCCATGTGGCTAGGTGGAGGAGAGTGATGGTCAGACTCATGATGTGGGATCTCAGGCTCTAGGATTTGGGTTTTTCTCTTTGGTACCTTGACCCACACTCCATCTATCTTATGAAATTCCATTCTTCTCATTGTGCCCTCATTGTAATAGTCGGTGTTTTTCAAGGGCTTTGCAGGTTCATTTGTTGGAATGGGAACCTTGAAGTATTTAAAGATTAAGGTAAAGATCATGCCATAGGGTATACTAAACCTAGAATACCTATGACATAGGGCAATGTAATTTAGCATGAGTCTAGGGAGGTTTAGAGGGATCCCTAGTAGGATGTGGTGCATTATAACTAAGTCTCGCTCCGAAACAAAATCGAAGCGACCGGTTTTAGGAAATAGGACCCGGTTGACAATACTTAAGAGAAGTCTCATCTCTGCATTTAGGTTCTGAGAATTGACAACATCAAGAGGGCCGCAGTCCTCTCTTCCTAAAAGTAAATTTAGGGCTGACTCCCTTTGGGGATGTGAGGTTGGAGCCTCACCGTCCCTAGGAATTTGTAAGACAGTGGATAGGACATCTTCATTGACTTCTACTAATGTCCCTTGGACATATCCAGTGTACCCTAGGTCCCCTAAGGCCATATTGCTAAAAAGTTCTCTAACTAGGCCGGGGTAGGTCGAGGTATTGAGGGTACAAAAGTGTTCCCACCCTTGGGCTCGGAGTCTCTCTCCAATAGAGAACCCCTCATGATCTAAAAAGGAGAAATCTATGTACCTTCCTGTCGTGACTGTGCGATTTGCACAGGAAATAGTCGTGGTTGGCGGAGCAACCGGAGGAGACGGCGCGGAGGGTTCTTCCCGCCGTTCCTCACCGTCGGCCGCTACCCTAGGTCGCCTTCCACGGGTCGTCCTAGCCTTCTTTGGTGCCATGGATGCTAGGGTTTGTGATGGAGAGCAAACGGAGGCTAGGGTTTGAGGTGGAGAGCAAATGGAGGCTAGGATTTTTCGTTTTGGTCGGAGATGAAGGAGAAAGCTCGGGTCGGCTCGAGCTATTTCGACCTATTTTAAAAGCCCTCATTCGGTCCCCGAGACGTCTCCACGACTAAGGCGAGACGTCTCCCCTGGGGGGACGTCTCTGCGATTTGCCAGAGACGTCTCCAGCACTGAAAAATTTCAGACTAAATTCTTTCTTCTCCCAATTTTTGTTTAATCACCCTAATCAACATGATCTCTTTTGATAAACTTAGAGTGAATTTGTTTGTGATCCTCCCCCTTAATGATACATCCTATAATAATTTGATAATAATTTTTGAATTATTAATATTGAAATGAGGAATGTTTGACCAAATTTCGAATACCTATGAAATAGGCTCTGAAAATATCTCCATGAAGAGTCCAAGGGAGGGTAACCATCCTCCGGAAAGTCAAACAGTTCGTCATTTAGCTTACATGAATTCATGTTTTCACTTATGTTTACCTTGAGGTTGATTACTAGTTTGCGCAGCAAAACAATGCAATACAAGTTCAATTCATTTGCTAGGATCATACAAGCTCAAAGCATTCCTTAAGAAGTTGAATCTTTCTTTACAAAGGGGCTTTGTAAAGATATCAGCCAATTGATTTTCAGTACATACATATTCAATCATCACATCATTTTTCAGCACATGATCCCTAATAAAGTGATGCCTAATCTCTATATGCTTTGACTTAGAGTGTTAGACAGGATTTTTTGTTAAATTAATTGCACTTGTATTATCACATTTAATTGGTATATTATCCATTTTGATACCGAAGTCTTCAAGTTGTTGCTTAATCCAAAGAACTTGGGCACAACAGCTTCCAGCTGCAATGTACTCAGCCTCAGCTGTGGACAAGGCAACTGAATTTTGTTTCTTGCTAAACCAAGAAATCAAATTGGCACCCAAGAGTTGACATGTGCCACTTGTGCTTTTTCTATCGAGTTTGCACCCGGCAAAATCAGCATCGGAATAAGCAATTAAGTTTATGTCAGATTGTTTAGAATACCATAAACCTACATTAGATGTCCCTACTAGATATCTAAATATTCTTTTAACAGCTTGCAAGTGTGATTCCTTAGGACATGCTTGGTATCTAGCACACATACAAACACTGAATAATATATCTGGTCTACTAGCAGTAAGGTAAAGTAGAGAGCCTATCATACCTCTGTACAATTTGCAGTCTATACTTTTACCTTTTTCATCTTTGTCAAGCTTGCAACTTGAGCTCATGGGTGTGCTGATTTCCTTTGCATCCTTCATCTTGAATTTTTCCAGCATTTCCTTGATGTATTTGGACTGACTGATGAAGATGCCTTCCTCTGATTGTTTTATTTGTAGCCCAAGGAAGAAGTTGAGCTCACCCATCATGCTCATTTCAAATTCTCCCTGCATAAGCTTGGCAAACTCTTGACAAAGACTATCATTAGTAGCACCAAAAATTATATCATCCACATAGATTTGTACAAGCAATAAGTCATTTCCTTTTCTTTTAATAAAGAGGGTTTTGTCTACATTTCCTCTCTTAAATTTGTTCTCAATTAGGAAATTGCTTAATCTTTCATACCATGCCCTAGGAGCTTGCTTAAGTCCATACAATGCTTTATGCAATTTATACACATAATCTGGATGTAAGTGATTTTCAAAACCTGGAGGTTGTCCTACATAAACTTCCTCCATTATATAGCCATTTAAGAATGCGCTTTTTACATCCATTTGATAGAGTTTAAAATCCATGAAGCATGCATATGCTAAAAGCAGTCTAATAGCCTCTAACCTAGCAACAGGAGCAAAAGTTTCATCAAAATCTATTCCTTCCTCCTGATTATATCCTTTGGCCACTAGCCTAGCTTTGTTTCTTATTACTATTCCATCTTCATCTAGTTTATTTCTATACACCCACTTGGTGCCTATAATTGAAACATTAGGGGGTCTTTTCATTAGAGTCCAAACTTCATTTCTTTCGAATTGGTTTAATTCCTCTTGCATAGCATTCATCCAATTATCATCTTTTTCAGCTTCCTCTAGTGATTTAGGCTCTATTTGCGAAACGAAAGCAAGATAATTACTAGTGTTTCTTAAAGAGGATCTAGTTCTTATACCTTGTGAAGGATCACCAAGGATTAGATCCTTTGGATGACCATGTGCATACCTCCATTCTTTGGAAAGATCTTGATTTCTTGAAGGAGGTTGATCTTCTTCATCTCGCTGATTTGTATCTTCTTTGATATCATCCTCATGTTGTTTGTCTTGAGTGGAGAGTTCCTTCATTTGGTCTTCAAGTATACCTACATCACCATCTTCTTCTTTTCTAGAAGAATCTCCATTAGTTTCATCAAAAACAACATGAATGGATTCTTCAACAACGAGAGTTCTCTTGTTGAAGACCCTGTATGCTCTACTAGATGAGGAATAACCTAAGAAGATCCCCTCATCTGATTTAGCACTAAATTTATGATTGTCCTTTCCATTGTTTAAAATAAAGCATCGATAACCGAAAACATGAAAATAACTTATATTAGGTTTCTTACTTTTTATCAACTCATAAGGTGTTTTCTTTAAGATGGATCTAACTAAAGCACGATTTAAGATATAACATGAAGTATTTATTGCTTCAGCCCAAAAATACTTTGGTAGATCCGATTTGCACAACATGGTACGAGCCATATCTGCTAGTGTGCGATTCTTCCTTTCTACCACCCCATTTTGTTGGGGTGTCCTAGGTGCCGAGAAGTTGTGATTGATACCATTTTCTTCACAAAATTTTTCAAAATACTGATTTTCAAACTCGGTACCATGATCACTCCTAATTGCTTTTAGTTTAAGATTGAGTTCATTTGAAACCCTATTATGAAACTTGATAAAGGCGGGAAAGGACTCATCTTTGTGTGCAAGAAATGAAACCCATGTAAAGCGTGAAAAATCATCAACAATTACAAGACCAAATTTCTTACCCCCTAGACTAGCAGTTCTAGTGGGTCCAAACAAATCCATGTGAATTAGTTCTAAGGGTTTTGATGTTGAGACTATGTTCTTAGACTTGAAAGAACTTCTTGTTTGTTTCCCTAATTGACATGCAGCACAAATTTTATTCTTTTCAAAGTCTATTTTTGGTAGTCCTTTGACTAGATCCTTTGTAATTAATTTTGAGATTAAATCCATGCTAGCATGCCCTAACCTACGATGCCATAACCAACTAGTCTCATTGACTTTGGGATTCATGGCTACAAGACATTGGCCATCCTTCATGGTGAGATCATTAAGATCTACCATGTAAACATTTCCATGCCTATGTCCTGTGAGTATGATCTCATTATCAATTGGACTACTAATTATGCATAGTGATGATTCAAATGATACTTTAAATCCCTTGTCACAAAACTGACTTATACTTAATAAATTATGTTTTAGTCCATTGACTAACAATACATTATCAATAAATGAGGAGGATGATATGGAGATTTTACCAACACCAATGATTTGACCTTTAGCATTGTCTCCGAATGTGACTACTCCTCCTTCTTTTGATTCCAAGGTGACGAAGAGACTCTTGTCACCGGTCATATGCCTTGAGCAACCACTATCAAGATACCACATTCTCTTTTTGTTTCCGGCTGCCAGGCATACCTGCAAAATGATCATGTGAAGCTCTTAGGTACCCAAGTTTTCTTGGATCCTCCGTGGTTAGTGTGGTTGGTTCCCTTAGGCACCCATACTTTAGTTATGTTTTTAGCTTTCATAAATGTACTCTTGTTAGTTTGGATCTTTCTTTGAATACAAGAGTAGGCTTTATGTCCATTCTTCCCACAATGAAAGCATGTAGGTTTTTCAGTTTTTACATTTTTTGCTTTTACAAAGAAATTCTTTAGGTATTTTTGTTGTGTGTTAGTTTTATATCCTAATCCGGCTTTATTGAAAACAGCTCTTTGATTTGAAAGAATAAGATTTAATTTTTCAGAGCTTTGTGTGAATTTTTCAACAATTGGTTTGTACTTATGTACCTCATTCTTAAGATTCAAATTTTCTTTAACTAGTTCTTCCTTATCTTTTTTAAGGGATTCAACATTTTGTGCAAGTGAGGTATTATTATCAAGTAGGGATTTTACTTTTAGATTTAATTCCTTAATTAGTGTTTTTGCCTTTTCATTTTCAATGCTAAGTTTTGAATTTTTGATTTCTAGGTTAGTAGTGTTAATATTTTTAACGCTCTCCTTTTCAATTAATAGGTTTTCAAAATCTTCCTTTAGTTTTTGATTGGAGGCTTTTAACTCTTTATTCTTTGCTCCTAACATACTACAATCACCCATAAGTTCTTGAAAAGCTTCATATAATTCTTCTAAAGTAAAATTTATAGTTGGGTTTTGACATACCTCGTCGTCTTCGAACGCCATGAAGCACAAATTGGCGGTCTCTTCCTTCTCTTCCTCGGAGGATGATGTGTCACTATCATCCCATGTTGCCTTCAATGCCTTCTTCTTCTCCTTTCCAAAATACTTCTTTTGTTGAGGGCATTTGGAACGAACGTGTCCCGGTCTCTTGCAATCATAGCATATGATTGGATCTCTTTCTTTTTCCTTTTCTTTTTCCCAATCATTTCTCCCTCCAAATTTCTTTCTTGGGAAAGGTTTCTTTCTTCTCATGAATTTCTTAAACTTCCTTACTATCAAACCCAAGTCCTCATCTTGGCTTTCTTCTTCACTCTCACTACTCTCTTCTTCACACACACTTGAGGTAGCCTTGAGTGCGATTGTCCTTTTCTTTGGCAACTCTTCTTCATGTTGCTTCATTGTGAGCTCATGCGTCATCAATGAGCCCAGTAGTTGTTCTAATCCCAAAGTGTTGAGGTCTTTGGCTTCTACGATCGCCGTGACCTTTGCTTCCCATGCTTTCGGCAAAGACCTGAGAATTTTACTCACAAGTTCTGGGTTAGTATAAGATTTACCCAAACTCTTTAGACCATTAATTATATCGGTAAAGCGAGTAAACATGCATGTGATGGTTTCATTGGGTTCCATCTTAAATAACTCATACTTGTGAACTAGAATGTTCACTTTAGACTCTTTGACTTGATTTGTACCCTCGTGGGTAACTTCAAGCCTATCCCATATTTCCTTAGCGGAAGTACATGTGGAGACTCTATTGAACTCATTTACATCTAGAGAACAAAATAATGAGTTCATGGCTCTAGAATTAAGTTGAGCTATCCTATCATCATTCTCATCCCAATCCTCCTCAGGTTTGGGAACTCGAATGCCATTAACCATGTGTGATGGTTCTTGTGGTCCCTTGACTATAACCCTCCACAAGGCATAGTCTTGTGCTTGAATGAAGATTCTCATTCTAGTCTTCCAATAGGTATAATTTGTCCCATTGAAGAGTGGAGGTCTATTGGTTGCTTGCCCCTCGGCAGGAACATTGTTAAAGGGTGTTGCCATCTAGATCTTTGGCTAAGACGGTTAGGTCTTTCAAGAAATACACAGAGCACCGGCTCTGATACCACTTGTTGCCCAGAGATGGTCACCCAAGAGGGGGGTGAATTGGGTGTTTTAAAAGCTTTTGACTAATTAAAAATAAAACACACGAATATATGCACTAAAGTAAAGAAGGAGGAATAAGAAAGGTCAATCACAAACACAATGTTTTATAGTGGTTCGGAGCTTCCACTGCTCCTACATCCACTCCCCAAATCATCTTTGGGAATTTCCACTATAATCCAAGATTACAGTACGGTAGTTTTGCGAGTTCACTACCCAACTTGTTGTTTTACGGGATCACAACAAACTCGGTCGGTTTTCACAGGCTCACCGACTCGAACCAACCGATTGTTTTCACGGGCTCACAATCCAACCCGGTTGGTTTTCCCCAAAGGCTCACCAACCACAACCTTACAACGTTGGTTTTTCCCTTTGGCTCGCCAACAAACCTTAACCCTTTGATTCAATCCCTTGATTGAATCAAGTTACAAGATATTAGAATAAAGGTTTAAAACAAATCAAAGCTTCTTAAACAAGCAAATATAACAATATAAACAATAGAACCTGCAAGAACCCTTTTAGCCGTTGGAAGCGTGGGAGATGATGGTTCTTCCGATGTGGATCGCGTTGGCTTGAATGTGAGCTTTGAATGCCAAACGGGAGAGAGTAGTTGAGCACGAAATCTGTTGGAAAACTTGAAAGCGCTTGATTTCTTCACTTGAATGCACTAACTCCCTTGAACCTCTTTTTCTCTTTTCTCTCTTGAATGATCTTGTATTGGGTTGGTAAGAAGATCTTGAGAAGCACTTAAGAGGTCCCTTTTATAGCCCAAAAAGCAAATATAGCCGTTAGACACAAAAAAAGAGACGTTTGAAATTCAAATCAAACCTGAAAAAGCTGTCAGTCGCGTCCCAGGCGCTCCGGGGACGTCTCCGCTTCAACGAGAGACGTCTCGGCTACAAGATTTCACTTTTTACGTTGTCTGGGGTCGACTCGGCACTTTAAGGGGACGTCTCGGCTTGTTTGTACTTTTTGAATAGGGACGACTCCGCTGCTTTGGGGACGACTCCGCTTCTTTATCTCTGAAAAACATGTCCTCTGGAATTCCCTAAGAGAGTCGACTCCGCTCCTCCAGGGGACGTCTCGGCTTGTTTGCACTTTATGCATGGGGACGACTCCGCTGTCTCAGGGTCGACTCTGCTTCCTTATCACCGAAAAAACCATTCTCTGGAAAACCCTGAGAGAGCCGTCTCCGCTATCTTGGGGACGACTCGGGAAGTCTCCTTTTTACTTGCGGGGACGACTCGGCTTACTGTGGGGACGTCTCGCGCATATCTCTTGAAAACTGCCTTTCTGCCGCCACTGAGAGAGTCGACTCCGCTACTGAGAGAGTCGACTCCGCTAACGTGGGGACGACTCGGCAGGTGTCGGGGATGTCTCCAAGTGTGCCGGTTCTTCCTGTTTGTGCCAGAGACGTCTCTGAAACTATCCGGAGACGTCTCGGCTGTCCCTGATCTGTTTTCTTTAACTCAAAATATTCTTCAATAAATTCATAAAAATTATGGGAACTTGCCTAGACATTTCTTAACAATATTCTTAATAAGACACATGAATTCCTCAATTAAATTGTTAAGATAAATGGAATTATACTCTAGTGTTTTGTATTCATCAAAATCCATTAGGGGGTCAACACATAGTATCTAAGTAAGTAAGTGAGTGAGAAAGTCAGACAACAAAGAGCATCACAAACACAACAAAAGTATAGTGGTTCGGTACATCCCAGCACCTACATCCACTCCCCAAGACCTCTTGGGAATTTCACTATAATCCCTCAGATTACATCCGGTTGTTTTACAAGCTCACAACCCAACTTGTTGTTTTGCGAGATCACATCGAACTCGGTCGGTTTTCACAGGCTCACCGACTAGAACCAACCGATTGTTTTCACGGGCTCACAATCCAACCCAGTTGGTTTTCCCAAAGGCTCACCAACCACAACCTTACAACGATTGTTTTCCGGGTTCACAATCAACCCAGTTGGTTTTTCCAAAGGCTCACCAACCACAACCTTACAACGTTGGTTTTTCCTTTGGCTCACCAACAAACCTTAACCCCTTGATTCAATCCCTTGATTGAATCAAGTTACAAGATATTAGAACAAGAGTTTAAATCAAATACAAGCTTCTCATATAAGCAAATATAGCAAATATAAATAAGTAAAGAAAAGAGAAGAAGCCCTCAAACTAATTTGTAGATAGAGAAACTCGGCTTCTTCTTCACTTGACCCTCTTTTGATTTTGCACGAAGTAGAGGATCTCCGAAGCAGCACACGGATGGAGAGGAAGCTTTGGGATTCACTTGGATGCTCTTCTTCTCTCTATTTTACTTTGAATGGCCCTTTTGTGCTTATGGGAGATTTTCCTTGTAATCTCTTTCAAATCTCTTCCCTAAATGTTTTCTCCTACTTCCATACACTCTTCCCTAGCTCTCCTCTTGATTTTATAGCTTTAGAGAGAGTGGAAACAAAAATCTAGCTGTTAGAGACAAAAATAGAGCCGTTGGAATCAAGAAAAAACTAGCCGTTATGCCTCCCAGCGTGCTCGAGTCGACTCGGCTGAAGTAGGAGTCGACTCGGCTGAAATAGGAGTCGATCTGTGAATAGTAGTCTGCCGACACTGTAGCTGGGAGTCGGCTCCGCACTGTAGCGCTGAAGTTGGAGTCGGCTCGAGATCACTGTAGCGCTGAAAATCAACTTTCTGTCTTTTTGTTTGTTCTCAGTCGAAGTCGACTCGTAGAGTGCCGGAGTCGACTCGAGCACTGTTTCTTGAAATTCTAGAGTGCCAGAGTCGACTCTAAACTTCCCGGAGTCGACTCGAGGACTATTTTTTTGAATCTTTCTTTGAATTTGCTCCTCCAACTTAAATCCTTTGAACTTGAAACTTGGGCCATTAAATTGTAGCTTTCTTCTAACTTTTCTTGAGAGCTTTTGAGGCCTTCTTGTATTTTTCCAACTTGCTATGTTCCTTACAAAATAAATTATCTTTTCTTCTTGCAACACAAACATTAGTAATTATACTTCAAGGTTTTGTGATCATCAAAATCAATCTTTAACTCAATCTTTGGGTCATCATCTACTAAGGTCCATACTTGGTTGGAATGCATGAAGTCTATTTCTGACTTCATTGCATCCATCCATTTTTCGGAGTCGATGTCTAACATCGCTTCGTTGTAGATCTTGGGATCATTACTATGATCTCTTTCTCCCATGAGGAACTTTTCCTTTATGTCCTCTGTAATCATACCTAAGTATCTTTCAGGAGGATGGGAGATCCTACTGGATCTACAAAGTGGACGAGGTTCTTCATGTATTGGCTCAATGTGAATAGATTCACTAGGCTCAATTGCTCGTTGCTCTTGAGAGACTTTCTCTTCGAGCTCAGTTTTCCTCCTACTGCCTCTATCAAGGATAAACTTTTTTCCAAGAAGATGGCATGTCGGCTCACAAACACTTTGTGGTCTTCTGGGATGTAAAAATTATATCCTAATGACTCTTTAGGATATCCAATGAAAGAGCACCAATTGTCCTAGCCTCTAACTTGTCTGCCTGTTGTCATTTGACTTGGGCCGGACATCCCCAAATCTTGAGATAACAAAGATTTGGTTTCTTACCATGTCATATCTCATACGGTGTGGTAGGAGCGGACTTAGAGGAAACTCTATTCAATATGTAGATAGCTGTGAGTAGGGCATCTCCCCATAAGAATAAGGATAATTCAGTGAACCTCATCATTGATCTGACCATATCCAATAGGGTCCGATTCCTTCTTTCTGACACTCCGTTGAGTTGAGATGTTCCAGAAGGTGTCCATTGTGAAACTATACTATTTTGTTTGAGATAATTGCGAAACCCTCCACTAAGGTATTCTCCTCCTCGATCTGATCGAAGAACCTTAATGAGTTTTTTTGTCTGTATTTCTACTTCAAATCTGAATTCTTTGAAGCTTTCAAATGCTTCAGATTTATATCTCATAAGATAGACATAACCATACCGTGAGAAATCATCGGTAAAAGTAATAAAGTAGAAAAATTGACCCCTAGCCTGCACATCGAATGGGCCACACACATCAGTGTGTACTAGGGCAATTATTTTAGCGAACCTCTCCCCGTGTCCTACAAAGGGTAATTTGGCCATTTTTTCTTGAAGGCAGGATTCACAAATCGGATATGACTTAGAAGTCAATGAACTCAAAAGCTCATGTTTCTCCAATTTGTTAATTCTGTCTTCTTCTATATGACCAAGTCTGAGGTGCCACAAATACTTTTGATTTATCTCATCTCTAGATCTTTTAGATCCTATGGTACTCACTATATGCTCAGATACGTTCACAGATACATCCATATGTAAGTGATAGAGACCGTCAATCATAAAACCACATCCAAATAGTTTATTTTGTAAATAAATGGAAATGTAGTTTTTATTGAAATTGAATTCATAATATTCCTATGCTAGACAAGATACAGAAATCAGATTTCTACTAGCACTAGGTACAAAATAACATTCTCTAAGTATCAAACTAAATCCTGACAGTAAATGCAAAGAGAATGTGCCCACAGCAACAGCAGCAACTCTTGCTCCATTGCCAACCAGTAGGGTTACCGCACCTTCCGTAAGCCTTCTACTTTCCTTTAGACCCTGCATGGTAGTGCACAAGTGAACACTAGAACCAGAGTCTATAACCCAACTGGAAATAGAAGAAACCGTTAGATTAGTTTCAATAATTAGCATATTAGACATACCTTCAGAAGGCTTGTCACCCTTCTTGCTCTTTATGTTTTCCATGTAGATAGGATAGTTCCTCTTTCAATGGAAATATTTTTCTTTGGGTTCGGCCTTCTTCTTAGGAACTTCCTTCTTCGGCTTTTTCTCGGTCTTCTGCATCTTCGCAGGCTTCTTCTTCTTTGCCAGTAGACTTTCTCTTGGAAGTAGAAGCTAGCTCAGCAGCGAGAACTGTGCCCCTTGAACCTTTCAAGGCTCCCTCAGTTGTCTTCAACATATTCAGCAATTCAAGTTTGGTGCATTCAATTTTTTTCATATGGTAGTTTACAATAAACTGCCCATATGAACATGGCAACGATTGTAGGATCAAATCCGTTTGCAAATTCTTGTGCATGGTCATGCCAAGCTTCTCAAGCTCCTCAAGATCCTTGACCATGGTCAAACAATGTTCATGGACGGACTGCCCATCGTGCATCTTGTCTTTGAAGAGCCGCTTGGACACTTCAAACCTCGCTGCGCGACTCTGTTCACCATACAACTCTTGTAGGTGATCAAGTATGTCCTTAGCAGTCTTCATGCTCTCATGCTGGCATTGTAATTCGTTGGACATGGATGCCAAAATGTAGCACCTAACCTTATTGTCGTCATCCAACCATTTTGCATGCGTCTCACGCTGCTCATTGGTTGCACGGGTTGGTAACACCGAGAGTTCATGGTCAAGAACATAAGCTATCTTTTCACAACTCAAGACAATCTTCAAGTTGCGGAGCCAATCTTTATAGTTTGGTCTGGTCAACCTATTGTTATCTAGAATTCGAACTATCGGGTTGGAAGCCGTTGACATATGCAGAGAGTAAAGATTCTAATTAGAAATTTGTATTTGACATTAATTTATTTTAGAAACTATTAAAATAAAATTGGATCAAATCCTTCCACTATTTCTCGGATCTCTCACACTCCCCTGGTAAAGATACGGAAACCTGCGACTTAGGATTTCGAGTGGGGTGCTGCGGTCCCACCAATCTACATGTCACCTCACCTAGCAGTTATTGGAGACATATAAACAATGAGTGTACAACTCTTGTACAATGCTTCAAAAGCATATTGAGCTAACCTGGTCTCCAAGTCATAAGGACCTCACCTAACAGTTATTGGACCCGTTCCTTGGTTAAGTCAGACCCATCGTATATCCTGCAAAAATAAAGCTATAATTGGGTCCTCACCTAACAGTTATTGGAGCCCAACCCCACCTTTATCCCACAACATCTCATGTTAATAGAGAGGATTAATCCTCCGATGCAACTAGCCCACTGTATCCAGCCGAGACTAATCAAAGCCGAAAAGATCTTAGCAACTCTACTATGGTAGAAGATCAATCGACTTAATATTGGGTAATCAGATCTTAGTGATTCCAACTTTGAGCTTTCTATAGAAGGTAATCGATCAATTGGTCAGGTAAGCAGATAGGAGGCTCCCCTTACTCAGAGAGTAAGGTCTTAATTAAGTAACCACCTTTAAGCTTTTCTAGACACCAATTAGATCAATTAATCAAATATGGCTAGCTCAATGTATCATTCACTTTCGATTGATTTAGGAAGGTTTTAGGTCTCATGGGATTTACGTCTAATGTAACAATCTACCCCATACCATATGTCATTCGATTTACATCTTATGTAAATATCACATTAGTTCAAGTTTACATCCTATGTAATTATGAAACCCTTTCATATATTATGTGATTACATCTTATGTAAATGAAATAATTGTTTCAGTTTACATCTTATGCAAATGTCCTATTATTTAAGGATTTTATTTACATCTCATGCAAATAAATTTTGTTTAACTAATACATACATCTCATGCATACAATGTTTTAAACATAACCTTAAACAAGTATGAACATTATGATTACCACATGCATCTGTTAGATGTATGACCTAGAAGCCAATCTGGCTGATACATTATTAATTCTAGGACATAATTTTGTACTTGACTATTTATTATTGAATAAATAAAAGGTATCTTTTTCATTCATATTATTATTGTGTCTATGAATCGTCCAAGGAATTAATAAGATAATGATACATATTCTCAAGAGTTGAGAATTTGAGCCATGTATCATTGGTAATTAATTTCTATATGCTCCTGATCTATGGATCATCACGAGGACGGTGATCGATCCAATGACATCAGTGCACATATTGCTTTCCTTATGGATGGACGAGACTCGAGTCCACGGTGTGGGGACACTGAAGTAATAGTGCAGGTGCTTGTTAGAGAACAAGGGTACTGAGCATGACCATGACAAGAAGTCACTTGGATGTCTATCCACTCGTCAGTGACTTGCTTGATGTTGCAGTAGTGTGACTGGTCCTTTGACCTGCGGTGCTTCGGCTACTCACAGTAAGGTTATTGTAGTTTGACTGCATATATACATGGTCTCTAGACATATAGGTTCATGCAGTGTAGATTGGCTGCAATAGGTTTACTGTAGGAGTAGGGTATGCACCTATATGGAATCTATCAATCTTGATAGATGAGGAGAGATCCTATGTGATTTATATGACTGAGTTCGTAAGACTTGGCTGGGGCAGTATGCAAAGTGGAGAAAAAGTTTTTCACTCTCGAACTTAAGTCGAATAAATCTTGACATATGACAGACGATGGAATTTGACGAGTTGTCCATGACCTCCATCCTGTAGGGATCCACGATAGTAGGACTATATCATACGATAATTGCACCAAGAGGTTCATCATTCCATTCTGCTGCATGGCCACTACATACTGCTAGGTGTCACTGGTGGATGGTGAGACTCACAGGGAATATCTTGATGATCGATAAACCCTGATGAGTTGAGTTGGAACTGTTCCAACCCATTGAAATGAGTTTTCAATGATATTGTGATAGAGATTGCAATGTATCTCACTACCAGTCAGAATAGAACCCATGGGGTCACACACACTAGAAGTATTGACCGATTCGATGGTTGAAACGTGATTATGAATCACAAGTAATCAATTCGATTGATAATAAATTGAAGAAGGAACAATGGGAATTAATTAATTGGACTTAAACACGAATCCTACTTGGAGTAGAATTTCTAGAGTCCTAATTGGATTAGGACTGGGAGTCCTACTTGGAGTAGGATTCCTTCAAACCTTATTACATTAGGATTTTGAATTCAATTTGGATTCCTACTTAGACTAGGATTCCTAGAAGTCCTAATTTGATTAGAACTTCGGATTCAAAGTCGAGTCCTAATTGGATTAGGACTAAAATTAAATAAGTCCTAATTGGATTAGAATTTATTAAGTCCTAATTAATTATTAATTTAATGAATCAAGATGGCTCCTAATTGAGTTAGGATTGAAGAGTTCAATTGAGTCATGGTTCATTCAAGTTCTAATTGGATTAGGACTTGCATGAAATCCAATTTGGTTAAACCTTGGACTAAGCCTAATTAGATTAGGACTTAGCCACAAGAACACCACCTAATCCTCCTTAGAGGAGGACTAGGGTTAGCCAAGAGGGAGGGGCGCATGCCCCTCCTCTTTTTCTTTGCTTTGTGCGGCACAACAAGAGGGGCCGGCGCCCCTCTTAGGAAATCCATAAGGAGCTCCTAAATGTTAGGAGCTTCACATCTCTTTTTAAGGAGAAGAGGGGCGGCATCTAGGGCATTCAAGCCCTCTCCTTTTCCAAACCGTGGCCTCCTTCCTCCTCTTGGTTTTCAGCCGCAAGCAAGGGAAGCAAAAGAAAAGTGTTGGCGGCCTCTTCATCCTCCCTTCCTCCTTCCAACGCAGGGAAAAGAAAGAAGGCTGCAGGGGCTTTGTTCCTTTACTTTTCTTCATCCTTCTTCTTCCTCCTCCCAAGCACATTCAAAGGTTGATTCAAAGGGAGGACATCAGCCATTAAAGTTGCCTCTGCAAGGGAGCTAGCACCCCGGGGAGACAAAGAAGCTGGGATCAATTTTTACTTCGTGTGGATACCCGTAGAGGCCGGACGCTTGTGCGGCTTCAAGCGAGCCCTCTTCCAAAACCATGATCATCAGTTTGTGGTGGTCATCTACCCACACAAGGTGAAGATCTAATCTTCATAATTGTTTTAAAAGCTTTTAATTCTAATCTATCTATGAACGGTTTTTGAACAACGTTCATGAGATGAACGTCGATCCCGCGCATGCCCCTTCCGCTGCCATCTGAAATTTTTTTAATTTTCTGCGGCATGGGCGGGTTCCCAACAGTGGTATCATAGCCTAGGCTTCATAGATTAAGGTTAGAATTAATTATAAACAGGCATGCTAGATCTAAAATTTAAAAGATTATGCATGCTGAAAATTTTCTGCATGCATATTTTTTCTGGGTTGCTGATTTTTGCATGCTGATTTTTATGTGATAAATTGATGATTCTAATTGCATTGTTAATGGGATTACAAAGTTTAGAATCATGTTTAGCATGATCAGCAACCCATGTCATATGATAATCAATTAGATTTCAGATCTGAAAATTATAATTGCTGCATGTGGTGATGATCATTGGATTCAAACCCTTTTGGTATCAAATGTAATGACCTGCGATGTGATTTGTAATGTCATATAATTTTTCAGATGCTTGCATGCATCTTATTTGATATTTTGATAGGCCTGCGTGCCTTCTAAAAGGGGATGTAATTTATTATTTTATATCTGGTTGTATTTCTATGATGTAATGTACGTCATCGATCAAGTCGAAGACAGTACATGAGATGAACGGCGATCTGAGCGGTTGATGGTGATTGGATCAAGAGTTGATCAGAGATCGAATCAAGAAGGCTCGGGACTAATTCAAGAGTTGAAGACCAGTTGATCGATTGACGTGCATGTGCTTGTAATATGACCTAATTAGAATCCATGATCATCACCTATTTAAAGTTTTAGCTTTATTTATTGCTGCGATTATAACTGCCTGCGATGTGCCGTTTGCATGTGATGTGAATGAGCGTGGGGTAGATAAGTTTACATATGATGCAAACTAGTAGACCAAATCCAATGAGACCTAAACTAAAACCTCCTCAATCAAGTCGAGAGTGAACAAACATGAGCGAGTCATATTAGATTAATTGATCTAATTGGTGTCTAGGAAAGCATGAAAGGTGGTTACTTAATTAGGACCTTACTCTTTGAGTAAGGAGAGCCTCCCACCTGCTTACCTGGCCAATTATTCGATTACCTCTGAAGAGCTCAAGTTGCAAACACCAAGACATGATTAACCAATATTAAGTCCATAGGTCTTCCACTATAGTAGAGCTGCTAAGGTCTTTCTGGTGTTGACTTGTCTCGGCTAGACATAGTGGGCAAGTTGCATCGGAGGGCTGGACCTCTCTATAGACATGAGATGTTGTAGGGGTAAAGGTGGGGTTGGGGACCAATAACTGTTAGGTGAGAACCCAATGATGACTTTATTCCTACGGTTATATGGTGGGTCTGACTTAACTAAGGAATGGGATCAATAACTGTTAGGTGAGGTCTTCATGACTTAGAGACCAAGTAGCACTGCAACATGCTTGAGAAGCATTGTACAAGAGTTGTACACTCATCTATTTATGTGTCACTAATAACTGTTAGGTGAGGTGGCATGTAAATCGGTGGGACCGTAGTACCTACTAGAAACTCTAGTCGTGTAGGATTTTCATTTTCCTACCAGGAGAATGTGAGAAATTCAAAAAAATAGTGGGAGGTACATTTGTTCTAAAAGACTCTAGAACAAATTAGGATCAAGTACAAAAATCTAACTAGAATCTTTACTCTCTGCAGATCACAATGTCAGCCTCAAACCCTTTGACCCGTATTTTTGAGACCAACAGACTGACCAGTACCAATTACAGAGACTGGCTTAGAAATCTCAAAATTGTTCTGAGTTGCGAGAAAATAGGCTATGTGCTCGACAATGATATCCCCACATTACCAGCACGTCCGACCACTGATCAGCGTGCGACGCAAGAAAAGTGGACAGACGATGACATTAGGGTCAAGTGCTACATCATGGCATCCATGTCCAATGAACTCCAATGCCAGCATGAGAATATGAAGACTGCTAGTGACATACTGGCACACCTGCAAGAGTTGTATGGTGAGCAGAGTCGCACAGCTCGTTTTGAAGTGTCCAAGAGGCTCTTCAAAGCAAAGATGCGCGAGAGACAGTCTGTCCATGATCACGGTCTGACTATGATCAAGGATCTAGAGGAGCTTGAGAAGCTCGGTATGAACATGCACAAGGAATTGCAAGTAGATCTGATCCTTCAATCCCTTTCTGATTCATTTGGACAGTTTATAGTAAACTACCATATGAATAAGATTGAATGCATTAAGACTGAATTGTTAAACATGTTGGTAACTGCTGAGGGAGCCTTGAAAGGTTCAAGGGGCAATGTCCTTGCTGCTGAGTTGACTTCTGGTTCCAAGAGAAAGTCTACTTGAAAGAAAAAGAAGCCTGCAAAGAAATAGAAGAAAGACAAGAAGCCAAAGAAGAAAGTTTAAAAGAAAAAGGCTAATGACAAAGAAAAATGTTTCCACTGCAATGTCGACGGCCACTGGAAGAGGAACTGTCCTTCATATCTCGAGAGCCTGAAGAACAAGATGAAAGAGTAGATGCCCTATAAGCCAATCATTTGATGGGTTTTTCTTTGTAATCCTCCAAATCATGTACTTTGACACTCGATATATATCAATAAAGACATTGTGTTTCATCATTTGCTGCTTATCTATTTTATTATTGGATGATGAACCCCATAAATTAGGACATTGGTTTTAAGGGTTATGATGAGATCATACCAGTGAGACCTAAAATAAAATAGATCAATCATGTCTTGTGGGTTGATCGGATCAAAGAGTTTGATTAGATCAAAGCATCAGAAAGATTCTGATTGCTAAGTCAGGTTTAGCACTAAATTGAACCTAAATTGGATTAGAGGTATTCTAATCAGGTTAGGTCAACTTGCACCTGCACCTACTGCTGGCTAAGATAAGGAACCCAATGGGTCACACACAAGGGAATTGATCAAGGGTCTAATTGGATTAGATCATGTTTACAAGATGAACATGCTAGCACGTGTTGCAAACCCTAGCTCCTGATTCAAATTAAATTCGAATCTGATTCTTAGGTTAGGTTGATCTAATATGATTAGATCATGACCTAATATGGGTTAGCCAAGAGTTGGAACCCATTTGGCTTTAATTAGACCTGATTTGATTAGGTTTAATATTTTCTTTAAGTTGGTTAAACCCAATTGGATTGGGTTTGATAGGGCCTTCACTTCTGGACCATTGGATCGCTTCCTGGATGAAGGATCTGGTCCACTGGTTGGCGCCTTCATCTGGACCATTGGATGGCTTTCTGGATGAAGGATCTGGTCCACTGGTTAGCGCCTGAATCTGGACCACTGGATGGCTCTCTGGATGAAAGATCTGGACCGTTGCTCAGCGCCTTAATCTGGACCATCGGTGATGGCATCTTACTTCTGGACCACTGGATGGCACCCTGGATGATGATGTCTTGATCTGGACCATTAGATGGCACCTAGATCTGGACCATTGGCTTTGGTTCACTGCATTTGGGCCCTTGGATCATCAGGATTTAAGAAGAAGATGTGAGAAAGAAGTTGATACACCCTTCTCCTTAGCACCCCATCATGATGGGATGCATCTCTTGGCACATGCCTCATCATGATGAGGTGTGTGGATGGGATGCATCCCTTTATGATGCATCCCTCCATCTCTTATAAATAAGGAGGTGCCTTGGGGTTCTAAAGATCATCCAAGAAAAAGCCTTTCCTTCTCTCTCCCTTATCCCTTCTTTCTTACAAGTCTCTCTCTTTTGTCCTAACCAAAGACAAGAGGGTCTTCTTTAGGACAAAAAGGCTAGTGAATGTTTTAGAGGTAGAAAGGAAGAAGGAAGTGAAGGAAAATCAGCCAATTAAATCCTTTGGAAGGATTGAGCAATTAGAATCAAGTTTTGGTGGAGCTAGAGTCTTGAACCCATTCCTGTGTGGATCAACATCGGAGGGTGAACATTTGGGCACCTTAGGACATCTTCAGACATATTGGATATAGCGTGATAGGTATTCTTCTATACCAAGATTATATTTTCTACATTATTTGGTTATACTATTAAGACGATCTTGGCTTATTAGGGTTTCATATAATGGGTTTTATAAGAAAATTTTATAATCCCGTATCTTCCGCTGCGCCCTAGGGCACTGAAAAATCCTAACAGTGGTATCAGAGCCACCCTTAATCAGTTTAACCAAATGATAATACATGCTATTATCTTGATGCTATGAGATAGCTAGGTTGTTTGTATGCATGATTAGTTTATGCTATGAGATAGTGTTATATTCATGTTGTAGCACAGTATAATTGCTAGTACTAAATTATAGAATGTGCAATGAGACCAATATAGTAGTATGAAAACTTTGGGCTGACCCATTCTGGAACAATCGACTCAGTTGGTGTCTAGGAAGGAAGCCACAGGTGGTTACTTAATTAGGACCTCACTCTCTGAGTGAGGGGTGCCTCCCACCTGCTTTCCTGGCCAATTATTTGATTGTCCTTTATGGTTGAGCTTAATGTTAGTAAGATACTACTATTTGAAAGCCCTCACTAAATTCATAATTAAGTCGTAGTGTTAATTGCTTTAAGCTGAGCCATTCTGAATCAATTGACTAAGTTGGTGTCTAGGAAAGAGGCTACAGGTGGTTATTTAATTAGGACCTTACTAAGTAAGGAGAGCCTCCCATCTGCTTACCTGGCCAACTATTTGATTGACCTCCATGGAAAAGCTAATTGCTGATATAACACTATAAAGGTCCTTCCTTCATGCTTAGATATTATTATGTCAATATCTACGCTAGCTTGTTGTGATTCCCACAAGGCTAGTATTAGGGATTGATATTGTAATATCTTGGTGCATATGATGCATATGGCATATTTTAATATGTTGCCTTGTTGTGATTCCCACAAGGGCAGCATTATTCAAATATGACTGTATAAAAATGAAGGGTTTGACTTAACTAGACACAATAGTTTGTTGTGATTTCCACAAGACTATATGTGTGCTAGAGGACATAATAAAGTTGGGAATTGCATGGGATGCAATTGGAAAGAGTTTCCTACCTTTGAACTTAGAAGGGCTTGTTGTGATTCCCACAAGGTCTTTTATAAGGAATTTGGATCTCAACCCCACTAAGAAAATTAGTATTTTCTCGTTCATCATACTTGAGGGTTATGATATTCGATAAAAATAGTGGGAGTAACAATTAGATAAAAGTCCTTGTCTGATTGAATACATGTCATCATGATTGGTCTGCTTATATTAGTGTTCTTTGTAATTATAGATTAGTTCTGCAAAAATGGCATCTTCACTCTCACTTAGAGGTATCTTAGATACAAACAAATTGACTGGTCCCAACTATGTGGACTGGTTGAGGAATTTAAAGATTGTTCTCACACAAGAAAAACTTTCCTACATTCTTGAAATCCCTGACCTAGGGTCAGCAGGGGAAGATGCAACTGAGGAGGAATTGGCCACATATCGTATGTGGAAAAATGACAGTTTGACTGTCAAATGTATCATGCTTGCTTCTATGAATAATGAATTGCAAAGGCAGCATGATAGCATGGATACTCACTCCATACTCCTTAACTTGAAGGAGTTATATGGTGAGCAGAGCAGAACTGCTAGATATGAGATATCTAAGCAGTTGTTCCGTGCTAGAATGATCGAGGGATCGTCTGTGCAAGACCACTGTTTAAAGGTTATAGACTTGATCACTCGATTGAGTCAACTTGGCTTTGCTATGGACAGTGAGCTCAGTCAGGATTTGATCCTGCAATCACTACCCGACTCATTCTCGCAGTTTGTTGTGAATTATCACATGAACAAACTGAATTCCTCCCTGCCTGAGCTTCTAAATATGCTGAAAACAGCAGAGTCTCACATCAAGAAGGACAAGGGTCTGATCCTTCTTGTTGGTGAGAGCTCAAAGAAGAAAACGGGCAACAAGGGTTCAAAGAAAAAATTAAACCCTAAGAGTCGCATCAAAAAGAAGAAGGAAAAGAAAATCTCTGGATCTGGTACCTGTTTCCACTGCGGCAAGACGGGGCATTGAAAAAGGAACTGCAAGAGCTTTCTTGCAAGTGTGAAGCCTGATGCAAGTGTTGCATCAAAAGGTATGTTTTTATTACATGCCAATATGACATTAAGTTCTTCTGATTCTAATTCATGGGTATTGGATACCGGTTGTGGTTCTCACATATGCAAATCTTTGCATGGACTGCAAAAAATTAGAAGTCTGAAGAAAGGTGACTTCGAGCTATATGGCGCTGGAGGAGAATCCATCCAGGCTGAAGCTGTTGGCACCTGCATACTAGAGCTACCCTCCGAAAAGTTCTTGAAGCTAGAAGACTATTATTTTATGCCAAAAATTATTAGAAATGTAATTTCAATTCCTTTGTTGCTTAAGAAAGAATTCGAAATAAATGGAAAGAGCAATGGTTGCTCTATTTCTTTATCTAATGAGTATTATTGTCATGGCACTATGGAAAATGGTCTTTTAGTATTATGTCTTAATAATGTTATGTTTCATATTGGCAAAGATAATAAAAGAAAAAGAGAGAATATTAATAATACCCTCCTCTGGCATTACCGATTAGGTCATATTAGTGAGACAAGGTTACACAAGTTGTATACAGATAAATTCTTTGACTTTTATGATTTTGAATCATTAGGAACTTGTGAATCTTGTCTTATGGGTAAAATGACCAAGTCTCAATTCTCGGGACATGGAGAAAGGGCAAGTGAGTTGTTAGAACTCGTACATACTGATGTGTGCGGTCCTATATCAACTCCAGCTAGAGGTGGATACTCTTACTTCATCACATTTACTGATGACTTATCAAGGTTCGGTTTTGTGTATCTAATGAAACATAAATCCGAAGCCTTTGATAAATTTAAAGAGTATCAAAGTATGGTCGAAAAACAAACTGGAAAGTATATTAAAATCTTTCGATCCGATCGAGGAGGAGAATACCTTTCTAGTGAATTTTTAGACTATCTTAAATTAAAGGGTATACTCTCTGAATGGACACCTCCATATACGCCACAATTAAATGGTGTAGCTGAAAGGAGGAATCGTACCTTATTAGATATGGTACGGTCCATGATGTGCTTCACAAATCTTCCAATTTTCTTCTGGGGACATGCCCTAGAAACTGCTGCATTAGTATTAAATAGAGTACCATCTAAGTCTGTATCTAGCACTCCATATGAGATATGGAAAGGAAAGAAACCTAATCTTAAGTATCTTAAGATATGGGGTTGTCATGCTTATGTCAAAAGAAATTTTGGACATAAGCTAAGTGCTAGATCGGACAAGTGTACATTTGTAGGTTATCCTAAAGACAGTTTAGGATATATCTTCTATGATCCTACCGAACAAAAGGTATTTGTTGCTAGGCATGCCACTTTCTTGGAAAAAGAGTTTTTCTTAGAAAAGGGCAAGGATAGAAGAATTGAACTTGATGAAGTTCAAGACCTACAAGGTGAGACACATAATAATCCTCAACCAGATGTACCCATGGAAGAGGTACAGCCACTACACACTACTCCTCTCTGAAGGTCAGAAAGAGTGCGAAATGCACCTGAGAGGTATGGATTTATCATTGAGAATGATGAAGCCCACATCATTGATAACGATGACCCTCTGACCTATTCGGAAGCTGTCAAGAGTAGGGACTCTAACAGATGGCTGGACGCCATGAAATCCGAGATAGATTCTATGTATACAAACCAAGTGTGGACTTTGGTTGATGCACCTGAGGGAGTGATTCCAATAGGGTGCAAATGGGTATACAAGAAGAAGATAGGAGCTGATGGCCAAGTAGAAACCTACAAGGCCAGGCTAGTGGCAAAAGGTTTCAGGTAAAACAAGGTATTGATTATGATGAAACTTTTTCGCCAGTAGCTATGCTCAAATCTATTCGGATTATGCTTGCTATAGCTGCATACTATGATTATGAGATCTGGCAGATGGATGTCAAAACCGCCTTTCTTAATGGTCACCTTGAGGAAGAGGTTTATATGACACAGCCAGAGGGATTTGTCTCAAGAGGGAGAGCAAATCAAGTATGTAGGCTTAAGAAATCCATTTATGGATTAAAGCAGGCATCTAGGAGTTGGAACATCTATTTTGACATGATAGTCAAAGAGTTTGGCTTCATTAAAAATATAGATGAACCTTGTGTGTACAAGAAGACTAGTGGGAGTGCTATTGTCTTCTTGATATTATATGTGGACGATATATTGGTCATTGGAAATGATGTTCCAATGATGCAATCGGTCAAGACTTGGTTATCAAAGAAATTTTCCATGAAAGACTTGGGTGAAGCATCCTATATACTTGGTATAAGAATCTATAGAGATAGATCTAAAAGGATGCTAGGTTTGTCCCAGTCTAGGTACATTGATAATGTGCTGAAGAGGTTCAGCATGGATGGAAGTAAGAAAGGTTTCTTACCCATAGGACATGGCATACAACTCTCTAGGAAGATGTCTCCTAAGACATCTGAAGAGAGGAATAGAATGAGTTCTATTCCCTATGCTTCGGCAGTAGGGTCGATCATGTATGCTATGTTATGTACCAGGCCTGATGTAGCTTATGCCTTAGGTATGGTAAGTAGATTTCAGGCAGATCCCGGGGAGGATCATTGGAAAATTATGAAAAGCATTCTCAAATACTTGAGAAGGACTAGAGATGTTTTTCTGATTTATGGAGGATCAGAATTGAAACTAGAAGGCTATTCAGATTCTAGCTTTCAATCTGATCCAGATGATAGCAAATCAATCTCTGGATATATTTTTACTTTGAATGGTGGAGCTGTGAGTTGGAAAAGTTCCAAACAGCAAACTGTAGCTGACTCAACTACTGAGGCAGAATACATAGCTGTTAGTGAAGCTGCTAAGGAAGCAGTCTGGATGAAGAAGTTCATCACAGAGCTGGGTGTAGTTCCTGAGATTGCCGGACCAGTCCCAGTTTATTGCGATAACACTGGAGCAGTTGCACAGGATAAGGAACCAAGGTCTCATCATAGATCCAAGCACATTTTGAGACGCTTCCACCTTGTTCGAGAGATAATCGAAAGACAAGACGTCAAGATTGAACGAGTAGACACAAAGAACAATATAGCAGACCCATTTACTAAAGCTCTACCACAGCAGCAATTCAATCGTCACCTCGATTGTATGGGGTTAAAATATAAGGGCGATTGGCTTTAGTGCAAGTGGGAGATTGAAAGAGTAGATGCCCTATAAGCCAATCATTTGATGGGTTTTTCTTTGTAATCCTCCAAATCATGTACTTTGACACTCGATATATATCAATAAAGGCATTGTGTTTCATCATTTGCTGCTTATCTATTTTATTATTGGATGATGAACCCCATAAATTAGGACATTGGTTTTAAGGGTTATGATGAGATCATACCAGTGAGACCTAAAATCCTAAAATCCTAATTTAGAATATTCCCAGTCAAATTGGTATATTGAGTCGGGGATCAATATTACCGGAAAGACTGGCACATCTTATGTATGCTCAATGTAGAGGATGATTGATCTCACAATCACTTGTGTGAGACACTAATACAAAGATGTGGGTGCTCATTAGAGGAATGAGTTCACTGAAATGACCAGTCATGAGAACATCTTATGGATTCTTACTTAATTATCAAAAGATGGTTCTCATAGTGGGAGTTGTGCAAGTGATCCTTAGACTTGAGATCACCATGGTACCTTGTGCACTTGAAGCTATGTTTTGGTTTACCCTCATTCACGACATTGCGTTGTGTACGGGGTATTCTGGATATGGTGGATTTTGTACGAAGGTTGTGAGTAGGTCAACAAGGAATCAGTCACTTCTAGTAAGAGAAGGTAACATCCTACTTACTCTAATCTTATGATGATTTAAGAAGCCTTTGATCAAAGCAAAATGAATATTAGAAAGAGTTTCTAATGTTTCATTGTTTGAATTATCATATAAAAGATTGAGAGAGACATGAATAAGTGATTGAGTTTGATATTGATCCATACTCATGCACTTATTCAGGATGTAGTATGACTGAGGGATTGAATTGCACAGTAACTTGCCACTGAAGGGTATGTTTGGATTTGTCCAATACATTCCTCATCTTTCGGGTAGACATGATACGTTGCTAGACGTCAATCATGTCTTGTGGGTTGATCGGATCAAAGAGTTTGATTAGATCAAAGCATCAGAAAGGTTCTGATTGCTAAGTCAGGTTTAGCACTAAATTGAACCTAAATTGGATTAGAGGTATTCTAATCAGGTTAGGTCAACTTGCACCTGCACCTACTGCTGGCTAAGATAAGGAACCCAATGGGTCACACACAAGGGAATTGATCAAGGGTCTAATTGGATTAGATCATATTTGCAAGATGAACATGCTAGCACGTGTTGCAAACCCTAGCTCCTGATTCAAATTAAATTCGAATCTGATTCTTAGGTTAGGTTGATCTAATATGATTAGATCATGACCTAATATGGGTTAGCCAAGAGTTGGAACCCATTTGGCTTTAATTAGACCTGATTTGATTAGGTTTAATATTTTCTTTAAGTTGGTTAAACCCAATTGGATTGGGTTTGATAGGGCCTTCACTTCTGGACCATTGGATCGCTTCCTGGATGAAGGATCTGGTCCACTGGTTGGCGCCTTCATCTGGACCATTGGATGGCTTTCTGGATGAAGGATCTGGTCCACTGGTTAGCGCCTGAATCTGGACCACTGGATGGCTCTCTGGATGAAAGATCTGGACCGTTGCTCAGCGCCTGAATCTGGACCATCGGTGATGGCATCTTACTTCTGGACCATTGGATGGCACCCTGGATGATGATGTCTTGATCTGGACCATTAGATGGCACCTAGATCTGGACCATTGGCTTTGGTTCACTGCATTTGGGCCCTTGGATCATCAGAATTTAAGAGGGAGATGTGAGAAAGAAGTTGATACACCCTTCTCCTTAGCACCCCATCATGATGGGATGCATCTCTTGGCACATGCCTCATCATGATGAGGTGTGTGGATGGGATGCATCCCTTTATGATGCATCCCTCCATCTCTTATAAATAAGGAGGTGCCTTGGGGTTCTAAAGATCATCCAAGAAAAAGCCTTTCCTTCTCTCTCCCTTATCCCTTCTTTCTTACAAGTCTCTCTCTTTTGTCCTAACCCAAGACAAGAGGGTCTTCTTTAGGACAAAAAGGCTAGTGAATGTTTTAGAGGTAGAAAGGAAGAAGGAAGTGAAGGAAAATCAGCCAATTAAATCCTTTGGAAGGATTGAGCAATTAGAATCAAGTTTTGGTGGAGCTAGAGTCTTGAACCCATTCCTGTGTGGATCAACATCGGAGGGTGAACATTTGGGCACCTTAGGACATCTTCAGACATATTGGATATAGCGTGATAGGTATTCTTCTATACCAAGATTATATTTTCTACATTATTTGGTTATACTATTAAGACGATCTTGGTTTATTAGGGTTTCATATAATGGGTTTTATAAGAAAATTTTATAATCCCGTATCTTCCGCTGCGCCCTAGGGCACTGGAAAACCCTAACACAAGAAGGCTGACACACCTTCAGAAGGTATACACTTGCTCATAATTGAAACTAATCTAACGGTTTCTTCTACTTCTAGTTGGGTTATAGATTTTGTTTCTAGTGCTCACTTGTGCACTATTATGCAGGGTCTAAAGGAAAGTAGAAGGATGGCGGAAGGTGCGGTAACCCTTCGGGTTGGCAACGGGGCAAAAGTTGCTGCTGTGGCTGTGGGCACCTACCCTCTGTGACTACCGTCTGGTTTTAGTTTATTACTTAGAGACTGTTATTATGTACCTGTCGCTAGCAGAAATTTGATTTCTGTTTCATATCTACCACAGGAAGGTCATGTTTTTACATTTGACAAAGACTACTGTTCTATTTATTTCAGAAATAAAATAATCGTATGTGGTTTTATGATTGATAGTCTCTATCATTTGCACATGGATGTATCTGTAAATGTGTCTGAGCAAGAAGTGAGTGCCAAAGGATCCAAGAGCTCCAGAGATGAGATAAACCAAAAATATTTGTGGCACCTCAGACTTGGCCATATTGGAGAAGACAGAATGAACAAAATGGATAAAGATGGGCTTCTCAGCTCATTGACTTCCGAGTCATATCCAGTTTGCGAGTCCTGTCTTCAAGAAAAAATGGCTAGATTGCCCTTTGTAGTACATGGGGAGAGGACCACTGAAATACTTACCCTGGTACACACAGATGTGTGTGGCCCATTCGATGTGCAAGCCAGAGGTCGTTATTCGTACTTCATTATCTTTACCGATGATTATTCACGGTATGGGTATGTGTATCTTATGAGACACAAATCTGAATCTTTTGAAAAGTTCAAAGAGTTCAGAAATGAAGTAGAAAAACAAACTGAAAAACTTCTTAAGGCTCTTCGATCAGATCGAGGAGGAGAATACCTTAGTGAAAAATTTCGGGACTATCTCAAAGAGAATGGCATATTCTCACAATGGACTTCTTCGGGTACACCTCAACTCAACGGGGTGTCAGTGAGGAGAAATTGGACTCTAAATCCATGATGAGCTTCACTGATTTACCTATGTTTCTTTGGGAAGATGCCTTACTTACCGCAATTTATCTACTGAATAGCGTTTCCTCTAAATCCGTTCCTACCACACCGTATGAGATATGGCATGGTAAGAAACCAAGTCTTAGTCACCTCAAGATTTGGGGATGTCCGGCCCACGTCAAGCGACTACAGGCGGACAAGCAAGAGGCTAGGACTATAAGTGCTCGTTTCATAGGATATCCTAAAGAGTCATTAGGATATAATTTTTACATCTTAGAGGATCACAATGTGTTTATGAGCCAACATGCCATCTTCTTGGAAAACAGTTTATCCTTGATAGAGGCAGTGGGAGAAAAATTGAGCTTGAAGAGAAAGTCTCTGAAAGGCAACGAGTCATGGATCCTATAGAATCCATTCATGCAGAGCCAGTACACGTTGTTCCTCCACCTCGCAGATCTAGTAGGATCTCCCATCCTCCTGATAGATACTTATGTATACTTGAAGAGGATACTAAGAAAATGTTCCTCATGGGAGATAGGGAATACATAGAGGATCCCAAAACCTACAACGAGGCGATATCAGATATCGATTCCGAGAAATGGTTGGAAGCTATGAAGTCAGAATTAGACTCCATGCATTCCAACCAAGTCTGGACTTTAGTAGATCCACCAGAAGGTATTGTACCTATTGGATGCAAATGGATCTACAAAAGGAGTTCGGATGAAAAGGTAGAGACCTATAAGGCAAGGCTAGTAGCGAAAGGGTATCGTCAACGCGAAGGCATTGACTATCAGGAGACCTTTTCACCTGTAGCCATGCTGAAATCCATCCGAACATTGCTTGCCATAGCAGCATTTCATGATTATGAAATTTGGCAGATGGACGTGAAAACTGCTTTCCTGAATGGATATCTTGATGAAGATATCTATATAGAACAGCCATTGGTTTTTACCTCCAGTGATGGAGATCACAAGGTCTGCAAGCTGCAAAGGTCCATTTATGGACTAAAGTAAGTATCTCGGAGTTGGAACACTCGTTTTAATGATGCAATCAAAATGTTTGATTTCATCAAAAATGAAGAGGAACCATGTGTTTATAAGAAGGTTACTGGGAGTGCTGTCGTATTTCTCGTATTGTACGTGGACGACATTCTCTTGATAGGGAATGATATTTCCATGCTAACCTCGGTCAAGGTCGGGTTGTCAAAAGAATTCTCCATGAAAGATCTTGGAAAAGCATTCTATATTTTGGGGATAAAGGTCTATAGAGATAGATCTAAAAGGATGCTTGGCCTATCACAGAAGATGTACATAGAGGAAGTGCTGAAAAAGTTCAGCATGGAAAACTCTAAAAGGGGTCTCTTATCCCTAAGGCATGGAATTCATCTCTCCAAGAAGATGTGCCCCAACATATCTGAAGAGATTCAATGCATGAGCAAGATCCCTTATGCATCGGCAATAGGGAGCCTCATGTATGCCATGCTGTGTACACGACCTGATATAGCCCTTGCTGTGAGTGTCACTAGCAGATATCAGTCGAATCCAGATGAAGAGCACTGGACAGCTATGAAGAATATTCTTAAGTACTTAAGAAGAACTAAAGATTTACTCTTGGTCTATGGAGGAACATCAGAGTTAAAGTTAGAAGGGTACACAGATTCAAACTTTATGACTGATATCGATGATAGAAAGTCTACATCTGGATATGTGTTCTTGTGCAATGGTGGTACGGTGAATTGGAAAAGTTCCAAACAACCGATCATTGCTGATTCTACTATGGAAGCTGAATACATCGCCGTCTCTGAAGCTGCTAAGGAAGGTTTCTGGTTCAAAAAATTCATTGCAGAGTTGGACGTGATGACCTCCTCCTCCCTTCCTTCTTCCAACGCAGGGAAAAGAAAAAGGCTATGTCTTGCCTTTGGTTCATCATCCAGATTCCTCCTTCTTCTTCCTCCTCCCAAGCATAATCAAAGGTTGATTCAAAGAGAGGAAATCAGCCATCCAAAGTTGTCTCTATAAGGGAACTAGCACCCCGAGGAGACAAGGAAGCTATGATCGGATCTCTACTTCGTGTGGATACCTGTAGAGGCCGGACGTGTGTGCGGCTTCAAGCGAACCTTCATCCTAAACCACGAACTTCAGTTTGCGGTGATCATCTACCCGCATAAGGTGAAGATCTAATCTTCCTAATGGTTTAAAAGTTTTTTAATCCTAATCTATCTACGAACGGTTTTTGAACAATGTTCATGAGATGAATGCCGATCCCGCGCATGCCACTTCCGCTGCATCTGAATTTTTTAATTTTCTACGGCATGGGCGAGTTTCCAACAGTAGGAGCTCCATGCCTAGGGTTGTTTCAAAAGAAAGAGGAGGGCATGTGGGCCCTACTCTCTCTTTAATACTTCTTGGGTACGGCGGCCCCCTTCCCTCTTGGTATTCACCCGCACAAAAGAGAAAAAAAAGGAAGAGAGAGGCGGCTGAACCTCTCCCTCTCCCTTACTTCCTTCTTCCACCAAAATAAAAGGTTGAAAAAAGGGTGAATCTGGTTCTCGCTTTCTAGTCTTTCTTCCACCTCTCTAAGGCAATCAAGAGTTGATTTAAAAGCGAGGATTTCAGCCATCAAAAGTATTCTTTACAAGGGAGCTAGCACCTCGGAGAGATTCGAGAGCTTTGATCGGTCCTCTGCCTTATGTGGACACCTGTAAAGGCCATACGCATGTGCAGCTTCAAGCGAACCTTCAACAAATCTACGATCATCAAATTTGCGGTGATCATCTACCCGCACAAAGTGAAGATCTGATCTTCCTAATCATGTAAAAAAAGTATTTAATCCTAATCTATCTACGAACGATGGTTTTCAAATACGTTCATGCTATGAACAGGATCTCGCGCATGTCCTTCCACTGCGTTCTGATTTTTCTGCAGCGTGCGTGGGATCCCAATAGTTAGGCCACTATTTCATCTTGTTTCCAACCGGCGAGTCTCCGGATTGGGTGATAAACAAACCCCCCTATTTTGTTTCTTCTTCTTCCAATCGGCCAGCCATCGCAGGGCATGGCGCGTCGCCAGCACTGCTATAGGTCATCGACCATAGGGTGTCGTTAGTCATAGATGGCTGCCCGCTGCCGAATACCTGTTGGGTTACCCCCACACGCCTTGCGACGATCGCAGCGGAAAGACACGTGTGGGGGCGTTCATCTCATGAACATTTTAGGAAACGTAGATTTCAAAAATTTTCTAGAGTTCTCTAACTCAGTTTTATGAAATCTAAAGGAAAGATTAAAATTAAAAGACATGATTAATTTCAGATCTACTACAATTCCTAATTGTATAGAATTTATAAAGATCTAATCTTTACTTTTGAGTGGGTAGAACTTCACCGCTATCTGATGATCGTAGGATTTTTGGTTCTCTTGAAGCCGTACAAGCGTCCGGTCTCTACAGATATCCACACGAGGTACAGATCGCTCCAAGATCTCACTGGGGTGCTAGCTCTCTTGCAGAGATCACCTTTGATGGCTGAATTCCTCTCTCTTTAATCAACTCCTTGATTACTTTGAGAGGAAGAAGAAGGAAGACGACGAATGTTGAAGGGGAGGAAGAAGAAGACGACGGATCTTCTTCTTTCTCTCTTGCTCACGCCAAAAGGAAGAAAGAGGGAGAGGGTGGCGGCTGATTGAAGGCTCCAATTCCCTTATGCATCACGCCTGGTCTCTTTAAATAGGCATCTCATGCCTACACAAATAAGGAATAATTTCATCAATCAATCAATCCTTGATTCATCCCTCCAAAATCAGCAACACCCCTTACTTAATTCTATCACAACCCTTACTTAAAAGTGATTGGAGAGAATCCAAGGGATGTGCTCATGCCATGTGGCAATCCGCATGAAAGAGGAGGAGGAGCATTTGGCCCTCCATGTGGCATGGGATCAAACTAGGAAAGGAGGGGCGGACGCCCCTCCTTTCTTCATGCGTGTGAGAAGGAGGAGGGGCAGACACCCCTCCTTCTTTCCTTCTTTGTTCCACACGGCATGAAGGAAGATCCCTTCCTGATTTTTCATGAATTTATTTTCTAATCTAATTAGGAATTACATGGTCCCACTTGGCCAATTGAATTCTAATCTAATTAGAACCTAATGTGTCCTCCAAATTGATTTATATAAATTCTAATCCAATTAGGACTTTAATTGGACTTCATGAATCAAGTTCCTTATCTAATAAGGAGTTCTAATTAATTAGTCCTTCCCATCCTTATCCAATAAGGTTAAGCCTAATTTAATTAGGTCCAATTAAATCAATTAAATTGCAATCCAATTGCAAATCCTTCTTCTTTAACTCACTAACTTTTAGCGGGTTAAACCAATTGTCAATCAAATTGACAATCAATTTTAATTGCAAATCTAAACCGCAATCCAACCGTCGGAACGATCAAAACCTCTAATGTGTATGACCCCGTAGGTTCTATTCTGATTGGTAGTGAGATATATTATGATCTCCATCATAATATCATCGAAACTCCTTTCAATGGGTTGAAACGATTTCAACTTTACTCTTAGGGTTCACTGATCACCAAGTGAATGCCTTTGAGTCTCACAATCTACTAGTGACACCTAGCAGCATATAGTGACAACCCAGCAGAATGGAAGGGATGAACCTCTAGGTGCAGTTAGCGTATGATACAGTACCTCTATCGTAGATCCCGACATGACGGAGGTTATGGATAACTCGTCAAACCCATCGTCTGTCTTATGTCAGATTTATTTGACTGAAGTTCGAGATTGAAAAACTCTTTTTCCAGAACTGCCCTAGCCAAGGTCTTTCGAACTTAATCTTATAAATCACATAGGATCACTCCTAATCTATCAAGGTTGATAGATTCCATCTAGATGCAACCCTAATCCGATAGCGAACCTACTGCAGCCAATCTGCACCATAAGAACCCTTAGGGCTCATGTCTATCTGCTCGTCAAACTACAGCAACCTCACCGTGACTAGTTGAGGCATCGCAAGTCTAAGTACTAGTCATATAACTGCAGCATCAAGTAAGTCACTAGCGAATGGATAGACATCCAAGTGACTTCTTTCTTTGGTCACGCTCAGTACCCTTGTTCTCTAACAAGCACTTGCACAATCACCCCAGTGTCACTACACTGTGAACTTAAGACTCGTCCATCAAGAAAAGTGATATGTGCACTAATCTCATCGGATCGATCACCGTCCTTCATGATGATCCATCGATCAGAAGCAATTTAGGAATTAACTATTAATTACACATACCTTAAATTCTCAACTCTTGTAAATATGTGTTATCATCTTATTAATTCCTAGGACGATTCATGGACACATAATAACATGAATGAACAAAATGCCTGTTTTATTTATTAATAAAATGATCAAGTACAAATTTCATGCCTCTAGAACAATTTCAATGTGTCTGCCAAATTGGCTTCTAGGGCATATTCCTAACAATACCCTCCTCCCTTTGGGAAGAAGAAAGAAGAGAATGAGAGAGAGCCTCCCGATTCTCTCTTCCTCTTTCTTTGATTTCTCTCTCCTCCCTCCTCTCTCTTTCTCTTTTCTCCCTCTTGTTGGTCTTTCTCTTTCTTGATTCATGGCTAGACATGTTGACTAATCAAGGTTGACCCATGGCCCTTGATTGAACTCGAACTGAGATTTCCTCTCTTCTTCTCCTTTCTCTCTCTATAAAGTTCTCTCTTTACTCTCTCTAGGGTAGTTAGATCTAGTAAGAACTCTTCATAGTGATTGTGGAGTGATTGATTATACCCCTATTTGATTTTGATGAGCTCAAAGCATTTGAGTATATTTAATATTGTACTAATGAATTCAATCTAGTGTTTCAGACAAATATATGTGAATTTATCTTTAAGAGCATGGAGCTTTGGTTCAAAGTCATTTGGCTAAGTGTTGAACCCAATTAAGCCAAAGTCTGAAGCTCGAGTCGACTCTAGAAGATTGCGAGTCGACTCTAAGTATTTCAGAGGTTCTGGCACAAGCTCGAGTCGACTTCGGTACACTACGAGTCGACTTCGACTGAGAACAGACAGAAGGACAGAAAGATGAATTTCAGACCCTATCACCGAGTCGACTCCGAAGATTTCGAGTCGACTCTGATGCTTGCTGAGTTGAGTTCCAAAGGTTCCGAGTCGACTCCAGGGAGTAACAGATAGAAAGACAGAGAAGTGTTTTCTAGACCCTGTTATCGAGTCGACTCCAGAAGGGTGCGAGTCGACTCCAACGTTTGGTGAGTCGACTCCTAAACATGCCAGAGTTGACTCTCAGAGGAAAGTAGACTGAAAGGCAGAAAACCAAACATAGTGACCTTGTGAACAAGTCGACTCCGAGAATACGAGAGTCGACCCCAAGTCAGCTGAGTCGACCCCAACAAAGTGCGAGTCGACTCCGAGGCAGTTCAACTCGAAAGACAGAGGATCAATTTTTCGGTCTCTGAGAGCCGAGTCGACTCCAAGATGATCCGAGTCGACTCAAGAGAGAAATGCAGAAAAATAGATCTCTGGAATCCTGAGCCGTCTCCAAAATGCCGAGTCATCTTCAGATCTTGGCGAGTCGACTCCAGGGTTGGCCTGAGTCGACTCCAGGTCGGGACAGCACTTTAATTCAAATCCTGAAGAGTGGGCGAGTCATCTATAGTAAAGCATGAGTCAACTCCAGCAACAGCCGAGTCGACTCCAGATCGAACGAGTCGACTCCGACCCCAACGGATACATTGTCAGGTGATGCAGACTGTGCAGAACGGCTACAAATCAATGTCTAACGGCTATTTTTTAAAAGAGACTGTTTAAATAGCCAGAGAAAACAGTAGTAGACATCAAGAGAGCTATTCTATTTAAGTAAAAAAGATTTTCCACCTACCAAGAGTTCTCAAGAGTAAATACAAGCAAAAGAAGGAAGAGGTGCATTCAACTCCATCCGACAAGCACTTCCTTCGCTTTCAAGGCTCTCCTACTGTTCTCAAATCTCCAATACTTTCCAGAGAGACCCAGAAATCGAGAAGTCCCAACTTTTCATTCCAAAATCTGTTTGAGGGCTTCTAACCTTTACTTTACATTTATTGTTTATCACATCTGCTTGTTTAGAAGCTTTCTCTGTGAAATCCCAAATACTACTTTTCTTACTTGATTCAATCAGGAGATTGAATCAAGGGTTGTAAGGTTACTTGGTGAGCCGAAGTTAAAACCAACGGTGTAAGGGTTTGATTGTGATCCCGGAAAAATAATCGGATGGTTCTAGTCGGTGAGCCTGTGAAAATCGACCGAGTTCATTGTGATCTCGCGAAAACAACAAGTTGGATTGTGAACTTGTAAAACAACCGGCTGTAATCCAAGGGATTATAGTGAACTTCCAAGTGAAGCTTGGGGAGTGGACGTAGGAGCAAGGGTTAGCTCCGAATCACTATAAACTGGTTTGTGTTTGTATTGGATGCTGTCCTCTCTCTCTCTCTTCATTCACTTCATCTGGTAACTTAACTAATTTACTTGCAATAGATTTAGTTAATTACTAATCATAGTTTTTAATTGGTCGAGAATTAATCCAAACCCAATTCACCCCCCTCTTGGGTTGTCTTCTTGGGCAACAAGTGGTATCAGAGTCCGAGCTCTTATATTAAAAGAGTAAAAGATCAAAATGACAACCCCTTTTGGATCTTCTCTTAGTGAGAGGCAATCCACCAATAGGTCTCCATTCTTCAATGGAACTAACTACACCTATTGGAAGGCTAGGATGAGGATATTTATCCAAGCCCAAGACTATGATGTTTGGAGTATCATAGTTAATGGACCATATATTCCTTCTATCTATGTAGATAACATCACTATACCGAAGCTTGAAAAAGATTGGAATGATAGTGATAGAAGAAGGCACAATTAAATGCTAAAGCAATGAATGTACTATTTTGTGCCTTAGACCATAATGAATTCAATAGAATCTCTACTTGCAATTCTGTAAAAGTGATATGGGATAGACTTGAAGTGACCCACGAGGGCACGAATCAAATTAAGAAATCTAGAATAAACATGCTAGTTCATAAGTATGAACTGTTTAAAATGAAATCTAATGAAACCATCACTTGCATGTTTACTAGATTTACTGATATTGTCAACGGCTTAAAAAGCCTTGGCAAAAGTTATACTAACAGTGACCTTGTCAGAAAAATTCTTCAATCTTTACCAAGGTCATAGGAAGCTAAGGTAACGGCGATCCAAGAAGCTAAAGACTTGAACAAACTGCCACTCGAGGATCTCCTTGGATCTTTGATGACACATGTGGAGTGATTGATTATAACCCTATTTGATTTTGATGAGCTCAAAGCATTTGAGTATATCTTTTGTTTACTAATGAATTCAATCGAGTGTTTCAGTGAAAATCTTGTCTAAGTGTTTCTAGATTTGGTTCAAGATATTTTGGATAAGTTAAGAAGTCAGTTTGAACCAAAGTCTGAGACTCGAGTCGACTCCGGGATATTAAGAGTCGACTCCAAGCGTATCAGAAGCACTGGCACGGGCTCAAGTCGACTCCGGAACATTACGAGTCGACTCCGACTGAGAACAGACAGATGAATAGAAAGACACAATTTAAAACCTGTCAGCGAGTCGACTCCTGAAGTGCGCGAGTCGACTCCGATGCTTACCGAGTCGACTCCGGAGTAGTTTGAGTCGACTCCAGGGAGTTACAGACAAAAAGTCAGAGAGCAAGTTTCGACCCTGAGAGCCGAGTCGACTCCTGAGGAACGCGAGTCGACTCCGATGGTTGGCAGGTCGACTCCAAAGAAAGCGAGAGTCGACTCTCAGTTGTATTCAAGGCAAAAGTCAGAGAGCAGTTTTCGGACACTGAGATCCGAGTCGACTCCCGCAATGCGCGAGGCGACTCCGAGACAACGCGACCCCAAAAAGACAGAAGACCAAATTGTTGTCTCTGAGAGCCGAGTCGACTCCAAAACAGCTCGAGTCGACTCCAAGGCAGCGCTACACCAAAAAGGCAGAAGACTGAGTTTCGGAAACTGAGAGCCGAGTCGACTCCGGAACAGTTCGAGTCGACTCCAAGACTGGACGAGCCAAAAGACAGAAGATAGGAAGTTCGGGCTCTGAGCGCCGAGTCGACTCCCAGGACTGTCGAGTCGACTCGAGTGGGCCAAGTTGAAAAATAGCTCCATGAATTCCATGGGATGAGCCGACTCCAAGAATGCCAAGTCAGCTCCAGTTTTTGGCGAGTCGACTCCGGGTTAAGTCGAGTCGACTCCCAGTCGAGGAGGTCACTTTAATTCAAATTCGGAACAGTTGCCGAGCCGACTCCAAAAAAGCATGAGTCGACTCCTGTTACAGCCGAGTCGACTCCGACCCCAACGGACACATTGTCAGGATGTGCAGAGTATGCAGAACGGGCAGAAAAATGTGTCTAACGGCTAGTTTCCATGGGGGATGGCTTAAATAGCCACAGAGGACTGTAGCAAGGCAGAGAAGTACCATTCCACTCAAAGAAATCAAGCATCCTTTCTCTGCAAACTGATTTCAACGAAAAAGAAGGAAGAGGGCCATTAACTCCATTCAACCGACTCTTCCCAGCATTAAAAGAAGTCTCCTCCTGCCTTCAAGTCTTCCAGATTTTCAAGAGGAGATCCAAAGTTCAAGAAGCCCTTCTCTTCTCCAACTCAAACGTGTTTGAGGGCTCTTAACTTTACTCTTATTAATATCGCTGTATATCTACTTTTTAGAAGCTCTGTTTTTCTATTTGTCTTTGTTCTTTCCATCTTGTCCTTACTTGATTTAATCAGGGGATTGAATCAAGGGTATATAGGTTTGTTGGTGAGCCTAGGTTGAAACCAACGGTGTAAGGGTTCGATTGTGATCCCGAAAAAACAATCGGGGTGGTTCTAGTCGGTGAGCCTGGGAAAACCGACCGAGTTCGTTGTGACATCGTAAAACAACAAGTTTGGTTGTGAGCTTGAAAAACAACCGGCTGTAATCCGAGGGGTTATAGTGAATTCCCAAGTGAGACTTGGGGAGTGGACGTAGGAGCAAGGGTTAGCTCCGAACTACTATAAAAACATTGTGTTTGTGATTGCTTGTGTCTCTCTCTCTTACTCTCATTTCACTCACAGCACATAGCAACTAATTAATCATCTTGCAACAGTATTAATTAGTCATCCACAAACGTTTTAATTGCAAAATTATTTTAAAACCCAATTCACCCCCCCCCTCTTGGGTTGTCTATCTGGGCAACAAGTGGTATCAGAGCCTAAACTCTTCTACCCTAAGAGTAAAAGATCAAAATGACAACCCCATTTGGATCTTCCCACATTGAGGGTCAGTCCACCCAAAGACCTCCATTCTTTAATGGATCCGACTACTCATATTGGAAGGCTAGGATGAGAATATTTATCCAAGCCCAAGACTATGAGAAGTGGACCATTATATTAAATGGACCATACATCCCATCCATCTATGTAGAGGGTGTCACTGTATCCAAACTTAAAAAGGATTGGGATGACCATGACATGAGAAAGGCACAACTCAATGCCAAAGCAATGAATGTGCTTTACTGTGCATTAGATAGGAATGAATTCAATAGGGTCTCTACTTGCAATTCTGCAAAAGAGATTTGGGATAGACTTGAAGTGACCCATGAGGGCACGAATCAAGTCAAAGAATCCAAAATAAATATATTGGTTCATAAGTATGAACTATTTAAGATGGATTCTAATGAAACAATCACTTGCATGTTCACTAGATTTACTGACATTGTCAATGGCCTAAAAAGCCTTGGTAAAAACTATACTAACAGTGATCTTGTCAGGAAGATTCTTCGCTGTCTACCAAGGTCATGGAAAGCCAAAGTGACGGCAATCCAAGAAGCCAAGGACTTGAACAAGCTACCACTTGAGGAGCTTCTTGGATCCCTAATGACGCGCGAGCTAACAATGAAGCAACACAGCGAAGAAGAGTCCTCCCATAAGAGAAAGGTAATAGCTCTCAAATCTACATCATCTAACAAAGACTTGTCTTGCAGTAGCAGCAGTGAAGAAGAAGATCATGAGGGAGATGATGATGAGGCTCTTCTCGTGCGTAAGTTCAGAAGATTCATCAACCGGAAGAAATCCTCACATCAAAGGAGAGGCCCCTCAAATTCCTATCACAAGGATAAAGGTAAGAAAAGGGAAAATGAGGGGAACGGTTGTTATGAGTGCAAGAAGCTGGGGCACTTCAGAGCTGAGTGTCCCTTGCTGAAAAAGGGGAGCAAGTACAAGAAGAAGAAAGTCCTCGTCTCCATCCTATCGGACTTCGACACTTCATCATCATCATCGGATGAAGAACAAGAAGAAAAGGCCAATCTGTGTTTTATGGCCAACGACAATGAGGTAACATCCGCACCACATTTAGATTTTACTTTCGATGAATTATATGATGCTTTCAATGAATTAATGGATGAATACAAAACAATAAACGTTAAAAACAAAGAACTAAAAGTAACTAACCAAACTCATCTCTGTAAGTATGATTCATTAGTTAAGGATAAAGATGTTCTTATCAAAGAAAATGCAGAACTGAAAACAAGCAACCAAATCTTGATACAAAAGAATAATACCTTAACTAAAGTAAATGAAAGGCTGAACAAAGAAACATTAGAACCCAAAAATAATAAACATATAAATGAGAGTCTCACAAAAGAACTAAATGATCTAAAAACAGAAAAATAAAAATTGACACTAGAACTTGAAAAATACAAGCCCATTGTAGAAAAATTTATATATAGCTCAGAAAAATTAGAGATGATACTTAATAGTCAATGAGCTGTATTCAATAGAGCGGGTTTAGGGTATAAACCTAAAAATAAGCAAAAACTCCTTAGTAACTTCTTTGTTAAAGCAGGAAAAAGTAAAACTAAGAAAATAACCTATTTTTGTTGTGGAACTTTAGGACATAAAGCAAATGTATGTGATTATAGGAAAGAAAAAACTAAAAGAAAAATTAAAAGAATTTGGGTTCCAAAAGGAACCAACACTACTAACCATGAAGGACCCAAGAAAACTTGGGTACCTAAAGCTATATGATTTGCTTGTGTAGGAGTGTCTTGCAGCCAAAGTCAACAAAAATTGTTGGTACTTGGACAGTGGCTGCTCAAGACACATGACGGGTGACAAGGATCAATTCTTCACCTTTAAAGCTAAGAAGGGAGGTGCTGTGACTTTTGGAGACAATAACCAAGGTCACATCATTGGTATAGGTAAAGTACAAATTACCCCTTCAACTTTTATTGATAATGTTCGATATGTTGATGGTCTTAAGCATAATCTACTAAGCATTAGTCAATTGTGTGATAGAGGTTATGATGTTATGTTTAAACCATCACTATGCATCATAACAAACCCAAATGACAATAGTTTAGTTTTTAAAGGAATAAGACGTGGAAATGTGTATGTTGTAGACCTTGAGGATCTTGCCAAACGTAACCCATGTTTAGTTGTTAATGAAACTAAGGAAAATGATGCTAGTTGGTTATGGCACCGTAAGTTAGGTCATGCAAGCATGGACACCATATCAAAACTAGTTAAAAGAGATTCCGTGATAGGTTTGCCAAAACTAAAGTTTGAAAAGAATAAAATATGTGAAGCATGTCAATTTGGCAAACAATCAAGGAACTCCTTTAAATCTATAAATTGTGTCTCTACCTCTAGACCTCTAGAACTACTACACATGGACCTATTTGGACCAACTAGAACCACAAGTCTAGGTGGAAATAAATATGGTCTAGTTATCGTAGATGATTATTCTAGATACACTTGGGTCATGTTCTTAGGTCATAAGGATCAAGCATTTTCAATTTTCAAGAAATTTCATAAAGAAGTAACAAATGCTAGAGACACTTCAGTCATAGCTATTAGAAGTGACCATGGAACCGAATTTGAAAATCATTTATTTGATGAGTTTTGTAGTAAAAAGGGGATAACTCATAATTTTTCTGCACCTAGGACACCACAACAAAATGGAGTTGTGGAAAGGAAAAATAGAACTCTAGAGGAAATGGCTAGAACCATGTTATGTGAAAGTAATCTCCCTAAGTACTTTTGGGGAGAAGCCATAAATACCTCATGTCATATATTAAATAGAGTTTTATTAAGACCCATTATAAAGAAAACACCTTATGAACTTTGGAAAAACAGAAAACCAAAAGTGAACTATTTTCATATCTTTGGATGTAGGTGTTTTGTTCATAATAATGGAAAAGATAATCTAGGAAAATTTGACTCTAAATCGGATGAGGGTATATTCTTAGGGTACTCTACAACTAGTAAAGCCTATAGAGTCTTTAATAAAAGAACCCTAGTTATAGAAGAATCCATACATGTCGTTTTTGATGATTCTAGTGATATCTCTTCTAGTAAGAGAGTTAATCTTGATGATGATGCTGAAATTCTTGAAGAAAAGATAGATGAGATGACATTACAAGATGATAATCAAAAATTAATTGGAAATGCATCATCAAGCCAAGAGGCTATTATGGATCATGGGCTGACTAAGGCTTGGAGGTTTGCTCATGGGCATCCTAAGGAATTAATTCTAGATGATCCATCTCAACCTGTTAGGACTAGAGCATCTCTTAGGAACTTAAACAATCATCTAGCTTTCGTTTCACATTTTGAGCCCAAACACATAGAAGAAGCTGAAAAAGATGTAAATTGGATAAATGCAATGCAAGAAGAATTAAACCAATTTACTAGAAACAAGGTATGGAATCTAGTTGAAAGACCTCCTGAATATTCAATCATAGGTACCAAATGGATATATAAAAACAAACTTGATGAAAATGGAATTGTAATAAGGAATAAGGCTAGACTAGTAGCAAAGGGGTATAATCAAGAAGAAGGTATAGATTTTGATGAAACCTTTGCTCCTGTAGCTAGACTCGAGGCAATTAGATTATTATTAGCATTTGCATGTTCTAAGGATTTCAAGTTATTTCAAATGGATGTAAAAAGTGCATTTCTAAATGGGTATATTAATGAGGAGGTGTATGTAGAACAACCTCCTGGTTTTGAGAATCATCAATACCCTAATCACGTGTATAAACTTAACAAAGCACTTTATGGTTTGAAACAAGCACCTAGAGCATGGTATGAGAGGCTTAGCAAATTCCTATTAGAACATGAGTTTTCTAGGAGAAATGTAGATACAACATTATTTCTAAAGAAGAAAAACAAAGATATGTTGTTAGTGCAGATTTATGTTGATGATATTATTTTCGGTGCTACTAACAATCGCCTCTGCGAAGAATTTGCTGACTTGATGCAGAGTGAATTTGAGATGAGCATGATGGGAGAGCTGAACTATTTTCTCGGGCTTCAAATCAAACAATCTGAAGAAGGCATCTTCATCAATCAAGCCAAATACATCAAGGAGATGCTTAAGAAGTTTGATATGGAGGGAAACAAGTCAATCAGCACCCTCATGAGCTCATCATGCAAATTAGACCAAGATGAATCAGGTAAATCTGTAGATCAGAAGTTATATAGAGGTATGATAGGATCTTTATTGTATCTTACTGCAAGTAGACCTGATATCATGTTTAGTGTTTGCATGTGTGCTAGATATCAGTCTAATCCTAAGGAATCTCATCTAATTGCAGTCAAGAGAATCTTTAAATACCTAATAGGGACAAAGAATATAGGATTATGGTATTCTAAAGAATCTAGCCTGAACTTAATAGGATACACAGATTCAGACTTTGCTAGATGTAAACTTGATAGAAAAAGCACCAGCGGGTCATGTCAATTCCTAGGAAAAAACTTAATCTCATGGTTTAGCAAGAAACAAAATTCGGTTGCATTATCTACTGCTGAAGCTGAATATGTTGCAGCCGGGAGTTGTTGTGCTCAAATCATGTAGATCAAACAACAATTGAAAGATTATGGCATTAAACAGGATAAAATTCCTATTAATTGTGATAATACAAGTGCCATTAATCTAACTAAAAATCCAATTCAGCATTCAAGAACTAAACATATTGAGATAAGACATCACTTCATAAGAGATCATGTAATGAATGGTGATGTGACACTTCAATTTGTTTGTACTGATGATCAATTAGCTGATATCTTCACAAAACCCTTGAGTGAAGAGAGATTTAGTGTACTTAGAAGAGGATTAGGAGTGATTGATCCATCCTAGTGATATTCTCTTCTAGTTCATTGATTTTGATGATTAGATTGTGGTTAATATAGAGTTTCTTTTCAATGATCATCAAATCAGACCATAACTTAGTGATTTTCCCTCATTCGGCACGAACATAGCATGATTTTTAGGTGCGTGCCAGAGTTCGAGACGACTCGAGTAAGTTTCAGAGTCGGCTCGTAAGGGGGAGTCGACTCGCATATTTACGGGAGTCGACTCGAGATCGATGGCAGCAGAGGGGGAGTCGACTCGCATACAGTCGGGAGTCGACTCGAGGTCAATAGGTGCATAAGGAGAGTCGACTCACGCATATTTTGGAGTCGACTCGAGGTCGAGTCGACTCGAGACTTACAGGAGTCGACTCGCAGTCGGGATCCGACTTTTTTTTTTTAACCCTAATTCAAGCGTTTACTCAACACTTCTATTCACCGCCGCCACTATTCACAAACCCTAGAGTCGTCTCCTACGTCGTCTCCGGCCGCCCTTAGGGTTTTTTCCATCGACCTTCCTCCATCCATTAGCGTTTTACCCCATTCTAGGTCGACCATGCCTCGTAAAGCCATTGTCCCAAGCCGGAAGAGGTCCCAACCCGCGACCGGTGCCGAGAGATGTTCCAAGGCTCGGAACGATCCCGTGAGGCCACAACCTCCGGTTTGTTCCCCGCCGAGGGAGGTTCCCTCGAGGCCGTGCGCCGGGAAGGCGGTCTCCACCGGGAGATACGTCGATTTTGACTATCTCTCCCAGGAGGGCTTTACCATAGGAGAGAGATTGCGGGCCTAGGGTTTAGAGTATTTTTGTTCCTTAGATCTCCCCACATACCCTGGCCTAGTTAGAGAGTTTTATGGTACTGTCCATAGGGGCAATGGGGGAATAGAGGGAACTGTAGCCGGTGTCCCATTGTTTATTTCCGAGGATTTCATAGCCCAAATCCTCCACCTTCCACAAGTAGGGGTAGCTCCCACACACCCCGAGGATAGGACTGAGGCCCTTACGGCCATTCTAGGATATCCACCCCAGTCCCCCTTAGTTGAGGTGTCTGCTAGCTCACTTTCTGTTGAGATGCGGCTCCTCCTTAGCATCATCTCTAGGACCCTCTTTCCGAAGACTGGCCGCTTCGATTTTGTTTCTGAGAGGGACCTAGCCCTTATGTTCTACATCCTCCAGGACACCCCAATCAACTTCCCGAAACTCATTTATAGATATCTATGTGAGCCACTAGATAGACCTAGGCTCACCCTCCCCTATGGCATGCTATACACACTTATCTTTAGGGAGGCCGAGATTCCTATTCCTGAGGGGGAACCCTCTCGCACATTGCGATGGACAGATCGCATGCGTCCGGGAACCCTACACAGGATGGGGTTTCGTAAGGTAGAGGAAATCTGGGTTAGGAAATCATCTACCTCCACACATACTTCCAGACACTCCCCCAGTCCTGACCCTGATTCTGACTTCCCTACCTTTCCCTCCATCTCAGCTCCCACCACTTCAGCCGGACCCTCCTCCTCAGCTCCACCTACTCAGCCCATGGAGGTTCGCATTTCTCCTGAGCAGCTCCGGGAGTTGCGGCAGGAGATAGTGAGGGATCTTCGGGACGACCTGCTAAGGGAGCTCCGAGGTCCAGCGACTGCTCCCTCCCCTGCACCCTCTTCTGCATTGGTTCCTTCCCTGTCAGCCGTGACCGAGATGACGGCCCATGTGCGGGAAGAAATCTACAATGTCAGGAGCCTGATACAAGCCCAGTTCTCTAGCATGAGCGATGTCACGAGCACCACTCGGAAGATGCGCGATGACATCCGACATGACATGGGCACCACTAGTCAGGGGGCCGAGCGCTTGGCGAATGTGCTCATCGCCAAGCTGGACACACTTCAGCAGACTGTGACCGAGCTCGACACGACACACAGCAGGGCCACCTCGGCCATTATCAGACAGTTAGAGCACGTCACCAATGCGGTCACCCTACTCGCGGAACGAATGCCCCGGGGAGCCGCATCCTCCTCGAGGAAGCCTTAGCTCTTTTTGTATTTTGACTTGTATTTACAGCTTTACTTATTGTATTCACAAATACATATACATCAATACAATGAGTAGACAATTTTCTTCAATATTGTGCACATTTATCTCTACTTGCTTGTGTGTTCTGCTTACCTCCTTTTTGATACGATGACAAAAAGGGGGAGAAATATTTAATAGATATGTAAAAGGAATCAAAATGAAAATCAAAAAATTAAAACAAACAATAATTTGTTCTTAGTGGATTTGATACCTCGAGGCTCATTATCTCTCTGTTGGGGCTCCTAATGGAGTAATCTCCAGAATCTATTCAAGGAATATTCGGAGATTAGTTGAATCCTACTCAAGAACAAATTGATAGATTCCCCCCCCCCCCCAAAAAAAAAAACCAAAAATTTAAGTTCAAAAACTTCAATGCATTAAAAGGAAATTCAGAGAATCAAAACAAAGTTGAATGCATATGTTGAGGGGGAGAATCTGAATTTTTAAGAAAGCCAAATCATTATATCTATATAAGCCAAACAATTGAGTGCATGACATGAAGGCTTATATAATTCCAAATGAAAGGGGAAGCTTTAACTCCAAAATTTATTGTTTCACACCTTTCAAGTTTGGATAAATTAAAAAACCAGACACTTGAATTCATTTATAGATTTTATTTTCTTGTTTATTGAGCAATTCACTTTACATATACTCAATGTTTTGTCATCATCAAAAAGGGGGAGATTGTGGAGTGATTGATTATAACCCTATTTGATTTTGATGAGCTCAAAGCATTTGAGTATATCTTTTGTTTGCTAATAAATTCAATCGAGTGTTTCAGTGAAAATCTTGTCTAAGTGTTTCTAGATTTGGTTCAAGATATTTTGGATAAGTTAAGAAGTCAGTTTGAACCAAAGTCTGAAACTCGAGTCGACTCCGGGATATTACGAGTCGACTCCAAGCGTATCAGAAGCACTGGCACGGGCTCGAGTCGACTCCGGAACATTACGAGTCGACTCCGACTGAGAACAGACAGATGAACAGAAAGACATAATTTAAAACCTGTCAGCGAGTCGACTCCTGAAGTGCGCGAGTCGACTCCGATGCTTACCGAGTCGACTCCGGAGTAGTTTGAGTCGACTCCAGGGAGTTACAGACAAAAAGTCAGAGAGCAAGTTTCGACCCTGAGAGCCGAGTCGACTCCTGAGGAACGCGAGTCGACTTCGATGGTTGGCAGGTCGACTCCTGAGGAAAGCGAGAGTCGACTCTCAGTTGTATTCAAGGCAAAAGTCAGAGAGCAGTTTTCGGATACTGAGATCCGAGTCGACTCCCGCAATGTGCGAGGCGACTCCGAGACAACGCGACCCCAAAAAGACAGAAGACCAAATTGTTGTCTCTGATAGCCGAGTCGACTCCAAGACAGCTCGAGTCGACTCCAAGGCAGCGCTACACCAAAAAGGCAGAAGACTGAGTTTCGGAAACTGAGAGCCGAGTCGACTCCGGAACAGTTCGAGTCGACTCCAAGACTGGACGAGCCAAAAGACAGAAGATAGGGAGTTCGGGCTCTGAGCGCCGAGTCGACTCCCAGGACTGTCGAGTCGACTCGAGTGGGCCAAGTTGAAAAATAGCTCCATGAATTTCATGGGATGAGCCGACTCCAAGAATGCCAAGTCAGCTCCAGTTTTTGGCGAGTCGACTTCGGGTTAAGTCGAGTCGACTCCCAGTCGAGGAGGTCACTTTAATTCAAATTCGGAACAGTTGCCGAGCCGACTCCAGAAAAGCATGAGTTGACTCCTGTTACAGCCGAGTCGACTCCAGATCGCGCGAGTCGACTCCGACCCCAACGGACACATTATCAGGATGTGCAGAGTGTGCAGAACGGGCAGAAAAATGTGTCTAACGGCTAGTTTCCGTGGGGGATGGCTTAAATAGCCACAGAGGACTGTAGCAAGGTAAAGAAGTACCATTCCACTCAAAGAAATCAAGCATCCTTTCTCTGCAAACTGATTTCAACGGAAAAGAAGAAAGAGGGCCATTAACTCCATTCAACCGACTCTTCCCAGCATTAAAAGAAGTCTCCTCCTGCCTTCAAGTCTTCCAGATTTTCAAGAGGAGACCCAAATTTCAAGAAGCCCTTCTCTTCTCCAACTCAAACGTGTTTGAGGGCTCTTAACTTTAGTCTTATTAATATCGCTGTATATCTGCTTTTTAGAAGCTCTGTTTTTCTATTTGTCTTTGTTCTTTCCATCTTGTCCTTACTTGATTCAATCAGGGGATTGAATCAAGGGTATATAGGTTTGTTGGTGAGCCTAGGTTGAAACCAACGGTGTAAGGGTTCGATTGTGATCCCAGAAAAACAATCGGGGTGGTTCTAGTCGGTGAGCCTGGAAAAACCGATCGAGTTCGTTGTGACCTCGTAAAACAACGAGTTTGGTTGTGAGCTTGGAAAACAACCGGCTGTAATCCGAGGGGTTATAGTGAATTCCCAAGTGAGACTTGGGGAGTGGACGTAGGAGCAAGGGTTAGCTCCGAACCACTATAAAAACATTGTGTTTGTGATTGCTTGTGTCTCTCTCTCTTACTCTCATTTCACTCACAGCACATAGCAACTAATTAATCATCTTGCAACAGTATTAATTAGTCATCCACAAACGTTTTAATTGCAAAATTATTTTAAAACCCAATTCACCCCCCCCTCTTGGGTTGTCTATCTGGGCAACAACACATGAGCTCACAATGAAGCAACATAGTGAAGAAGAGTCCTCCCACAAGAAAAAGGTAATTGCCCTTAAGTCTACTTCTTCTAACAAGGATCCCTCTTTCAGTAGCAGCAGTGAAGAAGAAGGTAATGAGGGAGATGAAAATGAGGCTCTTCTCATGCGAAAGTTCAGAAGATTCATCAACCGGAAGAAGTCCTTTCATCAGAAGAGAGGTTCCTCAAGTTCCTGCAACAAGGACAAAGGTAAGAAAAGGAAAAGTGAGGGAATCGGTTGCTATGAATGCAAGAAGCCGGAACATTTCAGAATCGACTATCCCTTGCTGAAGAAGGGCAGCAAATACAAGAAGAAGAAAGCTCTTGTCTCCACTTTGACAGACGCCGATCAATCATCATTATCATCAGATGAGGAATAAGAGAAAAAAGCAAATTTTTGTTTTATGGCAAACGAAAATGAGGTAATATCTGAAACATATTTAGATTTTACCTTTGATGAATTGTATGATGCTTTTAATGAACTAATGGATAAATATAAGACAATAAACCTGAAAAATAAAGAATTGAAACTAACTAATCAATCTTACACTTATAAGTACGATAAGTTAATTAAGGACAAGGACTCTATCATCAAAGAAAACTTAGAACTTAAAACAAGCAACCAATTGCTAACTCAAAAAACTAATACTTTAATTAAAGATAACAAAAGACTAATTAAAAAAGTTTCAAAATTTAAAAACAGTAATCGAACTCTGAAAGATAACTTTACAAAAGATCTAAATTTACTAAAAATAGAAAAACTGAACTTAAGAAAAGAACTTGAAAAATATAAACCTATAGTTGAGAAGTTTACCTTTAGTTCTGAAAAACTAGAAATGATTCTTAATAGTCAAAGAGCTATATTTAATAATGCCGGTTTAGGGTTTAAGCCTAACAACAAGCAAAAATTTCTTAAAAACTTTTTTGTAAAAGCCGGAAAAAGTAAAACCAAAAATATAACTTGTTTTTGTTGTGGTAAAGTAGGACATATAGCAAATGTATGTAACCACAAAAAAACTGAAGTTAAAAGAATGATTAAAAAGATTTGGGTTCCAAAAGGAACCAACATTACTAACCTTGAAGGACCCAAGAAAACTTGGGTACCTAAAACTGTATGATTTTCTTGTGTAGGAGTGTCTTGCAGCCAAGGTCAACAAACACTATTGGTACTTGGATAGTGGCTGCTCAAGACACATGACGAGTGACAAGGAGCAATTCTTCACCCTAGAGCCTAAAGAGGGAGGCGCGGTGACTTTTGGAGACAACAACCAAGGTCACATCATTGGTATAGGTAAAATATAAATCACTCCTTCAACCTTCGTTGATAATGTACGGTTTGTAGATGTTCTTAAGCATAACTTACTTAGCGTTAGTCAATTATATGATAGAGATTTTGATGTTCTGTTTAAGCCATCTTTATGCATCATAACCAACTCAATTGACAATAGCTTAGTATTCAAAGGAATAAGACGTGACAATGTTTATGTAGTAGATCTTGAAGATCTCGCCAATAATAGCCGTTGCCTAGTAGCTAGTGATTCTAAAGTCAATGATGCAAGTTGGTTATGGCACCGTAAATTAGGTCATGCAAGTATGGATACAATATCAAAATTAGTTAAAAGAGATTCTGTGATTGGTTTGCCAAAGCTAAAATTTGAGAAAAATAAAATTTGTGAAGCATGTCAATATGGCAAATAATCTAGAAGTTCCTTTAAATCCATAAATTGTGTCTCTACTACTAGACCCCTTGAACTACTTCACATGGATCTTTTTGGACCAACTAGAACCACAAGCCTCGGTGGAAATAAGTATGGCCTTGTCATTGTAGATGATTTTTTTAGATACATATGGGTCATGTTTTTAGCTCATAAAGATGAAGCATTTTCAGTATTTAAGAAATTTCATAAGGAAGTAACTAACTCAAGAACTGCTTCAGTTATAGCTATTAGGAGTGATCATGGAACGGAATTTGAAAATCATCTGTTTGATGAATTCTGTAGTAAAAAGAAAATAACTCATAATTTCTCTGCACCTAGAACACCACAACAAAATGGAGTTGTGGAAAGAAAGAATAGAACCCTAGAGGAAATGGCTAGAACCATGTTGTGTGAAAGTAACCTCCCAAAGTATTTTTGGGGAGAAGCCATTAACACATCATGTCATATACTAAATAGAGTTCTATTAAGATCAATTATAAAGAAATAGGGACTATCTGGAAGTTCAAGGCGGGCTTAACGAGGCATCGGTCGCATGCATAGGGGGTGAGGTCGGATAGCCGAGTGCGGCTAGGAAATAACCCCATTAGAGGAAAGCCATTCCTTTAAAGCTTTCCTTTCAGCGATTTCTTCCACCAAGATACCTGGAAGAAGCCCTCAATCATCCTCAGTGTAAGAAAGCTATGATAGAATAAATGGAGGCTCTAAAGAAGAACGACAAGATGGAGCCATTGGACTCGAGACTTTTTTCGGGCAAAATCTTCCTCCTGGGCGAGGACCTCAGAGAATCTCTATTTTAGCTCTCTTTTTCTTCATCAACAAGCTGAGCATTGAGGGGATCCATGTTACGAACTTTGGAGAGATAGAAAGCCCAAAGTAAACTACTTTCATGTGTTTGGATGTAGGTATTTCATTCATAATAATGGCAAAGATAACTTAAGAAAATTTGATTCCAAATCTGATGAAGGTATCTTTTTGGGAAATTCTATATCAAGTAAGGCTTATAGAGTCTTCAACAAAAGAACCCTTGTAATTGAAAAATCCATCCATGTTATTTTTGATGATTCTAATGATGCTTCCTCCAACAAGAGAGTAGTATTTGATGATGATGCAGGAATAATTGAAGAAAAGATGGATCACATGACTCTACAAGAGGATGAACATAAGCAAGTTGAAGAAACTACAACAAGCCAAGATGTAATTGCCGAACATGGGCTTACAAAGGCTTGGAGGTATGCTCACGGTCATCCTAAAGAATTAATCATAGATGATCCATCTCAACCTGTTAGAATAAGAGCCTCTCTTAGGAACTTAAATAATCATCTAGCATTTGTTTCACATTTAGAACCTAAAAACATAGAAGAAGCTGAAAGTGATGTAAATTGGATAAATGCTATGCAAGAGGAACTTAACCAATTTACAAGAAATAAAGTATGGAACTTAGTTGAAAGACCCACTAAATACTCAATAATAGGAACTAAATGGATATACAAAAATAAACTTGATGAAAATGGAGTTGTGATTAGGAACAAGGCTAGACTAGTAGCAAAGGGCTATAATCAAGAAGAAGGTATAGATTTTGATGAGACTTTTGCTCCTGTAGCTAGACTTGAGGCAATTAGATTGTTACTAGCATTTGCATGTAATAAAGATTTCAAATTATTCCAAATGGATGTAAAAAGTGCCTTCTTGAATGGGTATATTAATGAGGAGGTTTATGTAGAACAACCTTCTGGTTTTGAGAATCATCAATACCCCAATCATGTTTATAAACTAAATAAAGCACTTTATGGCCTAAAACAAGCCCCTAGAGCATGGTATGAAAGACTTAGCAAATTTCTATTAGACCATAAATTTTCTAGAGGAAATGTTGATACAACTCTATTTTTGAAAAAGGAAAACAAAAATATATTAGTTGTGCAGATTTATGTAGATGATATTATTTTCGGTGCTACTAACAATCGCCTTTGCGAAGAGTTTGCTGAATTAATGTAGAGTGAATTTGAGATGAGCATGATGGAAGAATTGAACTACTTCCTCGGACTTCAAATCAAACAATCCAAGGAAGGTATTTTCATCAATCAAGCTAAATACATCAAGGAAATACTAAAAAAGTTTGATATGGATGGAAACAAGTAAATTGGCACCCCCATGAGCTCATCATGCAAACTAGACAAAGATGAATCAGGTAAATCAGTAGATCAAAAGCTGTATAGAGGTATGATAGGATCTTTACTATATCTTACAGCAAGTAGACCTGATATCATGTTTAGTGTATGCATGTGTGCTAGATATCAATCTAACCCTAAGGAATCACACCTAATTGCAGTTAAGAGAATTTTTAAATATCTCATAGAAACAAAAAATATAGGTCTATGGTACTCTAAAGAATCAAGCATAAACTTAATTGAGTACACTGATTCAGACTTCGCTGGTTGTAAACTTGATAGAAAAAGCACCAGCGGATCTTGTCAATTTCTAGGAGAAAACCTAATTTCATGGTTTAGCAAGAAACAAAACTCGGTTGCATTATTGCCCAGATAGACAACCCAAGAGGGGGGGTGAATTGGGTTTTAAAATAATTATTACAATTAAAATGTTTGTGGATAACTTTTTGCAAGTTGATTAATTAGATGCTATGTGCAGTGAATGAAATGAAAGTACAAGATGACAAGGCAATCACAAACACAATGATTTTATAGTGGTTCGGAGCTAACCCTTGCTCCTACGTCCACTCCCCAAGCCTCACTTGGGAATTCACTATAACCCCTCGGATTACAGCCGGTTGTTTTACAAGCTCACAACCCAACTTGTTGTTTTACGAGGTCACAACGAACTCGGTCGGTTTTTCCAGGCTCACCGACTAGAACCACCCGATTATTTTTCCGGGATCACAATCAAACCCTTACACGTTGGTTTCAACCTAGGCTCACCAACAAACCTTTACACCCTTGATTCAATCTCCTGATTGAATCAAGTAAGGAACAGACGGTTTGAACAAAGATAAACAGAAAAATAAAGCTTCTAAACAAGCAGATATACAGCGATATAAATAAGAGAGAAGTTAAGAGCCCTCAAACAAGTTTATGATGATGTAGAGGAGGGCTTCTTGAACTCTGGGTCTCCTCTTGAATGTCTTGAAGACTTGAAGGCTGAAGGAGACTTCTTTAATGCTGGGAAGAGTTGGTTGAATGGAGTTAATGGCCCTCTTCCTTCTTTTCCATTGAAATCCTTTGGCAGATGAAGATTTTGTGTTTTCTTTGAAAGGAATATCGCTTCTCTACCTTGCTACAGTCCTCTGTGGCTATTTATGCCATTTCCCACGGAAACTAGCCGTTAGACACAATTATCTAGCCATTCTGCACATTCTGCACATCCTGACAATGTTTCCGTTGGGATCGGAGTCGACTCGCGCGATCTGGAGTCGACTCGGCTGCAGCAGGAGTCGACTCATGCTTTTCTGGAGTCAGCTCGGCAACTGTTCCGGATTTGAATTAAAGTGCTCTTCTCGACTGAGAGTCGACTCGACTTAACCCGGAGTCGACTCGCCAAAGTCTGGAGCTGACCTGGCACTTTTGGAGTCGGCTCATTCCAAGGAATCCATAGATGTATTCTTCAACTTTGCTCACTCGAGTCGACTCGGAAATTCTGGGAGTCGACTCGGCGCTCAGAGTCCGAACTCCCGAGCTTCTGTCTTTTGGCTCATGCTGTCTTGGAGTCGACTCGGCTCTTAGAGACAAAAATACTGTCTTCTGTCTTTTTGGGATCGCGCTGCCTTGGAGTCGACTCGCCTCTCAGAGACAAAAATACTTTCTGTCTTTTTGGGGTCGCGCTGTCTCGGAGTCGACTCGGCCTTTGCGGGAGTCGACTCGGCTCTCAGTGTCCGAAAGTTGCTCTCTGATTTTTGCCTTGTATTACACTGGGAGTCGACTCTCGCTTTCTTTGGAGTTGACCTGCCAACCATCGGAGTCGACTCGAGTTCCTCAGGAGTCGACTCGGCTCTCAGAGACAAAAATACTGTCTTCTGTCTTTCTGTCTGTAACTCCCTGGAGTCGACTCGTACTACCCTAGAGTCGACTCGAGCCTGTGCCAGTGCTTCTGATACGCTTGAAGTCGACTCGTAATCTCCCGGAGTCGACTCGAGTCTCAGACTTTGGTTCACATTGACTTCTTAACTTATCCAAAATGTCTTGAACCAAATCTAGAGACACTTAACCATAAATATACAAGAATTTCACTGAAACACTAGATTGAATTCATTAGTAAACATAAGATATACTCAAATGCTTTGAGCTCATCAAAATTAAATAGGGTTATAATCAATCACTCCACAATCTCTCCCTTCTTGATGATGACAAAACATTGAGTATATGTAAAGTGAATTGCTCAACAAACAAGGAGATTTATAGTAAAATTTTAAAATGAATTCAAGTGTCTAGTTATTTTAATTTATCCAAAACTAAAAGGTGTGAAACAGTAAATTTTGAAGTTAAAGCTCCCCCTTTCATTTGGAATTATATAAGCCTTCATGTCATGCAATCAATTGTTTGGCTTATATATATTTAATGATTTTGCTTTCTTAAAAATTCAGATTCTCCCCCTCAACACATGCATTCAACTTTGTTTTGATTCTCAAAATTTTCTTTTAGTGCATTGAAGCTTTTTAACTTAAATTTTTGGTTTTTAGAGGGAAAATCTGCCAATTTGTTCTTGAGTATGATTCAACTAATCTCCGAATATCCCTTGAATAGATTCTGGAGATTACTCCGTTAGGAGCCCCAACAGAGAGATAATGAGCCTCGAGGTATCGAATCCACTAAGAACAAATTATTGTGTGTGTTTTAAAAGTTTGCTTTTTATTGATTTTCATTGATTCCCTTTATATGTCTATTCAATATATTTTCTCCTCCTTTTTGTCATCATAGCAAAAAGGAAGAAAGCACACCACACAAGCAATTAGAGATTAAATTTGCACAGTATTGAAGAAAATTGTCTACTCATTGTATTGATGTATATGTAGGTACACTTGTGAATACAAAGAGTAAAGCAATAAATACATGTCAAAATGAAACAACAGGCTAGGGTTTCTTCGAGGAGGATGTGGCTCCCTTGGTCAGTCTTGATTGTTCCATGAGTAGACTGACCCCATCCGTGACGTGCCCTAGTTGTGTGATGATCGCCGAGGTGGCCCTACTGTGAATCGAGGAAAGCTCAGTCAGACTCTCCTGGAGGGTGTCCAACTTCGAGATCAACACATTCGCCAGACGCTCGGCCCCCTAACTCAGGCTGCCCATGTCGTGTCGGATGTCATCTCGCATCTTTCTTGTGTTGCTTGTGACATCGCTCATATTGGAGAATTGGGCTTGTATAAGGCTTCTGACATTGTAGATCTCTTCCCTCAGATGAGTCGTCATCTCGGTCACGGCTGACAGTAAGGGAACCAATGCAGAAGAGGGGGCAGTGGCTGGACCTCGGAGCTCCCTCAGTAGGTCGTCCCGAAGATCCCGCACGATCTCCTGCCGCAGCTCCCGGAGCTGCTCAGAAGAGATCCGGACCTCTAATGGCTGAGTGGGTGGTGCAGAAGAGGAGGGTCCGGCAGAAGTAGATGGTGCTGAGGTGGAGGGATAGGTGGGAAGGTCAGAATCAGGATCAGGACTGGGGGAGTATCTAGTAGTAGGTGTGGAGGAGGATGGTTTCCTGACCCAGGTTCCCTCTACCTTATGAAATCCCATCCTGTGAAGGGTTCCCTCACCCATGCGATCTGTCCATCGCAGTGCGCGAGAGGGTTCTCCCTCAGGAATGGGGATCTCGAACTCCCTAAAGATTAGGGTATACATCATCCCATACGGAAGGGTGAGCCTAGGTCTGTCTAGTGGCTCACATAGGTATTTGTAAATGAGTTTTGGGAAGTTAATTGGAGTATCCTGAAGGATGTAGAACATAAGGGCTAGGTCCCTCTCAGATACAAAATCAAAACGGCCTGTCTTAGGGAAAAGGGTCCTAGAAATGATACTCAAGAGGAGCCGCATTTCAACTAACAGTGAACTAGCGGACACCTCATCTAGTGGGGACTGGGGTAGACTCCCTAATATGGCCGTAAGGGCCTCAGTCCTATCGGCCGGGTGAGTAGGGGATACCCCTACTTGGGGAAGATGTAGGATCTGCTCTATAAAATCTTCTAAAATGAATAAAGGGACATCCACTATGGTTCCCTGTATTCCACCATTTCCCCTAGACACTGTCCCATAGAACTCCCTAACTAGCGCTGGGTATGTAGGGAGATCTAGGGAGCAAAAGAACTCGAGTCCTTGGGCCCTCAACCTATCCCCTATTGTGAAGCCTTCCCGGGAGAGATAGTCGAAGTTGACATATCTCCCGGTGGAGACCGCCTTCCCGGCGCACGGGCGCTAGGGAACCGGCTTCGGCGGGGAACGAACCGGAGGTTGTGGCCTCACGGGATCGTTCGAGCCTTGGACCGTCGCTCGGCGCCGCTCGCGGGTTGGGGCCTCTTCCGGCTTGGGACAACCGTCTTACGGGGCATGTTTGACCTAGGGATGGGGTAAAACCCTAATGGACGGAAGAACCTCGACGGAAAAACCCTAACGGAGGTCGGAGACGATGTCAGAGATGGCTCTAGGGTTTTGTGAACAGTGGAGGCGGTGAATAGAAGTGTTGATTAAACGCTTGGATTAGGGTTAAAACCTCGGATCCCGACCGCGAGTCGACTCCAATAAGTCGCGAGTCGACTCGACCTCGAGTCGACTCCAAAATATGCGCGAGTCGACTCCCCTTATGCTTCCATCGACCTCGAGTCGACTTCCGTCTATGTGCGAGTCGACTCCCCCTCATGAGCCGACTCTGAAACGTATCCGAGTCGACTCGAACTCTGGCACGCACCTAAAAATCATGCTATTTTCGTACCAACCAAGGGACAATCACTAAGTTATGATCTGATTTGATGATTATAGATGAGAAACTCCATATTTAACACAAGCTAATAATCAAAATCAATGAACTAGAAGAGAATATCACTAGGATGGATCAATCACTCCTAATCCTCTCCTAAGCACACTAAATCTCTCTTCACTCAAGGGTTTTGTAAAGATGTCAGCTAGTTGATCATCAGTGCAAATAAATTGAAGTGTAACATCACCATTCAGTACATGATCTCTTATGAAATGATGTCTTATTTCAATGTGTTTGGTTCTTGAGTGCTGAATTGGATTCTTGGTTAAATTAATAGCACTTGTATTGTCACAATTAATAGGAATTTTATCTTGTTTAATTCCATAATCTTCCAGTTGTTGTTTGATCCATATGATTTGAGCACAACAACTCCCGACAGCAACATATTCAGCTTCAGCAGTAGATAATGCAACCGAGTTTTGTTTCTTGCTAAACCATGAGATTAAATTTTCTCCTAAGAATTGACATGACCCACTGGTGCTTTTTCTATCAAGTTTATAGCCAGCAAAGTCTGAATCTGTGTATCCTATTAAGTTCAGGCTAGATTCTTTAGAATACCATAAACCTATATTTTTTGTTCCTATTAGATATTTAAAGATTCTCTTGACTGCAATTAGATGAGATTTCTTAGGATTAAACTGATATCTAGCACACATGCATACACTAAACATGATATCAGGTCTACTTGCAGTGAGATACAATAAAGATCCTATCATACCTCTATACATCTTTTGATCTACAGATTTACCTGATTCATCTTGGTCTAGTTTGCATGATGAGCTCATGGGTGTGCTGATTGACTTGTTTCCCTCCATATCAAACTTCTTAAGCATCTCCTTGATGTATTTAGCTTGATTGATGAAGATCCCTTCTTTAGATTGTTTGATTTGAAGTCCGAGGAAATAGTTCAGCTCTCCCATCATGCTCATTTCAAACTCACTCTGCATCAAGTCAGCAAATTCTTCGCAGAGGCGATTGTTAGTAGCACCGAAAATAATATCATCAACATAAATCTGCACTACTAATATTTCTTTGTTTTTCTTCTTTAAAAATAGTGTTGTATCTACATTTCCCCTAGAGAACTCATGATCTAGTAGAAATTTGCTAAGTCTTTCATACCATGCTCTAGGTGCTTGTTTCAAACCATAAAGTGCTTTGTTCAATTTGTACACATAATTAGGGTATTGATGATTTTCAAAACCAGGAGGTTGTTCTACATACACCTCCTCATTAATATACCCATTCAAAAATGTACTTTTTACATCCATTTGAAATAATTTGAAATCCTTAGAGCATGCGAATGCTAGTAACAATCTAATTGCCTCAAGTCTAGCTACAGGAGCAAAGGTTTCATCAAAATCTATACCTTCTTCTTGATTGTAGCCCTTTGCTACTAGTCTAGCCTTATTCCTAATTACAATTCCATTTTCATCAAGTTTATTTTTATATATCCATTTGGTACCTATGATTGAATATTCAGAGGATCGTTCAACTATGTTCTATACCTTGTTTCTAGTAAATTGGTTTAGTTCTTCTTGCATTGCATTTATCCAATTTACATCTTTTTCAGCTTCTTCTATGTATTTGGGTTCAAAATGTGAGACAAAAGCTAGATGGTTATTTAAGTTCCTAAGAGATGCTCTAGTCCTAACAGGTTGAGATGGATCATCTAAAATTAATTCCTTAGGATGTCCATGAGCATACCTCCAAGCCTTAGTCAGCCCATGATCCACAACAGCCTCTTAGCTTGATGATGCATTTCCAATTAATTTTTGTTCATCATCTTGTAATGTCATCTCATCAATCTTTTCTTCAAGAATTTCAGCATCATTATCAAGATCAACTCTCTTGCTAGAAGAGATATCACTAGAATCATCGAAAACAACATGTATAGATTCTTCTATAACTAGGGTTCTTTTATTAAAGACTCTATAGGCTTTACTAGTTGTAGAATACCCCAAAAATATACCTTCATCAGATTTAGAGTCAAATTTACCTAGATTGTCTTTTCCATTATTATGAACAAAACACCTACATCCAAAGACATGAAAATAGTTTACTTTTGGTTTTCTGTTTTTCCAAAGTTCATAAGGTGTTTTCTTTATAATGGGTCTCAATAAAACTCTATTTAATATATGACATGAGGTATTAATGGCTTCTCCCCAAAAGTACTTAGGGAGGTTACTTTCACATAGCATGGTTCTAGCCATTTTCTCTAGGGTTCTATTTTTCCTTTCTACAACTCCATTTTGTTGTGGTGTCCTTGGTGCAGAAAAATTATGAGTTATTCCCTTTTTACTACAAAACTCATCAAATAAATGATTTTCAAATTCGGTTCCATGGTCACTTCTAATAGCTATGACTGAAGTATCTCTAGCATTTGTTACTTCCTTATAAAATTTCTTAAAAACTGAAAATGCTTGATCTTTATGAGCTAAGAACATGACCCAAGTATATCTAGAAAAGTCATCTACAATAACTAGACCATATTTATTTCCTCCTAGACTTGTGGTTCTAGTTGCTCCGAATAGATCCATGTGTAGTAGTTCTAGAGGTCTAGAGGTGGAGATACAATTTATGGATTTAAAGGAGTTCCTTGATTGTTTGCCATATTGACAAGCTTCACATATTTTATTCTTTTCAAACTTTAGTTTTGGCAAACCTATCACGGAATCTCTTTTAACTAGTTTTGATATTGTGTCCATACTTGCATGACCTAACTTACGGTGCCATAACTAACTAGCATCATTATCCTTAGTTTCATTAACAACTAAACATGGGTTAAGTTTGGCAAGATCCTCAAGGTCTACTACATACACATTTCCACGTCTTATTCCTTTAAAAACTAAACTATTGTCATTTGAGTTGGTTATGATGCATAAGGATGGTTTGAACAAAACATCAAAACCTCTATCACACAATTGACTAATGCTAAGTAGATTATGCTTAAGACCATCAACATATCGAACATTATCAATAAAAGTTGAAGGGGTGATTTGTACTTTATCTATACCAATGATGTGACCTTGGTTATTGTCTCCAAAAGTCACAGCACCTCCCTTCTTAGGCTCAAGGGTGAAGAATTGGTCTTTGTCACCCGTCATGTGTCTTGAGCAGCCACTATCCAAGTACCAACAATTTTTGTCGACCTTGGCTGCAAGACACTCCTACACAAGCAAATCATACAATTTTAGGTACCCAAGTTTTCTTGGGTCCTTCATGGTTAGTAATATTGGTTCCTTTTGGAACCCAAATCCTTTTAATTTTTCTCTTAGTTTTTCCTTTTCTATAATCACACACATTTGCTTTATGTCCTAATGTTCCACAGCAAAAACATGTTATTTTCTTAGATTTACTTTTTCCTGCTTTAACAAAGAAATTACTAAAGAGTTTTTGCTTATTTTTAGGTTTATACCCTAAACCAGCTCTATTGAACACAGCTCATTGACTATTAAGTATCATTTCTAATTTTTTTGAGCTATATGTAAATTTTTCTACAAAAGGCTTGTACTTTTCAAGTTCTTGTGTCAATTTTTATTTTTCTATTTTTAGTCCATTTAGGTCTTTTGTGAGAGTCTCTTTTAAGATTTGTTTATTGTTTTTAAGTTCTAACATTTCTTTGGTAAGCCTTTCGTTATCTTTAATTAAGGTATTAGTTTTTTGAATTAAGATTTGGTTGCTTGTCTTAAGTTCTGAATTTTCTTTAATAATAACATCTTTATCCTTAACTAATGTATCATACTTACGGAGGTGAGTTTGGTTAGTTAGTTTCAATTCTTTGTTTTTAAGGTTTATTGTCTTATACTCGTCCATTAATTCATTGAAGGCATCATATAATTCATCAAAAGTAAAGTCTAAATGTGTTCCGGATGTTACCTCATTGTCGTTAGCCATAAAACATAGGTTGGCCTTTTCTTCTTGTTTCTCATCCGATGATGATGATGATGTGTCGGAGTCTGATAGGGTGGAGACGAGGACTTTTTTTTCTTGTACTTGCTCCCCTTCTTCAGCAAAGGACACTCAGCTCTGAAGTGCCCCGGCTTCTTATACTCATAACATCCGATCCCCTCATTTTTCCTTTACTTACCTTTATCCTTGTGATAGGAACTTGAGGGGCCTCTCCTTTGATGTGAGGACTTCTTCCGGTTGATGAATCTACGGAATTTTCTTACAAGGAGAGCCTCATCATCATCTCCCTCATTGTCTTCCTCTTCACTGCTACTGCTGCAAGACAAATCTTTGTTAGTAGAAACAGATTTAAGTGCTATTACCTTTTTCTTGTGAGAGGACTCTTCTTCGTTGTGTTGTTTCATAGTTAGCTCATGCGTCATGAGGGATCCAAGTAGCTCCTCGAGTGGCAGCTTGTTTAAGTCCTTGGCTTCTTGGATTGCTGTCACCTTGGCTTCCCATGACCTTGGTAGACGACGAAGAATCTTCCTGACAAGCTCACTGTTAGTATAATTTTTGCCAAGGCTTTTTAGGCCATTGACAATGTCAGTAAATCTAGTGAACATGCAAGTGATTGTTTCATTAGAATCCATTTTAAATAATTCATACTTATGAACTAATATATTTATTTTGGATTCTTTTACTTGATTTGTGCCCTCGTGGGTCACTTCAAGTCTATCCCAAATCTCTTTTGCAGAATTGCAAGTAGAGATTTTATTAAATTCATTTCTATCTAAAGCACAATAAAGCACATTCATTGCTTTGGCATTTAGTTGTGCCTTCCTTCTATCATTGTCATCCCAATCCTTTTCAAGTTTGGGTATAGTTACACCCTTTACAAAAATTGATGGGACGTATGGTCCATTAAGTATGGTGGTCCACATCTCATAGTCTTGTGCTTGGATGAATATTTTCATCCTTGCCTTCCAATATGAGTAGTCGGATCCATTAAAGAATGGAGGTCTTTGGGTGGACTGACCCTCAATATGAGAAGATCCAAATGGGGTTGTCATTTTGATCTTCTACTCTTTGGGTAATAGAGTTCCGGCTCTGATACCACTTGTTGCCCAGATAGACAACCCAAGAGGGGGAGTGAATTGGGTTTTAAAATAATTATTACAATTAAAATATTTGTGGATAACTAATTAATACTTTTTGCAAGTTGATTAATTAGATGCTATGTGCAGTGAATGAAATGAAAGTAAAAGATGACAAGGCAATCACAAACACAATGATTTTATAGTGGTTCGGAGCTAACCCTTGCTCCTACGTCCACTTCCCAAGCCTCACTTGGGAATTCACTATAACCCTCGGATTACAGCCGGTTGTTTTACAAGCTCACAACCCAACTTGTTGTTTTACGAGGTCACAACGGACTCGGTCGGTTTTTCCAGGCTCACCGGCTAGAACCACCTGATTGTTTTTCCGGGATCACAATCAAACCCTTACACGTTGGTTTCAACCTAGGCTCACCAACAAACCTTTACACCCTTGATTCAATCCCCTGATTGAATCAAGTAAGGAACAGACGGTTTGAACAAAGATAAACAGAAAAATAAAGCTTCTAAACAAGCAGATATACAGCGATATAAATAAGAGAGAAGTTAAGAGCCCTCAAACAAGTTTATGATGATGTAGAGGAGGGCTTCTTGAACTCTGGGTCTCCTCTTGAATGTCTTGAAGACTTGAAGGCTGAAGGAGACTTCTTTAATGCTGGAAAGAGTTGGTTGAATGGAGTTAATGGCCCTCTTCCTTCTTTTCCGTTGAAATCCTTTCGCAGATGAAGATTTTGTGTTTTCTTTGAAAGGAATATCGCTTCTCTACCTTGCTACAGTCCTCTGTGGCTATTTATGCCATTCCCCATGGAAACTAGCCGTTAGACACAATTATCTAGCCGTTCTGCACATTCTGCACATCCTGACAATGTTTCCGTTGGGATCGGAGTCGACTTGCGCGATCTGGAGTCGACTCGGCTGCAGCAGGAGTCGACTCATGCTTTTCTGGAGTCAGCTCGGCAACTGTTCCGGATTTGAATTAAAGTGCTCTTCTCGACTGGGAGTCGACTCGCCAAAGTCTGGAGCTGACCTGGCACTTTTGGAGTCGACTCATTCCAAGGAATCCATAGATGTATTCTTCAACTTTGCTCACTCGAGTCGACTCGGAAATTCTGGAAGTCGACTCGGTGCTCAGAGTCCGAACTCCCGAGCTTCTGTCTTTTGGCTCGTGCTATCTTGGAGTCGACTCGGACTGTTTTGGAGTCCACTCGGCTCTCAGAGACAAAAATACTGTCTTCTGTCTTTTTGGGGTCACGCTGCCTTGGAGTCGACTCGAACTGTCTTGGAGTCGACTCGCCTCTCAGAGACAAAAATATTGTCTTCTGTCTTTTTGGGGTCGCGCTGTCTCGGAGTCGACTCGGCCTTTGCGGGAGTCGACTCGGCTCTCAGTGTCCGAAAGTTGCTCTCTGACTTTTGCCTTGTATTATACTGGGAGTCGACTCTCGCTTCCTTTGGAGTCGACCTGCCAACCATCGGAGTCGACTCGAGTTCCTCAGGAGTCGACTTGGCTCTCAGAGACAAAAATACTGTCTTCTGTCTTTCTGTCTGTAACTCCCTGGAGTCGACTCGTACTACCCTGGAGTCGACTCGAGCCTGTGCCAGTGCTTCTGATACGCTTGGAGTCGACTCGTAATCTTCCAGAGTTGACTCGAGTCTCAGACTTTGGTTCACATTGACTTCTTAACTTATCCAAAATGTCTTGAACCAAATCTAGAGACACTTAACCATAAATATACAAGAATTTCACTAAAACACTAGATTGAATTCATTAGTAAACATAAGACATACTCAAATGCTTTGAGCTCATCAAAATCAAATAGGGTTATAATCAATCACTCCACAATTATCTACGGCTAAAGCCGAATATGTTGTTGTCGAAAGTTGTTGTGCTCAAATTTTATGGATCAAGCAACAACTTGAAGATTATGGCATTAAACAAAATAAGATTCTCATAAATTGTGATAATACAAGTACCATAAATCTAACTAAAAATCCAATTCAACACTCAAGAACTAAACATATTGAGATAAGACATCACTTCATAAGAGATCATGTGTTAAATGGTGATGTAATGCTTGAATTTGTTTGCACTGATGATCAACTTGCTGATATCTTCACAAAATCCTTAAGTGAAGATCAATTTTGTATTCTTAGAAGAGGGTTAGGAGTGATTGATCCATTCTTATGATACTCCCCTCTGTTGGGGTATGTGGAGACCATTGGTGATGAAGAGAATTGAAGAAGAATCAATTCTGCATAATTCTGTCTGGCGGACTGTCGGAGTCGACTCGAGCTACAGTCGAGTCGACTCGGGAACAGTCGAGTCGACCCGGGAGGAGAAAGACCAGAAGACCGGGAAAACCATGTTTCTGTCTGGACTGTCAGAGTCGACTCGAGCTACAGTCGAGTCGACTCAAAGCATCGTCGAGTCGACTCGAGCTACAGTCGAGTCGACCCTAGATCGTGCCAGTTTTGTTCAGACGTGCCAGAGTCAACTCGAACCACAGCCGAGTCGACTCGGGCTCGCGGAAAATCGTACGGATGATTTTCTTTTGGTGTTTTTTGGTAGCGTTTCGACGGCTATGATCATCTGAAGGTCTTGAGACTATATATAGGACTCATGAGAGCCCTAGGAGTAGAGATATTCAAGGATATTTTGAGAGAGACTCTTGTTTTGTGCGGCTAGGGTTCTAGAGAAGAAGAGGATTGGGATCCTACTTCTTGTGCAAGGAGAATTCTGTGTGAATCTCTTGTAGAGCGATCGCGTGTGATCGTTCGGGTGTGTGCTATCTCTGTAATCTGTTCATCCTAATTGAGATTTGGAGCGGTAGAGGACGTAGGCTACTTGTAGCCGAACCTCGTTACATCTTTGTGTTTGCTTTGCTATTTTCTTCCTATTTCTTCTTCCTTTGGTTTGATAATCCGCTGCGGTGCTCAAGTGTTTTACCCTATTGAAACCACGGGGTAATCTTTTGCCCTTCGTAGCGGAAGCGAAGCGGTGATCCTTGAGTCCGGTGTCGAGGGAGCGAGAGAGTGCTTATCCGTTTGCTTCTCTCTTTGCTTGTCCGACGTTGGTGGTTGTACCGGTGTGAGTGGGTTCCGGTGCAGGGTGTCGCCAACAAGTGGTATCAGAGCTATTGGTATTCTGCAATGGCGGATGAAGGGAAGTTGCGAATTGAGAAGTTTAATGGCACGAACTTCGGAGTTTGGAAGATGCAAATAGAGGATTATCTTTACCAGAAGGATCTCTATTTACCTCTTAGAGGTAGAGCGAAGAAACCAGAGAAGATGTCCGATGAAGACTGGGAGGTCCTCGATCGGAAGACGCTCGGCACTATAAGATTGTCACTTGCATCCCAAGTGGCATTCAACATCAAAAACGAGAAGACGACGATGGAGTTGATGGCAACATTGTCGCGGATGTACGAGAAATCCTCAGCATCAAACAAGGTATTTCTCATGAAGAGGTTGTTTAATCTTCGTATGAAAAATGGCGGCAGCGTAGCAGAATACCTCAACGAGTTCAATGGACTCACGGCCCAGTTAGAGTCAGTGGAGATTAGTTTTGACGATGAGATTCGGGCATTGCTAATCCTCTCTGGATTGCCTGATAGCTGGGAGGGCCTGGTGATGGCGGTGAGCAACTCTTCGGCGACGGGGAAGTTGATCTTTGATGACGTTGTGGGAGTGCTTCTGAGTGAAGAAGCAAGAAGGAAATCTTCTGGAGCTACGGAGTCATCTGGAAGTGCACTAAACATCTCTAACCGGGGAAGACAAAAGAAGGACGGTCGATTTCGAAGCGACTCGAAGTCGAGATCCAGCAGGTCTCGAGCACCTCAGAACAAGGGAGCGAAGTGCTGGAACTGCGGAAAGATGGGGCACTTTAGGAGGGACTGCAAATCTCCTAAAGGGAAGCAAGGCGACCACACCGAAGGAGTCAACAAGGATCTGGCAAATCTTGCTGAAAACGGTGACATGGATGCCCTCGTTCTATCTTTATCTACCGGTGACGAGTCTTGGGTGATAGACTCGGGCGCGTCTTTCCATGCTACATCCCAATGGAAGCTTCTTGGAGGATATGAGAAGGGAGACTTCGGCAAAGTCTACTTAGGGGATGGAGAGCCTTGCACCATACAAGGAAGGGGAAGCGCGGAAGTGAAGTTGATTTCTGGATCTTCACTTGAGCTTGAGGACGTACGGCACGTGCCTCAACTGCAGAGGAATCTGATTTCTGTTGGACAGTTGGCGAGCCAGGGGTACAAGACTATTTTCACAGCTGATCAGTGGAAGATATCCAGGGGTTCGTTGATGGTGGCTAGTGGCAAGAAGGTTGGGACACTTTATATCGCCAACGGCACGGAGAACTCTATTGGAGTTGCTACAGCAGATGTGGATGCCAAGTTATGGCATTGCAGACTTGGGCACATGAGTTATCAGGGACTGGAGGTGATGCACCAGTTGGGAAAGCTGCAGGGTCTCAGGAGTGTTGAGATGGACTTCTGTGAGGATTGTATTCTCGGAAAGCAGAAGCGTGTTTCATTCAACAAAGAAGGTAAACCTCGGAAGCAAGAAAAGCTAGATCTCGTGCACATGGACGTGTGGGGGCCTGCATCGGTTTCTTCCATTGGTGGATCTCAGTACTATGTTACTTTTATTGATGATGCTACCAGGAAGCTTTGGGTGTTCTTCTTGAAGCACAAGTCAGAGGTATTTGGGGTCTTCAAGAGATGGCAGGCAATGGTAGAACTCGAGACAGGAAGGAGGTTAAAATGCCTGAGATCAGACAACGGTGGTGAGTATTGTAGTAGGGAGTTTGAGGACTACTGTGCAGAGGCTGGGATCGTCAGGCAGAGGACAATTTCAGGGACACCACAACAAAATGGAGTTGCTGAAAGGATGAACAGAACAATTAATGAGCGTGCCAGGAGTATGAGGATACATGCTGGATTGCCACAGCAGTTTTGGGCGGAAGCAGTTAACATTGCTGCCTACTTGATCAACAGAGGGCCATCAAAGAAACTTGAATTTGGGATTCCTGAGGAAGCATGGACAGCGAAGAAGATTGATTTGGCGCACTTACGAGTATTCGGTTGTACCAGTTATGTCCATGTTGATTCCAGTCAAAGAAGCAAACTAGACGCCAAATCAAAGAAGTGCATTTTCGTTGGATACGGAGGTCAACAGTTTGGGTATCGGTTTTGGGATCCCGAACACAGGAAGATCATTCGTAGTAATGATGTGGTATTTAATGAGAAAATGCAGCAGAGCACTGAATCAGAAACAAAACCTGTTGAGCCGTGTTTTATGGATCCTGAAGAGGAGTCTACAAATTCTGGTCAGAAGACTCAGTCAGAGCAAGAACCTGAAGTATTGGCACCCTTTCCACAACTAAGAAGGTCCACTCGTAGTACTCATGGGAAGCCTCCTCAAAGATATGATGGGACTCTTAGTTATTTGCTGCTCACAGATAATGGCGAACCTGAATGCTTCACGGAGGCATTGGAGGTTGATACTAGGAAGGAGTGGGAGTTGGCCATGAATGATGAGATGGAGTCATTGGAGCAGAATCAAACGTGGAATTTGGTGGATCTGCCCAAGGGGAAGAAAGCACTGTCAAACAAATGGGTTTACAGGCTGAAGGAAGAGCAAAATGGGAAGAAACGGTACAAGGCCAGGCTGGTTGTAAAAGGATTTCAGCAGAGAGCAGGTATCGACTTCACGGAGATCTTTTCTCCTGTAATTAAGATGAGTTCTATTCGGGCGGTGCTGAGCATGGTGGCAGTAGAAAATCTTCACATAGAGCAGCTTGATGTGAAGACAGCTTTTCTTCACGGAGATCTCGATGAGGAGATATATATGCAGCAGCCGGAGGGATACGTTGCAGCTGGCACGGGTGACTTGGTTTGCAAATTGAAGAAAAGCCTCTATGGTTTGAAACAGGCACCCAGGCAATGGTATCTCAAGTTCGATAGTTACATGCTTGAGATAGGATACAGGAGATGTCAGGAGGATCACTGTTGCTACTTCCGGGACGTCGGTACATCTTACATTATCTTGCTATTATATGTTGATGACATGTTAGTTGCAGGAGCTAGCATGCATGAGATTGCAAAATTGAAGCTGAAGCTGTCAAGAAAATTTGCAATGAAGGATCTAGGAGCAGCGAAATAGATCCTTGGGATGCGGATCCGCAGAGATAGATCTAAACATATCCTCAGACTATCTCAGGCGGAGTACATCAGCCGAGTACTCAAGAGATTCTGCATGGAGGGTGCCAAACCTGTTGGCACACCACTAGGTGCCCACTTAAAGCTTTCAAAAGGACAAAGTCCGAAGACGCGGGTGGAGGAGCTCAATATGTCAAAAATCCCGTATGCATCGGCGGTGGAGAGCTTGATGTACGCTATAGTCTGTACGAGACCTGACATTGCTCAAGCAGTGGGAGTTGTGAGTCGCTTTATGAGCTGCCCAGGCTTGGAGCATTGGCGTGCGGTCAAATGGATACTGAGGTATCTGAGAGGCACGGAGCACATGTCATTGTGCTATGGAGGTTCTGAGATCCGATTACATGGCTTTGTGGACTCAGACATGGCAGGGGACTTGGACGGCAGGAGGAGCACGACAGGGTACTTGTTCACCTTGGGCAGTGGAGCCGTCAGTTGGATTTCCAGGTTGCAACCAGTTGTTGCATTGTCGACTACGGAGGCGGAGTATGTGGCAGCCACAGAGGCGTGCAAGGAACTAATATGGCTTCAGGGCTTGATGAAGGAACTTGGGAAGGAGCAGAAGGATTGCATGTAATATTCAGATAGTCAAAGTGCAATTCATCTGGCAAAGAATTCAGCTTTCCATTCAAGGACGAAGCATATTGACATACGGTACCACTTCGTGAGGTCATTGCTCGAGCAGGGACTCGTCAAGTTGGAGAATGTTGCCCAGATAGACAACCCAAGAGGGGGGGTGAATTGGGTTTTAAAATAATCTTACAATTTAAAACGATGTGGATGACTAATTAAAGCTATTGCAAGTTGTTCGATTAATTACTATGTGCTGTGAGTGATATGAGAGTAAGAGAAAAAGAGACAATCAATCACAAACACCAAGTTTTATAGTGGTTCGGAGCTAACCCTTGCTCCTACGTCCACTCCCCAAGTATCACTTGGGAATTCACTATAACTCCTTGGATTACAGCCGGTTGTTTTCCAAGCTCACAACCAAACTTGTTGTTTTACGAGCTCACAACAAACTCGGTCGGTTTTCCCAGGCTCACCGACTAGAACCAACCCCGATTGTTTTTCCGGGATCACAATCGAACCCTTACACGTTGGTTTTACACTCGGCTCACCAACCAACCTTTATACCCTTGATTCAATCCCCCGATTGAACCAAGCAAAGACAATGTGTAGATGAAAAGAACAAACAGAAAGATACAGCTTCTCAAAAGCAGATAAATGGCAATATGAACAATAACGAAGTTAAGAGCCCTCAAACGCTTTTAAGTTGGAGAAGAGGAAGGGCTTCTTGAACTTCGGGTCTCCTCTTGAATGTGTAGTCGACTTGAATGCAGGAGGAGGCTCTTTCAATGTTGGGAAGAAGTAGGTGGATGCAGTTAATGCTGCTCTTCCCTCTTTTTCGTTGAAGAACAAGTTGCAGAGATTGAAAGCTTGATTACTTGGAGTGGAATGGTTGTTCTCTGCTTTGCTACAGTCCTCTGTGGCTATTTAAACCAACCCCCATGGAAACTAGCCGTTAGAGAGCTTTTTCTGCCCGTTCTGCACACTCTGTACACCCTGACAATGTGTCCGTTGGTGGGTTGGAGTCGACTCGCACGATCAGGAGTCGACTCGGCTGTAGCGGGAGTCGACTCATGCTTTTCTGGAGTCGACTCGGCAACTGTTTCGGATTTGAATTAAAGTAGCCTCTTAGACTGGGAGTCGACTCGTCTTGACCTGGAGTCGACTCGCCAACTTCTGGAGCTGACTTGGCTTTCTCGGAGTCGGCTCATCCCATGGAGTCCGTGGATCTATTTTTGAATTTGGTCCACTCGAGTCGACTCGACAATCCTGGGAGTCGACTTGGCGCTCAGAGCCCGAACTCCCTATCTTCTGTCTTTTGTCTCGTCCAGTCTTGGAGTCGACTCGAATTTTCCCGGAGTCGACTCGGCTCTCAGTTTCCGAAACACTGTCTTCTGTCTTTTTGATGTAGAGCTGCCTTGGAGTCGACTCTAGCTGTCTGGGAGTCGACCGAATCTCAGAGACAGTAAATTGGTCTTCTGTCTTCTTTGTGGTCGCGGAGTCTCGGAGTCGACTCGCGTATTGCGGGAGTCGACTCGAATCTCAGAGTTCGAAAAATGTTCTCTGACTTTTTCCTTATGTTCCTCTGAGAGTCGACTCTCACTTTCTTTGAAGTCGACTTGCCAACCATCGGAGTCGACTCGCGTTCCACTGGAGTCGACTCGAATCTCAGACCCGAAAACTGCTCTCTGACTTTTCTGCCTGTGGCTCCTTGGAGTCGACTCTTGCTACCCTGGAGTCGACTCGGTGAACATTGGAGTCGACTCGCGCACTTCAGGAGTCGACTCGCTGACAGATTTTGAGTTGATGCTTTCTGTTCGTCTGTCTGTTCTAAGTCGGAGTCGACTCGTACTTATCCGGAGTCGACTCGAGCCCGTGCCAGTGAACTTGATACGCTTGGAGTCGACTCGTGATACTCTGGAGTCGACTCGAGTCTCAGACTTTGGTTCAGGCTGACTTCTTAACTTATCCAAAATATTATGAACTAAGTCTAGAGACACTTAGACAAGATTTTCACTGAAACACTTAATTGAATTCATTAGTAAACAAGAGATATACTCAAATGCTTTGAGCTCATCAAAATCAAATAGGGTTTTAATCAATCACTCCACAATCTCCCCCTTTTTGATGATAACAAAACATTGAGTATATGTAAAGTGAATTGCTCAATAAACAATGAAATAAAATCCATAATTGAATTCAAATGTCTGGTAATTCAATTTATCCAAGCTTGAAAGGAGTGAAACAATAAATTTCGGAGTTAAAGCTCCCCCTTTCACTTGGAATTATATAAGCCTTCATATTATACAATCAATTGTTTGGCTTATATATCTTTAATGATTTAGCTTGATTAATATTCAGATTCTCTCCCTCAACATATGCATTCTACTATGTTTTGATTCTCTGAATTTCCTTTTAATGCTTTGAAGTTTTTGAACTGAATTTTTTGTTTTTAGAGGGAAAATCTGTCAATTTGTTCTTGAGTAGGATTCAGCTAATCTCCGAATATCCCTTGAATAGATTCTGGAGATTACTCCATTAGGAGCCCCAAAAGAGAGATAATGAGCCTCGAGGTACCAAATCCACTTAGAACAAATTTTGTGTGTTTTAACAGTTTTTTGATTTTCATTGATTCCTTTTACATATTTTATACATATTTCTCCCCCTTTTTGTCATCGTATCAAAAAGAAGGTAAGCACACACAATCAATGGCACAACCAATCAATCATCAAATGGCACAGAATTGAAGAAAATATGGCTACTCATTGTATTGATTTGCATGTAAATACATTTGAGAGTACAAAAAAATAAGGCAAAATAATACAGTCAAAACAAAACACAAAAAGTAGCTATGGTCTCCTCGAGGATGTAGCTCCTCCTCTCGATGATGTATCTCCTCCTCTCGAGGACGTGGCTCCTCCTCTCGAGGATGTATCTCCTCCTCTTGAGGACGTGGCTCCTCCTCTCGAGGATGTAGCTCCTCCTCTCAATCTGCTCTGCTCCATGAGGAGGGTGACTGCATCTGTAACATGCCCGAGCTGAGTGATAATGGACGAAGTGGCTCTGCTATGTGTAGTAGAGAGCTCAGTCACCGACGTCTGAAGTGCGTCCAGCTTGTCGATGAGCACATTCGACAAGCGCTCGGCCCCCTCGGTAGTGGTGTGCATGTCACGATCGATGTCCTCCCTCATCTGTCGAGTGGTGCTCGTGACCTCACTCATGCTATGAAACTGGGCCTGGAGCAAAGTCCTCATGTTGTAGATCTCTTCCCGCACATGAGCCGTCATGTCAGTCACGGCCGTCAGGGAAGGGACCAACGCCGAAGATGGAGCGGGAGAGGGAGCAGGCACCGAACCTCGGAGCTCCCGAAGCAACTCATCCCTCAGATCTCGGACTATCTCCTGCCGCAGCTCCCGGAGCTGCTCAGGAGCGATGCGGACCTCCATGGATGGTGGAGCCGAGGAGGAGGGTCCGGCGGAGGTGGTAGGAGCAGAAGTGGATGGAAAGTCTGGTAAGTCGGGAAGGTCAGAGTCTGGCTCAGGACTGGGGGAAGGTCTGGTGGTCTGTGTGGTGATGGAAGACTTCCTAACCCATGTCCCCTCTCTCTTCCGAAATCCCATCCTGTGTAGGGTCCCTGCACGCGTGCGATCAGTCCATCGCAATGCGCGAAAGGGTTCCCCCTCAGGGATAGGAATCTCGTACTCCCTAAATAACAAGGTGAAGAACATACCGTAGGGCAAAGTGAGCCTAGGTCTGTCTAGTGGCTCACACATGTATCGATATATGAGTTTGGGGAAGTTGATTGGGGTGTCATGAAGCATGTAGAACATGAGAGCTAGGTCTCTCTCAGATACAAAGTCAAATCTCCCGGTCTTAGGGAAGATGGACCTAGACAATATACTTAGGAGGATCCGCATCTCAATCGGAAGTGAGCTAGCGGATACCTCGTCTAAGGGTGACTGGGGTGGATGCCCTAGATGAAAGAGTAGATGCCCTACAAGCCAATCGCAATATGTATTGTGAAGGATTTTCTTTTGATTTTCCAAATCATGTACATGACATTTAATATAAATAAAGGCATTGTGTTTCATCATATGCTGTTGATTATATTTGTGATGAACCTCTTAGATTAAGACAATGATTTTGAGGCTATGATGAGATCATACTAGTGAGACCTAAAATCTTAAAATCCTAATCTTAAATATTCCCAGTCATTGGTACATTGAGTCGAGGATCAATGTTTACCGGAAAGACTGGCACATCTTATGTATGCTCGATGCAGAGGGTGATTGATCTCACAATCACTTGTGTGGAGACACTAATACAAAGATGTGGGTGCTCATTAGAGAAATGAGTTCACTGAATTGACCTACAAAGAGAAATCTTATGAAGTCTTACTTACATGTCAAAAGATGATTCTCTTAGTGGGAGTTGTGCAACTGATCCTTTGACCTGAGATCACCATAGTATCTTGTGCACATAAATCCATATTTTGGTTTTCACTCATTCATGACAATAAGTTATGTACGAGGTCTTCTGGATATGGTGGAATGTGTACGAAGGTTATGAGTAGGTCAACAAGGAATTAATCACTTCTAGTAAGAGAAGATCACATCCTATTTATTCTAATCATATGATAATTCAGAAAGTCTTTGATCAAAGCACAATGAAAATTAGAAAGAGTTTCTAATATTTCATTATTCGAATTATCATTAGAAGATTGAGAAATATATGAATATAAAATTGAGTTTGACATATATTCATACTCATATACATATTCGGGATGCAGTTTGATTAAAGGATTGAATTGCACGGTAACTTGTCACTGAAGGGTATTTTTGGTATTTCTACCAAATTCCATATTTTCCGGATAGACATGACACGTTGCTAGACGTCAATCTTGTCTTATAGGTTTGATCGAATTAAAGAGTTTAATTCGATCACCAATTAGAAAGGATTCTAATTGTTAAGTTTGGGTTCGCGCAGTTTGGACTTAAATCGATTAGAAGAGTTCTAATCAAGTTGGGTCAACTTGCACTCACACCTATTGCTGGCTAAGTATGGAACCCAATGGGTCACACACAAGAAAACTTATTAAGGGTCTAATTGGATTAGATCATGTTTGCAAGATAGATATCCTAGCAGGTGTTGCAAACCCTTAGCTCTTGATTCGAATTGGATTCGAATCTGATTCTTAATTGATCTAATTTGATTAGATCATCTTCTAATATGGGTTAGCCAAGAGTTGGCACCTAATTGGCTTGGTTTGAGTCTAATTGGATTAGATTTAATAAATCATTCAATCTAGACCGTTAGATCTTGATCTACCGTTGGATGAAGACATAATGGAGAGTTGGTTTAACCCAATTGGATTGGGTTAGAGGATGGCTATCATAATTGACCATTGGATCTTAATCCCACCATTGGATGAAGACATAATGGGTCAAGTAAATGGCGCCTTGCATTGGAGCCCTTGGATCATCATCATGAAAGATCAAGAGGTGAGGCGTGATGGACATGTGATTAGCATGTGATGTTGACTTGGTCAAAATATGGCACCACATGAAAGGACATATCATTTGATATACCTCTTCACTTGATCTGCACCTCCTCTTATTTGATATGGCCCTTAGATGATGTCCTTTCATGAAAGGATGTGTGGATGGGATGCATCCCTTGGAGATGCATCCCTACACCTATTATAAATAGGCTAGCACTCCATGGGTTTCATCATTCTAACTCCACCCCACTCCTCTCTTCTTTCTTTCTAGCATTGCTTCTAGTGTGTCCTAAGCCAAGACAAGGTGGTCTTCTTTAGGACAAAAGGATTAGAAGTGATTTTAGAAGGTTAAAGAAAAATAGAAAGAAAGGAAAGCAAGCCATTAGAGTTCTTTAAGAATTCTGCATTAAGGATCAAAGTCTTTGGAGCTTAAGACTTAAATCAAGTTTTCGTGTGGATCAACGTTGGAGGGTGAACACTTGGGCACCTAGTGGAAATTCTGCATATTGGATTAGCGTTAGAGGTATTCTTCTATTTCTGCATTTATATTATATTATTTGATTGCTTCCATTAAGGTGATCTTGGCTTATAAGGGTTTTATGTTAAGGAACTTTATCAAGAAATTTTTAAAATTCCTAACTTCCGCTGCGCATTATAACATGCTAAAACCCTTCAGTGGTATCAGAGCCATCCTTAATTGGTTCAATCAAATAATAATGCATGATGTATGATTATTAATTTACTATGAGATAGTAATGTCATATGCTTAATGAAATGCTGAAATATATGATTCATATATGATATGATATGTAATAAAATGTCATGATATGATATTTTCCATATGAAAATATGTTGAAGCATGTTAATTAGTTGCTTATGATTTATACATGCTATGAGATAGCTATGATGCATGATAGCTTATTTTAGATATGTTAAATATATGTTACAATTAAAGAATGTGCTAGAGACTAGTAAGCCCTCAATAAAAATTATATTAAGTCATAGTGTTAAAAAATTTTGAGCTAACCCATTCTAGAACAATTAATCTAATTGGTGTCTAAGGAAAGCACTAAAGGTGGTTACTTAATTAGGACCTTACTCTTTGAGTAAGGGGAGCCTCCCACCTGCTTACCTGGCCAATTGTTTGATTGCCTATTATGGATAAGCTTAATATTGATATAACACTATTGATAGCCTTCCTTCATGCCTCGATATTATTATGTCAAGATCCATGCTAGTTTGTTGTGCTAACACAAAACTTGCAATGGGGACTGATGTTATACCGTCTTGGTGCATTAAGATGCTTATGGCATATTTTAATATATTGCCTTGTTGTGCAACCACAAGGGCAATATTATTCGAATATGACTATATGAAAATGAAGGGTTTGACTTAACTAAAATATTATTGTTTATTGTGCTAACACAAGGCAATAAGTATTTTAAGAGGACAAAATAAAGTTGAGAATTGCATGAGATGCAATTGGAAAGAGTTTCCTACCTTTGAACTCATAAGAGTTTGTTGTGTAAACACAAGGCTTTTTATGATGAATTAGGATCTCAACCCTACTAAGAAAAATTATATTTTCACGTTTATCATAGGAGAGGGCTATGATATTCGATAAAAATAGTAGGAGACAAATTAGATTAAAGTCCTTATCTAGTTGCAAACATGTCATCATGATTGGTCTGCTTATATTAGTTATGTTCTTGCATATATAGAATTATTAAATGGCTTTACTTTCACTAAGAGGCATCTTAGATGCCAACAAGTTGACCGGACCAAACTATGTTGTTGCCCAGTAGATACAACCCAAGAGGGGGGATGAATTGGGTCTTTTAAAACTTTTATGCTACTTCTAAAATTTTTGATTAACTATGCTAAGTTGTATAGATGCACAGTGAAAGTTAAACTTAGCAAGGGTTTGATGTATAGACTTCGACTTGATTAAATATGCTTGCAACTAAAGGATGTGCGGATAAGAATTAAGCAAGCAATTTATCTAAGTAAGTAAGTGTGTTAGTTAGACAATAACTAGAGGCATTACAAACACAAAGGACATATAGTGGTTCGGTGCACCCCAGCACCTACATCCACTCCCCAAGACCTCTTGGGAATTTTACTATAATCCTACCGATTACAGCCGGTTGTTTTACAAGCTCACAACCCAACTTGTTGTTTTACGAGCGCACAACGAACTCGGTCGGTTTTCCCAGGCTCACCGACTAGAACCAACCCCGATTGTTTTTCCGGGCTCACAATCAAACCCTTACACGTTGGTTTTACCCTCGGCTCACCAACAAACCTAAACCCCGTTGGTTTTCCCTTTGGCTCACCAACAAACCTTAATCCCGTTGGTTTTCCCTTTGGCTCACCAACAAACCTTACACCGTTGGTTTTCCCTTTGGCTCACCAACAAACCTTTAACCCCTTGATTCAATTCCTTGATTGAATCAAGTTACAAGATATTAAAACAAAGAATAAAAACAAATCAAAGCTTCTTAAACAAGCAGATATGACAATATAAACAAATAGAGTAAAGAGAAGCCCTCAAATGAGTTTTGAAGATGGAGGAGCTCGGCTTCTTCTTTACTTGATCCTCCTCTGATTTGGCATGAAGTAGAGGATCCCCGAGGCAGCACACGGATGGAGAGGAAGCTTTCGGATTCACTTGGATGCTCTTCTTCTCTCTATTTCGTTTTGGATGGCCCTTTTGTGCTTATGGGAGATTTCCTTTGTAATCTCTTTGAGATCTCTTTCCTAGATGATCTCTCCCACTTCCATAAGTTTTCCCCTAGCTCTCTTCTTGTTTTTATAGCTTTAGATGGCGTGGAAACAAGAATATAGCTGTTAGAGACAAGAAAAAGAGCCGTTGGACACAGTCTGCATTTCCTGACAATGTTACCGTTGGGATCGGAGTCGACTCGCGCGATCAGGAGTCGGCTCGCCTGTTGCAGGAGTCGGCTCGTGTTTTACCGGAGACGACTCGGCCACTGTTCCAAATTTGAATTAATGTGCTTGCCTCGACTGGGAGTCGACTCGACTTAACCCGGAGTCGACTCGCCAACATCTGGAGATGACTTGGCATTTTTGGAGTCGGCTCATCCACTGAAGTCCGTGGATCCAATTTTGAATTTGATCCACTCGAGTCGACTCGACTGTCCTGGGAGTCGACTCGAATCTCAGAGCCCGAACTTCCGATCCTCTGTCTTTTGGCTCGTCTAGTCTTGGAGTCGACTCGAACTTCCTTGGAGTCGACTCGGCTCTCAGTTTGCGAAACTTGGTCTTCTGCCTTTTTGATGTGAAGCTGTCTTGGAGTCGACTCGAGCTGTCTGGGAGTCGACTCGAATCTCAGAGGCAGTAACTTGGTTTTCTGTCTGTTGATGGTCGCGGAGTCTCGGAGTCGACTCGTGCAATGCGGGAGTCGACTCGAATCTCAGAGTCCCAAAAATGCTCTCTGACTTTTTCTTTGTGTTCCGCTTAGAGTCGACTCATGCTTTCTTTGGAGTCGACTTGCCAACCATTGGAGTCGACTCGCGTGCCACTGGAGTCGACTCGAATCTCAGACCCTAAAACTACTCTCTGACTTTTCTGCCTATGACTCCTAGGAGTCGACTCATACTTCTCCGGAGTCGACTCATACTTCTCCGGAGTCGACTCGAATTCCACTGGAGTCGACTCGAAGACTGTTCTTTTGAATTTTTCTTTTGATTTTGCTCCTCCAATTTGAATCCTTTGAACTTTAAACTTGGGCCAATAAATTGTAGCTTTCTTCCAACTTGAGAGCTTTGGAGGCCTTCTTGTGTTCTCCCAACTTGTTATGTTCCTTGCAAAATAAATATCTTTCTCCTTGCAACATAAACATTAGTATCTATACTTCAAGGTTTTGTGATCATCAAAATCAATCTATGAATCAATCTTTGGGTCATCAATCTCCCCCTTTTTGATGATGACAAAACTTGGAGTATATGCAATATAAAAGATATTGATTTCTAGAAGTAATACATAGCTAAGTTAAAAACATACTTCATGATAATGCTTTAGATTTAATCAGCTTAACACAATCAACATATTTAAATTTTAAGCTGATTTGTATTCAATTCAAAGTAATAAAGCATTTTGAGTATATAGCATATACTTAGATATTTCTCCCCCTTTTTGACAACATCAAGAAGATAGTGAAACATTAAGTACAAAGATCAGAGCAGAACACATCGAGTGTGAATTCAAGAGGTTTTTTTAATTTGATACATAGTTTTCTAATCAAGTGTAGGTGGAATCTTCCTTAGGTTAATTCAAGAAGTACCACAAATGATATTCAAGAAAAAATATGAGTGGAAATCTAACCTCTCTTCACTAAGTATGAAAGCTTGTTCATTTAAGACCTTTTGCCCAATCTATTAAGTATTTTATCAACATGAGAGCAATTTAATTAATTTTCAGAGTAAAAGATCAAAACTTATATATTTGGAAAAACATATCATCATGTTGGATCATTAATTCTTAATGACTTCAAAGTTCTTATATGATAATAAGAGCATTGGGGCACAAATACCAAAATATGAGTTTATGCAATTTTTGATACATCTTTGAGCTCTTTTAAAGACTTTCTTTTATTCCTTTAGAAAATAAGCAAAATTTGATACATAAAATAATGAATTGGCACACAATTTAAGTTTTAAAGATCAAGTCAATTAGGACTCATTAGTGAATATCAAAATAGATTTTCTAAAAGATACTCAAGAAAATTTTACACGTTATTCTCCCCCTTTTTCATTAAGTTAGAGGCTCTTTAAGCTCAACTTGCAATTTGGTTCATGATTTATGCATAAGATATACTAACCAAATAACAGGCCTCAAGGTGTATTATAAAGATTTTCAGATTAAATTTCAGATGATACATATTGGAGAGTATTAGGATCATTTTTCATTTTGTAATCTTCCTCTCTCCTTTAGTTATAGATATATGCAATTAAGGCCAATAAGACCTCTCCTTCTGAAATTTTCTTTCTCCCCCTCAATTGATCATTCCATTTAAGAGTTTAGAATCCTAAGATAATGTTCAATAAGATTGTCAATCTCAAAAATATATTTCAGCTTATTTTCATAAGACTCAAGGTTTGAGACAAGACAACCTTTATAGAACTCATCTCAAGGTATAAACTTATAATTAAAGCAAGTATTGTAATATAAGGAGGTTCATCAAAATCAATCCATAAAAATCAAGGTATGCATCAAAATAAAGTGTCTTTGGGATAGGATACTGAATATCTAAATCTCCCCCTCAAAAGATGCATTCTTCTTTAATCATTTTAAATTGTTGAATTTCAGATTTTAGTGATAAACGTGAATAACACTGAAATTCTGTAATATCAAGAATGTAGAGTGATCTAGAATTATTCAGAATTTATAGTAATCACTCTTTCTAATCCTTTAAGAACAAGTTATGCTTTCTCCTAATCTTAGAGAAAATGTATAAAAGTATTAATCAGAAAATGATTCAATTGAAGCTCAATTTCTTTCAAAAGCATTTACATTTTCTTTCTTTTAGAGTCATTTGAGTGAACCGAAATATTTCTAGTTTTAAGATCATTCACTCTGTTGATATTCTGATGGAAATTTTTAAGAATGTAGGAGAGAAAAACATATAGATGATCATTGAGGTATATATATTTATAGAACTCAATTTCTTAATCACAGTTTTTCACCAATGTATTCATGAAACACAATAAATCTTTTTAATATCAAAATAAGATCATATATTTAGAAATTTTTGTTTGCAATCAAGATCATCGAAAGACACATCATTTGGACCAATATTAGTACATTTTAACGATAAGAAAAGATATGTTTCGGATGCGTATCGGAGCAATCAACCAAGGCATCAAAATTAATTCTGTTTTTCTTAAATTAAGATTTTATTTAGAAATCATATTGAGTTTAAGCTTTTATATGAAATCAGATTCTGAATTTCATAAAGATTTTCAAAAGAGGCTTTCAAAGTCATAATTTGAGATATGGATCTTCCACATTGTAGCTTATCTTAAATCATTACGATTGAAAACACATATTTCAAGCATATTCAGAATATTTATATTTATGTTGAATTTTGGTATGAGTTAGCACATTATATACCAAAGTTAAGCAAGTTGATGGATAAGACAAACTCAATTCATTTTGCCTAAATAGAGATATCCTTCTCTTCTCCCTTTTTTTTTTTACAAATTTATTTAACTTTCAGATTTTAACGATGATTGTGAATAACAAATCTGAATTTTTTTTTCAATAAAACCAAACAAAAGATGTTATGTAGCATTTCAACCATTCAATCAAATTGTCCAAGTATGGGGTACTACAAAAGATATTGAGAACCCATAATTTAGAATATCATGCCACATGCAAAATATAGTGTGTGTTAAGTCATACATTAAAATATTAAGAACAAGCATGTCAAGTATCAAAATCAATTCTTTTCAAATAAACTCCCCCTATTTAAATATAATTTTGCACTGATTTCATCCTTAAAGTGTGTTTCCATGTGACTAAAAATTTGAATTGATTCTTTCTTGTATACTTTCATTTACTTTGTCTTTCTTTTAACTTTCTTAAGCTCTATACTCTATTTGCTCCCTATCCGGTGGAGTTGGGAAGGGGCACGAGGTACTACCACTAGCCTCCCTCTTGTGCCGTCCCTAATATGCCCTACACCGAATAGTTGGGTCAAATAGTGCCGGGTACTACCACTAGCCTCCCCATTGGCACCATCCCTATGATGAGCAATATAGAAAGGTTAAAATGTTTACTTCAAACTCTCCCTGTTTGAGTGTAATTAATTATAGATTTTATCTCTTCCAAATGTGCCGAATATATTATGCTTGTTTTGCTTTTCCTTAAGATTGAAGTACTTGCCTTTGCTCAGATTTTTCATCTCTTGAACAATGTCCATTTTCTTTTCTTTATCTCTCTCTCTTTTTGTTATTCTCAAGTAATCTATATGAAAGAGCAGAATAAAGAAATAATGAAATGTATCGTATAGAGGTATATCATGCAAACACTATTTTCATTATGCCCAAGAATTCGTAGCTTCTCACAAGTCATTCTAAATCAGAGTTTTAATCATATACTTGTGTATTTCATGGTTATGATACAGCCATAGAAATATTTTAGATTGAGCAAACCATGAAATAATTTCTAAAAGTATAAGTCAGTCAATACACATATAGACATGATATCAAAAATTAATAATTAAAGAATTTAATCATGCCATAATAGGATTTAAGTTATTGACTTTGCTCAATTAATTTGTGAGAAAGATATCTAAAATTACCTATTCATTATATGTTCTTCAAGCCAAACTAGATTTCTTATGTGTGAACTTTTGGCTGAAGAAGATCCTCTCTCTTGTTTGCATGTGAATGTTTAGTGTATCTTACATGAAGATATCCTTCAAGTTGAAATTTCTCATTTTTCTTTCTTGAAGGAAGGTCATTAGTTTCTTTAAGATACAAAGCATTCATCCAACATATATATATATTTTTAATTAGATGACTCAATATGAGATATGACAATAGTTGCATGTTGAGTCACTTTACTCAAGAGATTTCCTAAATATAAGCAAGCACATATCACTTGAACTAAAGAGATAGATTCATTAACCAAGATAGTTCAAGGACAAGCATGTGAGGCAATAGACAGATTTATCAAGGTCAAATCAATTTAGTTTAGATTCTATTTGCTTAAGATAATTATCAATAAGATGTGTTAACTAAGTTTTAATCAACTTATCTTAAACGTTTGTTTGTATCAAAATTCAGATTATGACGTATTTGTTATCAATAAAATATGATTAATTAAAGTTAGATTGAAGTCTTGCACAAGGTCACATAATGAGCATACAATCTGGTCTACTAGCTGTATGATAAAATAATTATTCTATCATGCTTCAATACAGCTTTAAACAATAGATCTACTTTGCTCATCCTTTACAATTTCTACAAGATGGGGTCATAGATATACCTTCTTCACGCCAATCTTCTATAGGAGTTTTCTTGTGGACTAACGTTGGTCAATGAAGATCCCCTTTCCTGTTTGTCTTAATTTGGAGTTTGAGAGAAGATGTTAATTCATTCATCATACGTATTTCAAACTCTCCTTGCATGAGCTAAGTAAAGTCTTCATATAACTCTTTATTAGTAGAACCAAAAATGATGTCATCAATGTAAACTATGAGCAAGTAAGATATCACAAATTCTTCTTTTTGATGCAAAGATTTATCACTATTACTTTCTATCAAAAAGGTTGCTTAAGCTTTTGTATCATGCTGTTGATGCTTGTTCCACATTATATATTGCTTTAACATATTTGTAATGAGTGTTTTCAAATATGGTGGTTATTTTTCATAGATCTCCTTTTTAATGAAGTAACCACATAGGAGTGAATTCTACACATTCATTTGACAAAATATAAAGCTCATGAAGCAAGCACATGATAATGATGATCTTTACTTCTAATCATGCAAGAATCTTTATCAAGATCTATTTCCTCTTTTCTTGATTTAGTCTTTTAGTAGTCATCAATTTTTCTTCATTAAGTGCATATCTGAAAAATCCAATTTTGATTCTAATTATTAACAAGTTTTCAGATTGTTATATGTAAAAGATTAACGGTATACATATATAATTTAATTTTAGTATCTTCATAATAAATCATTAGTCTCATAAAGAATAAAATGAAATGATACTTCTACAACTAGAATTTTTCATGAATGTTTTATATGCATTGCTTGATGAATGGTATCCAAGGATAGAAATATCTTTATTAGATTTGGCATTACTTTTCAAGAGAACATATCAAGCATAACATGTACGACTGAAAAATATGAGAGATACGCTTTTTTATTTTTCAGAAGATCAAAAGAAGTTTTCATCAAAAATAGATCTAATAGAAGTCATATGTATGACAAGTATTGATGATAGCTTTTAAAAGGCATTTAAGTAGATGGCTATCATACAACATTGCCTTTTTCAATTCTTCAAAGATTCTATTAATCCTATTTTACTTATAGTGTTCTTGGTGCAGAAACAATTGTATTCAATATTATTTTCTGTGCACAACTTAACACAAAAATTGGTTTTCAAAACTATGCCGTGATTCATAGTTTGCAAACCTTTATCATTTGATCGCTTTTTGTGAGTTTGTGCCAATACAGAAAATATTTCAATTTGAGTGCCAAGAACAAGGCTAATGTAGACTTTTGAAAAATTAGTGTTGGAAACAACATCTCTAGATTTAGAAATTATTTTTGTTTGTTTCCTTAGTTAGCATGCATAGTAAAACTTTGACCTTTAAGAGGATAATCTAAGTGAGCCTATGGCAAGGTCTTTTGAGATTAAGTACATACTAGCATGAGCTGATTTCATATGCCAAATATGGTTTCTTTAATCTTGGTATTCATAGTGCATGTATTCAAAAGCATACCAAGTACACATTATCATATCTATGATCAATAAACAATAATGCCATAGATAAAAACTTTCAATCAAGCATATAGAGAATTCATAGAGTTATTCTTAATAAGTTGATTAATCATTTAGCACCTTATCCAATAGTGAGTAGAATGAAATGATTTGATTATATTTCCAAAAGTATTTTCTATATCACAAAATTGGTCACTAATAGCAAATCATATCAGATACTAAGGGACAAATAATGATGAGATGCAAGAATTACTGATTTCATTATTTTTTTTGTTAATAACTTTTTAAGTTTCTTTATGTTCCATGGGTACCTTGGTACACCTATGTGTACATCCTCATTTTCTCATTTTGGGTACCCAAGCTTGCTTGAGTCCTTGAGAGTTAGGACATATGGTTCCTTTTGGAACCCATATCTGTTTAATAGTAATAACTTTACCATTTGATTTAATTATACTAGAACGATAGGTAAAGTTGTTATTCCCATCCTTTTCATTTTTGAAATAAGTTATCTTATTTAATGGTTTGCTTGATGAATTGATAACCTTTTTCTCTAGAGATTTATTGTTAAGTAAAGGAATCAAGCCAAGTTTTGATTTATCACAAGCAACATATTGGCTTTCAAACATCATTTTTAATCGTTCTGAACTTACGGTGAATTTGTTAATAAAAGATTTTAATTGATTAATTTCTTTACTTAAGTTTTGATTTTCTTTAATTAAGCTATGATTTTTCTGAATCAATTCTTCGGAAAATGACCTTAAACTTTTATTTTCAGAATTTAGTTTGTCTTGTATTTCAGTAATAGAATTTCTTTCTTTTGAAATTTCCAAATTTAGCTTTTTAAGATTTTTATTTTTCCTAGCTAATTTTCTACATTCACTATACAAATTATGAAAAGCATTTAAAAGTTCATCATAAGAATATTTTTCATGAAAGTCATTTGGTGTAAGATTAGATTCAGATTCTACTTTATCTTCTTGTACCATAAGACATAAGTTAGTTACCTTTTGTAGTTCATTGTTGCTCCTAACTTTCAATTCCTTGTCTGACTTTCTCTTGGTCAAGGCTTTCTTGCGCTTTACCTCTTTCTTCCTTTCTTCTTGCTTCCTCTTCTTCTTTGTCTTTAGGAAGCTGATTTGCCTCGGAGTCGACTCAGACCTTATTGGAGTCGACTCGACTAACTTGGGAGTCGACTCTGAGCTACTTGGAGTCGACTCGACTGAGGGAGATTCATCACCCTTTTCTGCAGTCTCATTGTTAGTATATAATTGAAGCATATGAGAGCTAATCTGAGATTTATCATAAATATTTTCTAAAGTATCCCAGATCTCCTTAGCAGATAGGCATGCAGAAATTTTATTAAACTTTGTTTCTTGAATAGCACAATATAATATGTTCATAGCATTAGCATTTAATTGTGCTAAGTCCTTCTCATTAATATGAGAGAGTGTGTGAAGGTCATTTATTATGATTTTCCATAGATAATAGTTTTGTGATTGAATGAAAATGCGCATGCGTATTTTCCAATGTGAGTAGTTTATACCATTAAACAGTGGAGGTGTATCAATTGATTGTCCTTCTCCTAGAAAACTATCTATTTGAGTTGTCATGATCTTTGGCTCTAGTCGGTTAAGACTACAAATAATATTTGAGCACCTGCTCTGATACCACTTGTTGCCCAGTAGATACAACCCAAGAGGGGGGGTGAATTGGGTCTTTTAAAACTTTTATGCTACTTCTAAAATTTTTGATTAACTATGCTAAGTTGTATAGATGCACAGTGAAAGTTAAACTTAGCAAGGGTTTGATGTATAGACTTCGACTTGATTAAATATGCTTGCAACTAAAGGATGTGCGGATAAGAATTAAGCAAGCAATTTATCTAAGTAAGTAAGTGTGTTAGTTAGACAATAACTAGAGGCATTACAAACACAAAGGACATATAGTGGTTCGGTGCACCCCAGCACCTACATCCACTCCCCAAGACCTCTTGGAAATTTTACTATAATCCTACCGATTACAGCCGGTTGTTTTACAAGCTCACAACCCAACTTGTTGTTTTACGAGCGCACAACGAACTCGGTCGGTTTTCCCAGGCTCACCGACTAGAACCAACCCCGATTATTTTCCCGGGCTCACAATCAAACCCTTACATGTTGGTTTTACCCTCGGCTCACTAACAAACCTAAACTCCGTTGGTTTTCCCTTTGGCTCACCAACAAACCTTAATCCCGTTGGTTTTCCCTTTGGCTCACCAACAAACCTTAATCCCGTTGGTTTTCCCTTTGGCTCACCAACAAACCTTACACCGTTGGTTTTCCCTTTGGCTCACCAACAAACCTTTAACCCCTTGATTCAATCCCTTGATTGAATCAAGTTACAAGATATTAAAATAAAGAATAAAAACAAATCAAAGCTTCTTAAACAAGCAGATATGACAATATAAACAAATAGAGTAAAGAGAAGCCCTCAAACGGGTTTTGAAGATGGAGGAGCTCGGCTTCTTCTTTACTTGATCCTCCTCTGATTTGGCATGAAGTAGAGGATCCCCGAGGCAGCACACGGATGGAGAGGAAGCTTTCGGATTCACTTGGATGCTCTTCTTCTCTCTATTTCGTTTTGGATGGCCCTTTTGTGCTTATGGGAGATTTCCTTTGTAATCTCTTTGAGATCTCTTTCCTAGATGATCTCTCCCACTTCCATAAGTTTTCCCCTAGCTCTCTTCTTGTTTTTATAGCTTTAGATGGCGTGGAAACAAGAATATAGCCGTTAGAGACAAGAAAAAGAGCCGTTGGACACAGTCTGCATTTCCTGACAATGTTACCGTTGGGATCGGAGTCGACTCGCGCGATCAGGAGTCGGCTCGCCTGTTGCAGGAGTCGGCTCGTGTTTTACCGGAGACGACTCGGCCACTGTTCCAAATTTGAATTAATGTGCTTGCCTCGACTGGGAGTCGACTCGACTTAACCCGGAGTCGACTCGCCAACATCTGGAGATGACTTGGCATTTTCGGAGTCGGCTCATCCACTGAAGTCCGTGGATCCAATTTTGAATTTGATCCACTCGAGTCGACTCGACTGTCCTGGGAGTCGACTTGAATCTCAGAGCCCGAACTTCCGATCCTCTGTCTTTTGGCTCGTCTAGTCTTGGAGTCGACTCGAACTTCCTTGGAGTCGACTCGGCTCTCAGTTTGCGAAACTTGGTCTTCTGCCCTTTTGATGTGAAGCTGTCTTGGAGTCGACTCGAGCTGTCTGGGAGTCGACTCGAATCTCAGAGGCAGTAACTTGGTTTTCTGTCTGTTGATGGTCGCGGAGTCTCGGAGTCGACTCGTGCAATGCGGGAGTCGACTCGAATCTCAGAGTCCCAAAAATGCTCTCTGAGTTTTTCTTTGTGTTCCGCTTAGAGTCGACTCATGCTTTCTTTGGAGTCGACTTGCCAACCATTGGAGTCGACTCGCGTGCCACTGGAGTCGACTCGAATCTCAGACCCGAAAACTACTCTCTGACTTTTCTGCCTGTGACTCCTAGGAGTCGACTCATACTTCTCCGGAGTCGACTCATACTTCTCCGGAGTCGACTCGAATTCCACTGGAGTCGACTCGAAGACTGTTCTTTTGAATTTTTCTTTTGATTTTGCTCCTCCAATTTGAATCCTTTGAACTTTAAACTTGGGCCAATAAATTGTAGCTTTCTTCCAACTTGAGAGCTTTGGAGGCCTTCTTGTGTTCTCCCAACTTACTATGTTCCTTGCAAAATAAATATCTTTCTCCTTGCAACATAAACATTAGTATCTATACTTCAAGGTTTTGTGATCATCAAAATCAATCTATGAATCAATCTTTGGGTCATCATATGTGGACTGGTTGAGGAATTTAAAGATAGTACTCACTCAGGAGAAAATTTCCTATATACTTGAAACCCCTGATCTTGGAGATCTAGGGGATGATGCTACAGAAGAGGAGGTTGCCACACATAAGATGTGGAAAAATGACAGTTTGACTGTCAAATGTATCATACTTGCCTCTATGAGCAATGAATTACAGAGGCAACATGAAGGCATGGACACTCAATCCATACTTCTCAATTTAAAAGAGTTGTATGGAGAACAAAGCAGGACTGCTAGGTATGAGATATCTAAGCAGTTGTTCCGTGCTAGAATGAATGAAGGAACTCCAGTGCAAAACCATGTTCTTATGGTTATAGACTTGATCACCAGATTAAGTCAATTAGGTTTTGCTATGGATAGTGAGCTCAGTCAGGATTTGATCCTGCAATCACTGCCTGATTCATTCTCTCAGTTTGTTGTGAACTTTCACATGAACAAGCTGAACACCTCCCTACCTGAGCTGTTAAATATGCTCAAAATAGCTGAAGGGCATATTAAGAAGGATAAAGGTCCACTCCTTCTTATAAATAGCACCTCTATGAGGAAATCGGGAAATAAGGGTTCTAAGAATCGATTGAACCCCAAGAGTAGCATCAAAAAGAAAAAAGGAAAGAAAAACTCCGGATCAAGTACCTGTTTTCATTGCGGCAAAGCTGGCCACTGGAAAAGGAATTGCAAGAGTTTTCTTGCAAGTATGAGGACCGATGCAAGAGTTGCATCAAAAGGTATGTTTATGTTACATGCCAACTTGTCATTAGGTTCTTCAAATTCAAATTCATGGGTATTGGATACCGGCTGTGGTTTTCACATTTGCAAATCTTTGCATGGACTACAAAAAATTAAAATTTTGAAGAAAGGTGACTTCGAGCTGTATGGCGCTGGAGGAGAGTCCATCCAGGCTGAAGCTGTTGGAACCTACAACTTGGAGTTACCTTCGGGAGAGCTCCTACAATTAGAAGATTGTTATTATATGCCCAAAATTATTAGAAATGTAATTTCCATTCCTTTGTTGTTAAAGAAAGGATTTGAAATTAATGGAAAGGGCAATGGTTGCTCTATTTATTTTTCTAATAAGCATCTTTGCAATGGCATTATGGAAAATGGTCTTCTTGTTTTATTACTTAATGACAATGTCTTTCATATTAATAAAAGCAATAAAAGAAAGAGAGAGGAGGTAAATAACACCCTTCTTTGGCATTGCCGACTTGGTCACATAAGTGAATCAAGAATCAACAAGTTATACAAAGAAGAGTTCTTTGATCCTTATGATTATGAATCATTAGGAACTTGTGAATCTTGTCTTATGGGTAAAATGACTAAGTCTCCATTCACTGGACTGGAGAAAGGGCAAGTGAGTTATTAGGACTTATACACACAGATGTATGTGGTCCTATAACAACTCCAGCTAGAGGTGGATACTCTTACTTCATCACATTCACTGATGATTTATCAAGGTTCGGATATGTGTATCTTATGAAACATAAATCCGAAGCTTTTGATAAGTTTAAAGAGTATCAAAGTATGGTTGAAAAACAAACCAGAAAGTGTATTAAAATCCTTCGATCTGATCGAGGAGGTGAATACCTTTCTAGTGAGTTTTTAAATCATCTTAAAGAAAAGGGCATTCTCTCTGAATGGACACCTCCGTATACGCCACAATTAAATGGTGTAGCTGAACGGAGGAATCATACTTTATTAGATATGGTACGGTCCATGATGTGCTTTACTGATCTTCCTATTTCCTTCTGGGGTTTTGCCCTAGAGACTGCTGCACTAATATTAAACAGGGTACCTTCTAAGTCTGTACCTAGCACTCCATATGAGATATGGAGAGGAAAGAAGCCTAATCTTAAGTATCTTAAGATATGGGGTTGTCAAGCTTATGTCAAAAGAAATTTTGGACACAAGCTAAGTGCTAGATCAGATAAATATATTTTTGTAGGTTATCCTAAAGATAGTATAGGATACATCTTCTATCATCCTACCGAACAAAAAGTTTTTGTAGGTAGGCATGCCATTTTCTTAGAAAAAGAGTTTATCTTAGAAAAGGGCAAGGATAGAAAAATAGAACTTGAAGAAGTTCAAGACCTACAAATAGAAACACAAGAAATTCTTCAACCAGATGTACCTATTGATGAGGTACAACCACAACACATATCTCCTCTCCGAAGGTCAGATAGAGTGCGAAGAGCACCTGAGAGGTATGGGTTCATCATTGAGAATGATGAAGCCCACATTGTTCAGAATAATGATCCTCTGACCTATTCGGAAGCTGTCATGAGTAGTGACTCTGACAAATGGCTAGAAGCCATGAAATCTGAAATAGATTCTATGTATACCAACCAAGTATGGACTTTGGTTGATGCAGCAGAGGGTGTAAACCCTATAGGTTGCAAATGGGTCTATAAGAAAAAGATTGGAGCAGATGGCCAAGTAGAAACCTACAAGGCTAGATTGGTGGCAAAAGGTTTCAGGCAAAAGCAAGGAATTGACTATGATGAAACTTTTTCGCCAGTAGCTATGCTCAAATCTATTCGGATTTTGCTTGCAATAGCTGCATACTATGATTATGAAATCTGGCAGATGGATGTCAAAACCGCCTTCCTTAATGGTTATCTTGAGGAAGAGGTTTACATGACACAGCCAGAAGGATTTGTCTCAAGTAAGAGAGCAAATCAAGTATGCAAGCTTAAGAGATCCATTTATGGATTAAAGCAAGCATCGAGGAGTTGGAACATCCGTTTTGATACAACAGTCAAAGAGTTTGGTTTTATCAAAAATGTGGATGAACCATGTGTGTACAAGAAGACTAGTGGGAGTGCCATTGTCTTCTTAATATTGTATGTAGATGACATACTGATCATTGGAAATGATATTCCAATGTTACAATCGGTCAAGACTTGGCTGTCAAAAAGCTTTTCCATGAAAGACTTGGGAGAAGCATCCTATATACTTGGTATAAAGATCTATAGGGATAGATCTAAAAGGATGCTAGGCTTGTCCCAGTCTAGGTACATAGATAATGTGCTGAAAAGATTCAGCATGGAAGAAAGTAAAAGAGGTTATTTGCCTATGAGTCATGGCATACGTCTCTCTAAGAAGATGTCTCCTAAGACATCTGAAGAGAGGAATAGAATGAATTCTATTCCCTATTCTTCGGCAGTAGGATCGATTATGTATGCTATGCTATGTACTAGGCCTGATGTTGCTTATGCCTTAGGCATAATAAGTAGATTTCAGGCTGATCCAGGAGAGGATCATTGGATAGCTGTGAAAAATATTCTTAAGTACTTGAGAAGGACTAAAGATATTTTTCTAGTTTATGGAGGATCTGAGTTGAAACTAGAAGGATTTTCTGATTCTAGTTTTCAATCAGATCCAGATGATAGCAAGTCCACTTCAGGGTATGTCTTTACCCTAAATGGTGGTGCAGTGAGCTGGAAGAGTTCCAAACAGCAAACTGTAGCTGACTCAACTACTGAGGCAGAATACATTGCTGTAAGTGAAGCCGCTAAGGAAGCTGTCTGGATGAAGAAGTTCATCGCTGAGTTGGGAGTAGTTCCTGAGATTGCTGGACCAGTTCCAGTTTATTGTGACAACACTGGAGCGGTTGCTCAAGCAAAGGAACCAAGATCTCATCACAAATCTAAGCACATTCTAAGACGCTTCCACCTCATTCGAGAGATCGTCGAGAGACAAGACATAGTCATTGAACGAGTAGACACAAAGAACAACTTAGCAGACCCGTTCACTAAAGCTCTACCACAACAGCAGTTCGATCGCCACCTCGATTGTATGGGGATGAAATATAAGGGCGATTGGCTTTAGTGCAAGTGGGAGATTGAAAGAGTAGATGCCCTACAAGCCAATCGCAATATGTATTGTGAAGGATTTTCTTTTGATTTTCCAAATCATGTACATGACATTTAATATAAATAAAGGCATTGTGTTTCATCATATGCGGTTGATTATATTTGTGATGAACCTCTTAGATTAAGACAATGATTTTGAGGCTATGATGAGATCATACTAGTGAGACCTAAAATCTTAAAATCCTAATCTTAAATATTCCCAGTCATTGGTACATTGAGTCGAGGATCAATGTTTACCGGAAAGACTGGCACATCTTATGTATGCTCGATGCAGAGGGTGATTGATCTCACAATCACTTGTGTGGAGACACTAATACAAAGATGTGGGTGCTCATTAGAGAAATGAGTTCACTGAATTGACCTACAAAGAGAAATCTTATGAAGTCTTACTTACATGTCAAAAGATGATTCTCTTAGTGGGAGTTGTGCAACTGATCCTTTGACCTGAGATCACCATAGTATCTTGTGCACATAAATCCATATTTTGGTTTTCACTCATTCATGACAATAAGTTATGTACGAGGTCTTCTGGATATGGTGGAATGTGTACGAAGGTTATGAGTAGGTCAACAAGGAATTAATCACTTCTAGTAAGAGAAGATCGCATCCTATTTATTCTAATCATATGATAATTCAGAAAGTCTTTGATCAAAGCACAATGAAAATTAGAAAGAGTTTCTAATATTTCATTATTCGAATTATCATTAGAAGATTGAGAAATATATGAATATAAAATTGAGTTTGACATATATTCATACTCATATACATATTCGGGATGCAGTTTGATTAAAGGATTGAATTGCACGGTAACTTGTCACTGAAGGGTATTTTTGGTATTTCTACCAAATTCCATATTTTTCGGATAGACATGACACGTTGCTAGACGTCAATCTTGTCTTATAGGTTTGATCGAATTAAAGAGTTTAATTCGATCACCAATTAGAAAGGATTCTAATTGTTAAGTTTGGGTTCGCGCAGTTTGGACTTAAATCGATTAGAAGAGTTCTAATCAAGTTGGGTCAACTTGCACTCACACCTATTGCTGGCTAAGTATGGAACCCAATGGGTCACACACAAGAAAACTTATTAAGGGTCTAATTGGATTAGATCATGTTTGCAAGATAGACATCCTAGCAGGTGTTGCAAACCCTTAGCTCTTGATTCGAATTGGATTCGAATCTGATTCTTAATTGATCTAATTTGATTAGATCATCTTCTAATATGGGTTAGCCAAGAGTTGGCACCTAATTGGCTTGGTTTGAGTCTAATTGGATTAGATTTAATAAATCATTCAATCTAGACCGTTAGATCTTGATCTACCGTTGGATGAAGACATAATGGAGAGTTGGTTTAACCCAATTGGATTGGGTTAGAGGATGGCTATCATAATTGACCATTGGATCTTAATCCCACCATTGGATGAAGACATAATGGGTCAAGTAAATGGCGCCTTGCATTGGAGCCCTTGGATCATCATCATGAAAGATCAAGAGGTGAGGCGTGATGGACATGTGATTAGCATGTGATGTTGACTTGGTCAAAATATGGCACCACATGAAAGGACATATCATTTGATATACCTCTTCACTTGATCTGCACCTCCTCTTATTTGATATGGCCCTTAGATGATGTCCTTTCATGAAAGGATGTGTGGATGGGATGCATCCCTTGGAGATGCATCCCTACACCTATTATAAATAGGCTAGCACTCCATGGGTTTCATCATTCTAACTCCACCCCACTCCTCTCTTCTTTCTTTCTAGCATTGCTTCTAGTGTGTCCTAAGCCAAGACAAGGTGGTCTTCTTTAGGACAAAAGGATTAGAAGTGATTTTAGAAGGTTAAAGAAAAATAGAAAGAAAGGAAAGCAAGCCATTAGAGTTCTTTAAGAATTCTGCATTAAGGATCAAAGTCTTTGGAGCTTAAGACTTAAATCAAGTTTTCGTGTGGATCAACGTTGGAGGGTGAACACTTGGGCACCTAGTGGAAATTCTGCATATTGGATTAGCGTTAGAGGTATTCTTCTATTTCTGCATTTATATTATATTATTTGATTGCTTCCATTAAGGTGATCTTGGCTTATAAGGGTTTTATGTTAAGGAACTTTATCAAGAAATTTTTAAAATTCCTAACTTCCGCTGCGCATTATAACATGCTAAAACCCTTCACTAGAACGGCCGTAAGGGCCTCAACCCTGTCCTCGGGATGTGTGGGAGCCACCCCTACTAGTGGAAGGTGGAGGATGTGGGCAATAAGATCCTCCATAATGAACAGAGGGACACCGGCTACCGTGCCCTCGATACCCCCATCTTTCCGATGGACGGTACCGTAAAACTCTCTAATGAGCCCTGGATATGTGGGGAGATCTAAGGTGAGGAAGTACTCTAAGCCCTGGGCCCTAAGTCTATCACTTATAGTGAACCCTTCCCGGGAGAGATAGTCGAAGTCGACATATCTCCCGGTGGTGACGGCCTTCCCGGCTAATGGCCTCGCGGGAACCGCCCTTGGCGGGGAACGAGCCGGAGGTTGTGGCCTCGCGGGATCGTGCCGAGCCTTGGAGCGCCTCTCGGGACCGGCCTCGGGTCGGGACCTCTTCCAGACTACGGTTTTACGTGGCATAATGACCTAGAACGGGATGAAAACCTAAAGGATGGTAAAAGGTCGACGGAGAAGGCTTGGGAACGACCGGGGACGACCTAGGAAGGGAGGAAAACCCTAAGGGATGGTGAAAAATCGACGGGAAAAGGCCTTTGGGACGACCGGGGACGACCTAGGAGTCGGCTCTAGGGCTTGTGAACAGTGGCGGCTGAGAAAGAAGTATTTTCGAAACGACAAAGTTAGGGTTAAAAAGTCGGATCCCGACTGCGAGTCGACTCCACTGAGTTGCGAGTCGACTCGACCTCGAGTCGACTCCAGAATATGCGCGAGTCGACTCTCCTTATGCGCCTGTAGACCTCGAGTCGACTCCCGACTATATGAGAGTCGACTCCCCCTCTGCTGCCATCTTTGTGAGTCGACTCCCGCAAATGCGCGAGTCGACTCCCCCTTAGGAGCCGACTCTGAAACTTACTCGAGTCGTCTCTAACTTTGGCACGCACCTAAAAATCATGTTATGTTCGTGCCGAATGAGGAAAAATCACTAAATTATGATCTGATTTGATGATCATTGAAAAGAAACTCTATTTTAACCACAATCTAATCATCAAAATCAACGAATCTAGTGGAAACTACCACTAGGATGGATCAATCACTCCTAATCCCCTCCTAAGCACACTAAACCTCTCTTCACTTAGGGGTTTTGTAAAAATGTCTGCTAATTGATCATCAGTACAAACAAATTGTAGTGTCACATCACCATTCAGTACATGATCTCTTATGAAGTGATGTCTTATCTCAATGTGTTTAGTTCTTGAATGCTGAATTGGATTTTTAGTTAGATTAATGGCACTTGTATTATCACAGTTAATAGGTATTTTATCTTGTTTAATGCCATAATCTTCTAATTGTTGTTTGATCCACAAGATTTGAGCACAACAACTCCCGGCTGCAACATATTCAGCTTCAGCAGTAGATAATGCAACGGAGTTCTGTTTCTTGCTAAACCATGAGATTAGGTTTTCTCCTAGAAATTGACAAGACCCGCTGGTACTTTTTCTATCAAGCTTACATCCAGCGAAGTCTGAATCTGTGTATCCTATTAAGTTTAGGCTAGATTCTTTAGAGTACCATAACCCTATATTCTTAGTTCCTATTAAGTATTTAAAAATTCTCTTAACTGTAACTAGATGTGATTCCTTAGGATTAGCCTGATATCTAGCACACATGCAGACACTAAACATAATATCAGGTCTACTTGCAGTAAGATACAATAAAGATCCTATCATACCTCTATATAGTTTCTGATCTACAGATTTACCTGATTCATCTTGGTCTAATTTGCATGATGAGCTCATGGGGGTGCTGATTGATTTGTTTCCCTCCATGTCAAACTTCTTGAGCATCTCCTTGATGTATTTGGCTTGATTGATGAAGATGCCTCCTTCAGATTGTTTGATTTGAAGTCCAAGGAAGTAGTTTAGCTCTCCCATCATGCTCATCTCAAATTCACTCTGCATCAAATCAGCAAATTCTTCGTAGAGGCGATTGTTAGTAGCACCGAAAATGATATCATCAACATAAATCTGTACTAATAGCATATCTTGGTTTTTCTTCTTTAGAAACAGTGTTGTATCTACATTTCCCCTAGAAAACTCATGTTCTAATAGGAATTTGCTAAGCCTCTCATACCATGCTCTAGGTGCTTGTTTCAAACCATAAAGTGCTTTGTTCAATTTATAAACATGATTAGGGTATTGATGATTTTCAAAACCAGGAGGTTGTTCTACATATACCTCCTCATTAATATACCCATTTAAAAATGCACTTTTTACATCCATTTGAAATAATTTGAAGTCCTTAGAGCATGCAAATGCTAGCAAAAGTCTAATTGCTTCAAGTCTAGCTACCGGGGCAAAGGTTTCATCAAAATCTATACCTTCTTCTTGATTATAACCCTTTGCTACTAATCTAGCCTTATTCCTTATTACAGTACCATTTTCATCAAGTTTATTTTTATAAATCTATTTGGTACCTATAATTGAATATTCAGTAGGTCTCTCTACTAGATTCCATACCTTGTTTCTAGTAAATTGGTTTAATTCTTCTTGCATTGCATTTATCCAATTTACATCATTTTCGGCTTCTTCTATATGTTTGGGCTCAAAGTGTGAGACGAAAGCTAGATGGTTATTTAAATTCCTAAGAGATGCTCTAGTCCTAACCGGTTGAGATGGATCATCTAGAATTAGTTCCTTAGGATGCCCGTGAGCATACCTCCAAGCTTTAGTTAGCCCATGATTCATAATAGCCTCTTGGCTTGATGATGCTCCTTCAATCAATTTTTGATTATCATCTTGTAATGTCATCTCATCTATCTTTTCTTCAAGAATTTCAGCATCATCATCAAAGTTAACTTTCTTACTAGAGGAGATGTCACTAGAATCATCAAATACAACATGTATAGATTCTTCTATAACTAAGGTTCTTTTATTAAAGACTCTATAGGCTTTACTAGTTGTAGAGTAACCTAAGAATATTCCCTCATCAGATTTAGAGTCAAATTTACCTAGATTATCTTTCCCATTATTATGAACAAAACACCTACATCCAAAAATATGAAAGTAATTAACTTTTGGTTTTCTGTTTTTCCAAAGTTCATAAGGTGTTTTCTTTATGATGGGTCTCAATAGAACTCTATTTAATATATGACAAGAAGTATTAATGGCTTCTCCCCAAAAGTACTTAGGGAGGTTACTTTCACATAACATAGTTCTAGCCATTTCCTCTAGAGTTCTATTTTTCCTCTCCACAACTCCATTTTGTTGTAGTGTCCTAGGTGCAGAAAAATTATGGGTTATCCCCTTTTTACTACAAAACTCATCAAATGACTGATTTTCGAATTCGGTACCATGGTCACTTCTAATGGCTATTACTGAAGTATCTCTAGCATTGGGTACTTCCTTATGAAACTTTTTAAATACTGAAAAAGCTTGATCTTTATGTGCTAAGAACATAACCCAAGTGTATCTAGAATAGTCATCTACAATAACTAGACCATATTTATTTCCACCTAGGCTAGTGGTTCTAGTTGGTCCGAATAGGTCCATGTGTAATAATTCTAGAGGTCTAGATGTAGAGACACATTTTATGGATTTAAATGAGTTTCTAGATTGTTTGCCAAATTGACATGCTTCACATATTTTGTTCTTCTCAAATTTTAATTTTGGCAAACCTATCACGGAATCTCTTTTAACTAGTTTAGTTATTGTGTCCATGCTTGCATGACCTAACTTACGGTGCCATAACCAGCTAGCATCATTATCCTTAGTTTCATTAACAACTAGACATTGGTTTTGGCAAGATCTTCAAGGTCTACAACATACACATTCCCACGTCTAATTCCTTTAAAAACTAAACTATTGTCATTAGGGTTTGTTATAATGCATAGTGATGGTTTAAACATAACATCATACCCTTTATCACATCATTGACTAATGCTTAATAAGTTATGCTTAAGACCATCAACATATCTAACATTATCAATAAAAGTAGAAGGGGTAATTTGAACTTTACCAATACCAATGATGTGACCTTGGTTGTTGTCTCCAAAAGTCACAGCACCTCCCTTCTTAGCTTCAAGGGTGAAAAATTGATCCTTGTCATCCGTCATGTGTCTTGAGCAGCCACTATCCAAATACCAGCAGTTTTTGTTGACCTTGGCTGCAAGACACTCCTACACAAGCAAATCATATCATCTTAGGTACCCAAGTTTTTTTGGGTCCTTCATGGTTAGTCAAGTTGGTTCCTTTTGGAACCCATACCCTTTTAATTTTTCTTTTTGTTTTACCTTCCCTAAAATTACACACATTTGCTTTATGACCTATAGTTCCACAACAAAAGCAGGTTATTTTCTTAGTTTTACTTTTTCCAGCTTTAACAAAGAAGTTACTAAGAAGTTTTTGTTTATTTCTTGGTTTATATCCTAAACCCGCTTTATTAAATACTGCTCGTTGACTATTTAGTATCATATTTAACTTTTCAGAACTATATGTAAATTTTTCAACCAAAGGTTTGTATTTGTTAAGTTCTTTAGTTAGTGTTTGATTTTCTGCTTTTAGATCATTTAGTTCTTTTGTGAGATCCTTGTTTAAGATTTGTTTATGGTTTTTAAGTTCTGAAAATTCCTTAGTTAGTTCTTCGTTATCTTTACTTAAGGTGTTAGTTTTCTTAATTAAGAGTTGGTTGTTTGTCTTAAGTTCTAGATTTTCTATGGTGATACAGTCCTTATCCTTAACTAGTTTATCGCATTTAAGTATGTATGATTGTTTAGCTATTTTTAGTTCTTTATTCTTAAGATTTATGGCCTTATATTCTATCATTAATTCATTAAATGCATCATAAAGTTCATCAAAAGAAAAATCGAGATGTGATTCAGATGTTACCTCATTTTCATTGGCCATGAAGCACAAATTGGCCTTTTCTTCTTGTTCTTCATCCGATGATGAAGATGATGCGTCGGAGTCCGATAAGGTGGTGACGAGGGCTTTCTTCTTCTTGTACTTGTTGCCCTTCTTTAGTAAGGGACACTCAGCTCTGATGTGTTCCGGTTTTTTACACTCATAGCAGCCAATCCCCTCATTTTCCCTTTCCTTACCTTTGTCCTTGCGGTAGGAATTTGAGGGGCCTCTCCTTTGATGATAGGACTTCTTGTGGTTGATGAATTTTCTGAATTTGCGCACAAGAAGAGCCTCACCATCATCTTTCTCATGTTCTTCTTCTTCACTGCTGCTACTGCAAGACAAGTCCTTGTTAGATGAAGTAGATTTAAGAGCTATTACCTTTTTCTTATGGAAGGACTCTTCCTCGTTGTGTTGCTTCATGGTTAGCTCGTGCGTCATTAGGGATCCAAGAAGCTCCTCAAGTGGTAACTTGTTCAAGTCCTTGGCTTCTTGGATTGCCGTCACTTTAGCTTCCCATGACCTTGGTAGACAACGAAGGATTTTCCTGACAAGCTCACTGTTAGTATAGTTCTTGCCAAGGCTTTTTAGGCCATTGACAATGTCAGTAAACCTAGTGAATATGCATGTGATTGTTTCATTAGAATCCATTTTAAATAGTTCATACTTATGAACCAAAATATTTATTTTGGATTCTTTGACTTGATTCGTGCCCTCATGGGTCACTTCAAGTCTGTCCCAAATCTCTTTTGCAGAATTGCAAGTTGAGACCCTATTGAATTCATTTCTATCTAAGGCACAATAAAGCACATTCATAGCTTTAGAGTTTAGTTGTGCCTTTCTCATGTCATGTTCATCCCAATCCTTTTCTAGTTTGGGTACCGTGACACCCTCTACATATATGGATGGGATGTATGGCCCATTTACTACAATGGTCCACATCTCATAGTCTTGGGCTTGGATGAATATTCTCATCCTAGCCTTCCAATATGAGTAGTCGGATCCATTAAAGAATGGGGGTCTTTGGGTGGACTGACCCTCAATGTGGGAAGATCCAAATGGGGTTGTCATTTCGATCTTTTACTCTTGGGTGGAAGAGTTTAGGCTCTGATACCACTTGTTGCCCAGATAGACAACCCAAGAGGGGGGGTGAATTGGGTTTTAAAATAATCTTACAATTTAAAACGATGTGGATGACTAATTAAAGCTATTGCAAGTTGTTCGATTAATTGCTATGTGCTGTGAGTGATATGAGAGTAAGAGAAAGAGAGACAATCAATCACAAACACCAAGTTTTATAGTGGTTCGGAGCTAACCCTTGCTCCTACGTCCACTCCCCAAGTCTCACTTGGGAATTCACTATAACCCCTTGGATTACAGCCGGTTGTTTTCCAAGCTCACAACCAAACTTGTTGTTTTACGAGCTCACAACAAACTCGGTCGGTTTTTCCAGGCTCACCGACTAGAACCAACTCCGATTGTTTTTCCGGGATCACAATCGAACCCTTACACGTTGGTTTTACACTCGGCTCACCAACCAACCTCTATACCCTTGATTCAATCCCCCGATTGAACCAAGCAAAGACAATGTGTAGATGAAAAGAACAAACAGAAAGATACAGCTTCTCAAAAGCAGATAAATGGCAATATGAACAATAACGAAGTTAAGAGCCCTCAAACGCTTTTAAGTTGGAGAAGAGGAAGGGCTTCTTGAACTTCGGGTCTCCTCTTGAATGTGTAGTCGACTTGAATGCAGGAGGAGGCTCTTTCAATGTTGGGAAGAAGTAGGTGGATGCAGTTAATGCTGCTCTTCCCTCTTTTTCGTTGAAGAACAAGTTGCAGAGATTGAAAGCTTGATTACTTGGAGTGGAATGGTTGTTTTCTGCTTTGCTACAGTCCTCTGTTGCTATTTAAACCAACCCCCACGGAAACTAGCCATTAGAGAGCTTTTTCTGCCCGTTCTGCACACTCTGTACACCCTGACAATGTGTCCGTTGGTGGGTTGGAGTCGACTCGCGCGATCAGGAGTCGACTCGGCTGTAGCGGGAGTCGACTCATGCTTTTCTGGAGTCGACTCGGCAACTGTTTCGGATTTGAATTAAAGTAGCCTCTTAGACTGGGAGTCGACTCGTCTTGACCTGGAGTCGACTCGCCAACTTCTGGAGCTGACTTGGCTTTCTCGGAGTCGGCTCATCCCATGGAGTCCGTGGATCTATTTTTGAATTTGGTCCACTCGAGTCGACTCGACAATCCTGGGAGTCGACTCGGCGCTCAGAGCCCGAACTCCCTATCTTCTGTCTTTTGCCTCGTCCAGTCTTGGAGTCGACTTGAACTTCCCCGGAGTCGACTCGGCTCTCAGTTTCCGAAACACTGTCTTCTGTCTTTTTGATGTAGAGCTGCCTTGGAGTCGACTCTAGCTGTCTGGGAGTCGACTCGAATCTCAGAGACAGTAAATTGGTCTTCTGTCTTCTTTGTGGTCGCGGAGTCTCGGAGTCGACTCGCGTATTGCGGGAGTCGACTCGAATCTCAGAGTTCGAAAAACGTTCTCTGACTTTTTTCTTGTGTTCCTCTGAGAGTCGACTCTCACTTTCTTTGAAGTCGACTTGCCAACCATCGGAGTCGACTCGCGTTCCACTGGAATCGACTCGAATCTCAGACCCGAAAACTGCTCTCTGACTTTTCTGCCTATGGCTCCTTGGAGTCGACTCTTGCTACCCTGGAGTCGACTCGGTGAACATCGGAGTCGACTCGCGCACTTCAGGATTCGACTCGCTGACAGGTTTTGAGTTGATGCTTTCTGTTCGTCTGTCTGTTCTAAGTCGGAGTCGACTCGTACTTATCCGGAGTCGACTCGAGCCCGTGCCAGTGAACTTGATACGCTTGGAGTCGACTCGTGATACTCTGGAGTCGACTCGAGTCTCAGACTTTGGTTCAGGCTGACTTCTTAACTTATCCAAAATATTATGAACTAAGTCTAGAGACACTTAGACAAGATTTTCACTGAAACACTTAATTGAATTCATTAGTAAACAAGAGATATACTCAAATGCTTTGAGCTCATCAAAATCAAATAGGATTTTAATCAATCACTCCACAGAGAAGATTCATACAAGTCAGAATCCTGCAGATATGTTGACGAAGGTCGTCACGGTGGAGAAGCTGAGGAGTTGTTCAGCTTCTGCTGGTCTTCATGCTTGAAGATGTTGAGGAGGCATGGTACCTATCTCACTAGGATGATTCAGTTTCAGTGCGAGCACAGAGGAGAGCCAAGTAACAAGAGGATATACCAAAAATATTGTCTTCTGTCTTTTTGGGGTCGCGCTGTCTCGGAGTCGACTCGGCCTTTGCGGGAGTCGACTCGGCTCTCAGTGTCCGAAAGTTGCTCTCTGATTTTTGCCTTGTATTATACTGGGAGTCGACTCTCGCTTCCTTTGGAGTCGACCTGCCAACCATCGGAGTCGACTCGAGTTCCTCAGGAGTCGACTTGGCTCTCAGAGACAAAAATACTGTCTTCTGTCTTTCTGTCTGTAACTCCCTGGAGTCGACTCGTACTACCCTGGAGTCGACTCGAGCCTGTGCCAGTGCTTCTGATACGCTTGGAGTCGACTCGTAATCTCCCGGAGTTGACTCGAGTCTCAGACTTTGGTTCACATTGACTTCTTAACTTATCCAAAATGTCTTGAACCAAATCTAGAGACACTTAACCATAAATATATAAGAATTTCACTAAAACACTAGATTGAATTCATTAGTAAACATAAGATATACTCAAATGCTTTGAGCTCATCAAAATCAAATAGGATTATAATCAATCACTCCACAATTATCTACGGCTAAAGCCGAATATGTTGTTGCCGAAAGTTGTTGTGCTCAAATTTTATGGATCAAGCAACAATTTGAAGATTATGGCATTAAACAAAATAAGATTCTCATAAATTGTGATAATACAAGTACCATAAATCTAACTAAAAATCCAATTCAACACTCAAGAACTAAACATATTGAGATAAGACATCACTTCATAAGAGATCATGTGTTAAATGGTGATGTAATGCTTGAATTTGTTTGCACTGATGATCAACTTGCTGATATCTTCACAAAATCCTTAAGTGAAGATCAATTTTGTATTCTTAGAAGAGGGTTAGGAGTGATTGATCCATTCTTATGATACTCCCCTCTGTTGGGGTATGTGGAGACCATTGGTGATGAAGAGAATTGAAGAAGAATCAATTCTGCATAATTCTGTCTGGCGGACTGTCGGAGTCGACTCGAGCTACAGTCGAGTCGACTCGGGAACAGTCGAGTCGACCCGGGAGGAGAAAGACCAGAAGACCGAGAAAACCATGTTTCTGTCTGGACTGTCAGAGTCGACTCGAGCTACAGTCGAGTCGACTCAAAGCATCGTCGAGTCGACTCGAGCTACAGTCGAGTCGACCCTAGATCGTGCCAGTTTTGTTCAGACGTGCCAGAGTCGACTCGAACCACAGCCGAGTCGACTCGGGCTCGCGGAAAATCGTACGGATGATTTTCTTTTGGTGTTTTTTGGTAGCGTTTCGACGGCTATGATCATCTGAAGGTCTTGAGACTATATATAGGACTCATGAGAGCCCTAGGAGTAGAGATATTCAAGGATATTTTGAGAGAGACTCTTGTTTTGTGTGGCTAGGGTTCTAGAGAAGAAGAGGATTGGGATCCTACTTCTTGTGCAAGGAGAATTCTGTGTGAATCTCTTGTAGAGCGATCGCGTGTGATCGTTCGGGTGTGTGCTATCTCTGTAATCTGTTCATCCTAATTGAGATTTGGAGCGGTAGAGGACGTAGGCTACTTGTAGCTGAACCTCGTTACATCTTTGTGTTTGCTTTGCTATTTTCTTCCTATTTCTTCTTCCTTTGGTTTGATAATCCGCTGCGGTGCTCAAGTGTTTTACCCTATTGAAACCACGGGGTAATCTTTTGCCCTTCGTAGCGGAAGCGAAGCGGTGATCCTTGAGTCCGGTGTCGAGGGAGCGAGAGAGTGCTTATCCGTTTGCTTCTCTCTTTGCTTGTCCGATGTTGGTGGTTGTACCGGTGTGAGTGGGTTCCGGTGTAGGGCATCGCCAACACCCTCTAATTCATTGATTTGATGATTAGCTTATGTTGGACATAGGATTTCTTGTCTATGATCATCAAATCAGTCCTTAAGTCTTAAATATTTCCCTATCTCTCACTAGTGGCACGGAATTAACTAAGTTTGTGCCAGAGTTCGAGTCGACTCGCGCATTTCAGGAGTCGACTTGCGTCTTACTGGAGTCGACTCGAGGTCGGAAATCTAATTTTTAACCCTAATCGAAATGTTTTTTCTTCACTTCTATTTTCGGCCGCCACTGTTCCAAAACCCTAGAGTCGTCTCCGACCTTGTCTCCAACCCATTTTAGATCCTTTCCCTCGAGTTTTCTTCCATTTTTCTTGTCCATTCCTCGATTTTTAGGTCAAAATGCCTATAAAAGCCGTTGTACCAAGCCGGAAGAGACCTCTCTCCGCGAGCGGCGCCGAGCGACGGTCCAAGGCACGGAACGAACTCGTGAGGCCACCACCTCCGGTTCCTTCCCTGCCTAGGCTGGTTCCCTCGCGTTCGTGCACCGAAAAGGTAGTCTCTATCGGGAGGAAAGTCAACTTTGACTTCCTCTCCCGGGAAGGGTTCACCTTAGGGCATCACCTTAGGGCTCAGGGCTTAAAGTTCTTCTGTTCATTAGACCATAAATTTCTATTAGACCATAAATTTTCTAGAGAAAATGTTGATACAACTCTATTTTTGAAAAAGGAAAACAAAAATATGTTAGTTGTGCAGATTTATGTAGATGATATTATTTTTGGTGCTACTAACAATCGCCTTTGCGAAGAGTTTGCTGAATTAATGTAGAGTGAATTTGAGATGAGCATGATGGAAGAATTGAACTACTTCCTCGGACTTCAAATCAAACAATCCAAGGAAGGTATTTTCATCAATCAAGCTAAATACATCAAGGAAATGCTAAAGAAGTTTGATATGGATGGAAACAAGTCAATTGGCACCCCCATGAGCTCATCATGCAAACTAGACAAAGATGAATTAGGTAAATCAGTAGATCAAAAGCTGTATAGAGGTATGATAGGATCTTTATTATATCTTACAGCAAGTAGACCTGATATCATGTTTAGTGTATGCATGTGGGCTAGATATCAATCTAATCCTAAGGAATCACACCTAATTGCAGTTAAGAGAATTTTTAAATATCTCATAGGAACAAAAAATATAGGTCTATGGTACTCTAAAGAGTCAAGCATAAACTTAATTGGGTACACTGATTCAGACTTCGCTGGTTGTAAACTTGATAGAAAAAGTACCAGCGGATCTTATCAATTTTTAGGAGAAAATCTAATTTCATGGTTTAGCAAGAAACAAAACTCGGTTGTACTATCTACGGCTAAAGCCGAATATGTTGTTGCCGGAAGTTGTTGTGCTCAAATTTTATGGATCAAGCAACAACTTGAAGATTATGGCATTAAACAAAATAAGATTTTCATAAATTGTGATAATACAAGTACCATAAATCTAACTAAAAATCCAATTCAACACTCAAGAACTAAATATATTGAGATAAGACATCACTTCATAAGAGATCATGTGTTAAATGGTGATGTAATGCTTGAATTTGTTTGCACTGATGATCAACTTGCTGATATCTTCACAAAACCCTTAAGTGAAGATCAATTTTGTATTCTTAGAAGAGGGTTAGGAGTGATTGATCTATTCTTATGATACTCTCCTCTAATTCATTGATTTTGATGATTAGCTTATGTTGGACATAGGATTTCTTGTCTATGATCATCAAATCAGTCCTTAAGTCTTAAATATTTCCCTATCTCTCACTAGTGGCACGGAATTAACTAAGTTTGTGCCAGAGTTTGAGTCGACTCGCGCATTTCAGGAGTCGACTCGCGTCTTACTAGAGCCGACTCAAGGTCGGAAATCTGATTTTTAACCCTAATCGAAACGTTTTTTCTTCACTTCTATTTTCGGTCGCCACTATTCCAAAATCCTAGAGTCGTCTCCGACCTTGTCTCCGACCCATTTTAGATCCTTTCCCTCGAGTTTTCTTCCATTTTTCTTGTCCATTCCTCGATTTTTAGGTAAAAATGCCTACGAAAGCCGTTGTACCGAGCCTGAAGAGACCTCTCTCCGCGAGCGGTGCCGAGCGACGGTCCAAGGCATGGAACGAACCTGTGAGGCCACCACCTCCGGTTCCTTCCCTGCCTAGGCCGATTCCCTCGCGTTCGTGCACCGGGAAGGTAGTCTCTATCGAGGGGAAAGTCAACTTTGACTTCCTCTCCTGGGAAGGGTTCACCTTAGGGCATCACATTAGGGCTCAGGGCTTAGAGTTCTTCTGTTCATTAGACCTCCCTACCTACCCAGGGTTAGTTAGAAAATTTTATGGAACTGTCGCACGAGGTAGCGGTGGTATCCAGGGAACCGTAGCGGGTGTCCCTATTTTTATCTCGGAGGACTTCATTGCTCGAATCCTCCATCTCTCCCGAGAGGAAATTTTTTCCACTCATCCCCATGATAGGACAGAGGCCCTTACGGCCATCTTAGGGAGCCCACCTCAATCCCCTATAGAGGAGGTGTTTGCAAATCAGCTTTCGGCTGAAATGTGGCTTCTCCTAAGTATCATTTCTAGGACTCTCTTCCCCAAAACTGGTAGGTTTGACTTCATCTCTGAGAGAGACCTAGCACTGATGTTCCACATTCTCCAAGACACTCCCATCAACTTCTCCAAACTCATCTCCAAATATATCTGTGAACCCCTAGATAAACCTAGGTTGAGTCTCCTATATGGCATGCTCTTCACACTTATTTTTAGGGAGTTAGAGTTACCTATCCCTAGAAAAGAACCCACACGCTCCCTTAGGTTCACTGATCACATGGGTGAGGGGACTCTCCACAGAATGGGGTTCCATAAAGTCGAGAATATTTGGGTTAGAAAACATCTTCATCCACACCATCCGACCCTACTACTCATCACTCACCTAGTCCTGATCATGACCAGGACCACTAGACAGCTCCTCCCACTTTTTCTTCCACTTCTGGTCCTTCATTCCCATCTACTTCAGCTGGACCATCTACAGCTCCATCACCTCAGCAACCTTTAGAAGTCCGGATCAGCATTGAGCAGCTCCGGGAGATGAGACAGGAGATTGTGAGGGAGCTGAGAGATGATTTATTGAGAGAGCTCCAAGGTCCACTGAGTGCTCCCTCCACTGACGTCGTTCCCTCCTTAGTAGTAGTGTCCAAGATGGTAGCAGACCTGAAGAAGAAAATGTACAACATAAGGAGTCTAGTCCAAGGTCAATACTGGAGCCTTAGTGATATAAAGGATGACACGAGGAAGATGCGAAATAGCATCAGGGAAGAGCTGGGTAGCCAAAGTCAAGGTGCGGAAAGGCTTGCAAATGCCTTAATATCCAAGCTTGATGCTATTCAAGAAAGTGTGACCCAGCTCATTGCGATACAGTCGAGGGCCACCTCGGAGATCATCGAACAACTAGGGAACGTATCTGAGGGGATAAGCTTGGACATGAAACATACTAGACTGAGTACGAGAGCCACATCCTCCACTACTAAAAAACCCTAGTGTATTTTTTTGATTTTATGATGTACAGCCCCTTGAAAACTTTTTCTATTATGTATTCACATTTGTACTCAATTTGACATTAATACAATGAATAGAAATTTTCTTTCAAAACTGCGCAAATTGACTTCTTATCTTTTTCAGTATTTTGTGCCTTTTTGCTATGATGACAAAAAGGGGGAGAAAATATGATGATTTGAAATGTAAAGGGAATCACTAAAAAAAAATTCTTAAGGCAAAAAGTAATTTGTTCTTAGTGGATTCAATACCTCGAGACTCATTATCTCTCTGTTGGGGCTCCTTAAGGAGTAATCTCCAGAATCTATTCAAGGAATATTCGGAGATTAATTGAATCATACTTAAGAACAAATTGTCAGATTTTTCCTCTGAAAGTAAGAATTTAAGCTCAATAGTCTCGAAAACTTAAACAAAATTGAATGCGCATGTTAAGAAAGCAAAATTGAATTTTGCTTTCTTAAGATTTCTTAATTTGAAATCTTAAGAAAGCAAATTCATTAATCACATATAAGCCAAACAATTGATTGCATGATTTGAAGGCTTATATAATTTCAAATGAAAGGGGGAGCTTTAATTTTAGAATTTACTGTTTCATACCTTTCAATTTTGGATAAATTAAATGACTAGACATTTGAATTCATTTCAAAACTTTACTATAAATCATATATTGGTTGAGCAATTCACTTTACAAATACTCAATGATTTGTCATCATCAAAAAGGAGGAGATTGTGGAGTGATTGATTATACCCCTATTTGATTTTGATGAGCTCAAAGCATTTGAGTATATTTAATGTTGTACTAATGAATTCAATCTAGTGTTTCAGGCAAATATATGTGAATTTATCTTTAAGAGCATCGAGCTTTGGTTCAAAGTCATTTGGCTAAGTGTTGAACTCAATTAAGCCAAAGTCTGAAGCTCGAGTCGACTCCAGAAGATTGCGAGTCGACTCTAAGTGTTTCAGAGGTTCTGGCACAAGCTCGAGTCGACTCCGGTACACTACGAGTTGACTCCGACTGAGAACAGACAGAAGGACAGAAAGATGAATTTCAGACCCTATCACCGAGTCGACTCTGAAGATTTCGAGTCGACTCCGATGCTTGCTGAGTCGACTTCCGAAGGTTCCGAGTCGACTCTAGGGAGTAACAAACAGAAAGACAGAGAAGTGTTTTCTAGACCCTATTACCGAGTCGACTCTAGAAGGATGCGAGTCGACTCCAACATTTGGTGAGTCAACTCCTAAACATGCCAGAGTCGACTCTTAGAGGAAAGTAGACTGAAAGGCAGAAAACCAAACATAGTGACCCTGTGAACGAGTCGACTCCGAGAATACGAGAGTCGACCCCAAGTCAGCCGAGTCGACCCCAACAAAGTGCGAGTCGACTCCGAGGCAGTTCAACTCGAAAGACAGAGGATCATTTTTTCGGTCTCTGAGAGCCGAGTCGACTCCAAGATGATTCGAGTCGACTCGAGAGAGAAATGTAGAAAAATAAATCTCTGAAATTCTGAGAACGAGCCGTCTCCAAAATGCCGAGTCATCTCCAAATCTTGGCGAGTCGACTCCAGGGTTGGCCCGAGTCGACTCCAGGTCGGGATAGTACTTTAATTCAAATTCTGAACAGTGGGCGAGTCGTCTCCAGTAAAGCATGAGTCGACTCCAGCAACAGCGGAGTCGACTCCAGATCGAGCGAGTCGACTCCGACCCCAACGGATATATTGTCAGGTGATGCAGACTGTGCAGAACGGCCACAAATCTATGTCTAACGGCTACTTTTCAAAAGAGACTATTTAAATAGCCAGAGAAAATAGTTGTAGACATCAAGAGAGCTATTCCATTCAAGTAAAAAGGATTTTCCATCTACCAAGAGTTCTCAAGAGTAAATACAAGCAAAAGAAGGAAGAGGTGCATTCAACTCCTTCCGACAAGCACTTCCTTCGCTTTCAAGGCTCTCCTACTGTCCTCAAATCTCCAGTACTTTTTAGAGGAAACCCAGAAATCGAGAAGTCCCAACTTTCCATTCCAAAATCTGTTTGAGGGCTTCTAACCTTTATTTTGCATTTATTGTTTATCACATCTGCTTGTTTAGAAGCTTTCTCTGTGAAATTCCAAACACTACTTTTCTTACTTGATTCAATCAGGGGATTGAATCAAGGGTTGTAAGGTTAGTTGGTGAGTCGAAGTTAAAACCAACGGTGTAAGGGTTTGATTGTGATTCCGAAAAAACAATCGGGTGGTTCTAGTCGGTGAGCCTGTGAAAACCGACCGAGTTCGTTGTGATCTCGCGAAAACAACAAGTTGGGTTGTGAACTTGTAAAACAACCGGCTGTAATTCAAGGAATTATAGTGAACTCCCAAGTGAAGCTTGGGGAGTGGACGTAGGAGCAAGGGTTAGCTCTGAACCACTATAAACTGGTTTGTGTTTGTATTGGCTGTTGTCCTCTCTCTCTCTTCATTCACTTCATCTAGTAACTTAACTAATTTACTTGCAATAGATTTAGTTAATTACTAGTCATAGTTTTTAATTGGTCGAGAATTAATCCAAACCCAATTTATCCCCCCTCTTGGGTTGTCTTCTTGGGCAACAGTGATTTTGGATTGATTCTAGCGAACGACCCTGATCCATAGTCGTCAGATAATATGTCAGCCCCTACACTAGTCCTTGCCAACACTGTTAGATATGATCACTTTCGATCTCTATTGAACCATCTATACCCTAGTCCAAGCATGATTCAATGAATTTCACTTTGTTTAGACCGACCGAGGTGTCAAGCACTCCTGGCTAGTCATCCCTATGAGGGTATTGAAATTAGAGTTCTATGTTTGGAATAATCTTGATAAATTCTATTTAAAAATATAATTTTTAAATACTAGTATTTGAGAAGGATTTTTGGGATTGATTGGATCTAATAGTTGGATCGCATTTGAAAGATAAGTAATGATCTATCTTTTCTAGATTCTTTATTTATATAATATTATTTTTACATTGAATAAATTGTTAATGGATTTATATATGATTTATGAATTTTACGAGATGGTGATTTTAAAGAAAAATAGATATGTAAAATTAGAGTAATATTCTTCGGACCACTGTTATATTTACTGTTCCTGCATTATATATGCATATTTTGATTAGATTATGATATATCTATTATTTTATAAAAAAACTTTAATGTGTATCAAATTTGAACTCTCAACCTAACAATATTTTGGACCCTGCCAATTGGAGGTTATACATTGGCAATTATGGCCCCACCACAGGGTATAAGTGTGTTATTCTAGCCTACTCTGTAGGATATAAGTAGGTATTCTGGCCCATTATGCAAAGATATAAGTATAATATTTTGGCCCACTCTACAGAATATAAGTGCGGTTCTATTTCTGGCCTAGCCACAAGGTATAAGTGTGGCTATAGTTAAATGCTATTGAGTTAAATGTAATTTATTTCAAATCAGATTTATGATTATGTATACGAATATTTGAAAGATATGGATTTTAAGAAATTTGTGTTTTGAAACGGAATTGGTTGTATCTTTTCATCATAATTTGTATTTATATTTTATATTATTATATAAATTTTTTAGTTAACATATTCATTATTTAGTGGGCTGTCTAGCTCATTATACGATTTTTTACTATTTTTACAGATCTGAAGAATTAGCTCAACCCGAAATTTTTTAATTTGGAAGAGCGACTAGAAGAACTGTGGCACAAGTTATCTTAGATTAGAGTTTATTTAAATTGATGTATTACCTTAGACTAATGTTAGAATTGTGAGACATTGTAAGTTGAGTTAGTTAATGAAATAAAGATTGTATATTATTTGTTTAAATTGTTCAACTGCATATTGATGATATCACATAGAGATGCCTTGTATGCTCATTGAGAGAGCTCCCTATGAGTGTGTGGAGGTTGCAACGACTCCTAGCTCACGATCTTCAATCGGAGGCATGAAAAATATAAAATATATTTTTTTGAAAAAATGCTTTGATTCGAGATGGTTTTGAACTCTTAGCCTTACTATATATTGATACCTTACTTGCAGAGGTTATATATTGGCACATCATTACCTTGTCGATGTAGATTATATGTTGGTATATCGATATCCAGTCAATCGAGGTTATATATTGACATATTGATACTCTACTAGTGGAGATTATATATTAGCATATCGATACCCTACCAATAGAAGTTATATGTTGGCATATTGATACCCTACCTGTGGGGGCTATACATTGGACGTTGCAAGAAGATACACAGTATCATGAAAAGGGCTGCCATAAAAATAATATGGTCATAATGGCTGGTTAAATGAACTCGATGTTTTTTTTTTTTTTTGGTACAGAACTTGATGTTTTGCAAAATTGGATTCATTAATACAAACTTGAATTTTGAGAAAGAATGGATTCATATATATAATATTTTGATAATGTTGCATATCTAAACTTGGTTTTTGAACTAATATGTTTTATATGCTTATTTTCAGTAAAATTATTATTTATGTTGTTGTCTGATTTATCTAGTTAAAAGTATTCATTGCTTACTCAGCTATTTTACAAATTCAAAGAAGTATTTTAGCATAGAATTTTGCTATGGAAGAGTGAATAGAAGTAGAATTTTGACTTTCTTGTCTTAAAATAAGGATTCTTGATATTTGATGCAAGATATTTGAATATTGTTGGATTTTGTGAAATATTAAAGTTTGGATTTTGTGAAATATTAAAGTTTGGATTTTAGTTGTTTAAATTTAAAATTTGAACTTTAATTATTAAAATCTACTCCACTTCTTGACTTATGATATCATAATGGAATGCTTTGCATTCTTGTGGGGAGAATCTATGAGTATGCTATGGTTGCCCCATCCTTGGTCCATGAATTTGGGGCAGGGGCATCATGCCACTATATATATTGCAGTGATTATGTAGATATACCTTTTTTGTGCCCTTCGGGAGAATAGTTTCATGTGCACAAAAACTAAGTAGGAGCCTTTAAATCTATTATGGTTTTCTTTTTTGATGATAAGGGACTAATGACTACTTGGCCTTTATTAAGTATAAACATAAACCACAAAGCAAGATGTTAAACAAAAGCTGTTATGGTTTTCATAATATAGTAACGGCCATTATTGTGGTCATGTGATCGATCATTCAGCGGCGATGATCGAAACCATGGTAAGAATTGAGTAACCAATGTGCTCCTCATTGTTCGCAGGGCGACACATGTTGTTTAACAGTTAGAAACTGTTGCACCACTTACTCCACTTACTCCTACTGCCGCTATGGATGTTGCCCAATAATTTCGTGCATGCATGGCCCAAATCTTCCACTATTGGTCGTCTTCTCACCTGTGAGTGTAGGGTAGAAGGACGTCAATAAGCCTAGCTAAGAATTATTCGTCTGCAAGCATGCATATGAGGAATGAAAGAAGGCAAGACGCCCTGAAGAGATCCACGTGAGGTGGGGACGTTCACCCCCGAGCTAAGCGAGTGCTCACTCACTTGGGAGGGCGACGGCCACTGCCTCATTCTTGTAAAACTCTTTTGTCGCGTTCTGGAAAGAAGGCGTGATGGGGGGCGGGGGGGGGGTTTAAAGGTGATGGAAACAACTCAACTCAGCTGTACTCTCAGCCAGTTGCTATCCCTTCCACTTACCCCTCATCTTATCTCTTCCCCATAGGCCAACTACATCCCCCCTCTTTCTGTCTGCCTCTGTCTCTCTCTCTCTTACACGCTCTACGTGCGTGTTTGAGAGAGTGATACGTACTTCACAAACTAGCAAACTCCGTTCGGTCACAACTAAAGTGGATGTCCACGTCAATATGAAATTCTGACGCCAAGAAGAAATCTGAAAAATGCGTGTGGAGCAAGGATCAACACAACCAAAATTATTCACACAAACCGAGACTACTCAAGGAAAGCAGACAAAGATATGGATGAAATCGCAGCGTGTTATAACAAAGGTGCACAAGCTTAGCTATCTTCAGCAGCACTTATGAAAATTTACCTGAAGTCTTCTCTCTGTTTTCCTTTTGATTTTGAAAGAAAAGTAATTGAGGTTGTTTTCGTAAAGATCATATAAATTAAGTAAACATATATAAACTCAAATTAGCCGGTATACGTGGCAATTTGTCTTTGAAAATTGTCTAAACTATTTTTTCAGTTAAAAAAAGGTCCACGGGATGGTTCTAATTGAGAAGGGTAGGAGCTCTTCTATGAGGTTCCCATGAAGCTCTGTTACAGAGTCATCCCTTCAAACATATGGCTAATAACTTCAAGGGAGAAAACTAAATTATTACTGTCCTTCCGTAATTCTAGCATTTTGTCTTGTAGGGTCAGAATGATCAAGGAGAACGCTATCAGATAAATGACCTGAAAAGATGGCTTGTATATGCAAGTTGGGATCGCAGCAACCGCCGCACACTCGTAGAAAACTCTCCCTATTAGCATACAAGACATCTTATCATGATATTATCAATATGCAACAGAATAATTTAAACTAATAATATGTAATCTTTATTTCATTAACTAACTAACTTACAATGTCTCACAATTCCAACATTAGTCTAAGATAATACATCAATTTAAATAAATTCTAATCTAAGATAACTTGTGCTACAATTCTTCTAGTCACTATCCCATATTGTAAAACCCCGAGTCGAGTTAATTCTTCGAATCTAAAAAAATAGTAAGAAAACGTATAATGAGCTAGACAGCCCAGTAAGTAATAAGTACCTTAACTAGACAATTCATATAATAACATAAAATATAAATATAAATTATGATGAATCAGTATAAAGACATAATCAATTCCATTTCAAAATACAAATCTATTGAAATCTGTATTTTTCAAATATCCGCATATATAATCATAAATCTGATTCGAAACAAATCATATTTAACTCAACAGCCTTTAACTACGGCCAAACTTATATTCTGTAGCTAGAAAAAAAACAGAACCACACTTATACCTTGTAGAGTGTCTTAGAATACCACACTAATACCCTACGGAGTGGACCAGAATACCACACTTATACTCTGTGGTGGGGCCAGAATTGCCAATGCAAAATTTTCAATTGGCAGGGTCTAGAACATAGTCAGGTTGAAAGTTCAAATCTGATACACATCAAAGTTCTTTTTGTAAAATAATAGATATATCACAATTTATTCGATGTAAAAATAATATTGTATAAATAAAAAATCTAGAAAAGGCGGATCATTACTTACTTTGTAAATGCAATATAATTAATAGATCCAATTAATCTCCAAAATCCCTCTTAGAGCTTAATATTTCAAAATCATATTTTTCATCAGTGTTTTATTATAATTATTTTAAAAACAAAAATTCTAAATTTCAACACCTTCAAAAGGCTGACTAAGCAAGAGTACCTGACATCTAGGTTGGTTCAATCAAGGTAATTTCATGGAATCATGCTCAGACTAGAGCATAGATGGTTCAATAGAGATTGGAGGTGATCAAATCTAATAGTGTTGGCAAGGACTAGTGGTGGGGCTAACACACCGCCCGACAACTCCAGTTCAGGACCTTTCACCAAGGTCAGTTCAAAATCACTATGAAAAGTCCTTACTGGATCCAACTACTCTAGAGAGAGAGTAGAGAGAGAAAGTTTAGTAGAGAGAGAAATGACGGGGAAGATAGGGAGAGAGAATCTCTGTCCAATTCAACAAGGAGTCTGGGTTTGGTCGTAATGGCATAGATCAATATGGATCATATCTAGCGGAGTCAAGAGAGAGAAAGTGAGAAGGAGAGAGAAAAGAGAGAAGGAGAGAGAGAAGCTGAACTCTCTCTTCATCTCTCTATTTTTTTTTTCTTTCTTTCTTTCTTTTTCCTCTTCTTCTTCTTTGGCGAAATAGGGGAGCTTCTCCCCACGACTAGCAGAACTACGTCGGAGTTAGTGGTGGCGCCTTGGGTCAAAGGACTCACGATCACCACCTTAGATAGCGACCGATGCTAGTCGGCAGCCAGCGACGAGGGAGAATGGACTAAAACAAGGGCCCTATTTTGGACAGTTTTCCAATGATTCGCCAACCCAAAGCTCATCTTAACTTAGCTAGAGAGAGAGGAAGAAGAAGAAGACTTACCTCGATCCCGGCGGGGTTCCGACAGCTCTCTCTCCGACGATGAATCGAGGAAGACAAAGACCCAAATCAAAAGAAGAGATGGAATTTGGTGGCGCAACCTTAGATAAACTCGGAGGAGGAGGAGCTCTATAAATAGATTTCTCTCGACCTTATTCGGAGGTCTTCGGATCGCGATGGACTTTCGATCCCATCACGATCAGGGAGGAGTCCTCTTCATGATTGGAAGGGAAGAGGAAGACTCCTATCTTTACAATAAAGTAATATTCTGAACACTCGGCGTGTCGTGTTGATGGTAGCTTGGACCACCAATGCGCTGGAGGAGACGACAGCCTGGAGGGCCAGCGAGTGGATGCGACCACCCCTTCGCGGTCGGAGGTGGCACAGCACTCCCGGCAGCCGATGTGAACCAACCACCGGATAAGAGTGGAGGAATTTGTTGTGCTCCAATGCCTTTTCATAGAGGTGTTGGAGCTACCAGCCAACCATGTGGGGAGGGTGCGAATGTCCTAAACATCGTCGATGGTGGTCATTTGCAGCTTGGGTCATCGTGTTCCGGTGGATGGGTGGCTTGCGACCTACGGCTATAGAGCAAGCTGGGGTACAACGTCGAATACTTTTCGTGAATACTTTTCGATGGTGGAGGGCCTCATGACCTTCAGATTTAGGAGCAGTGCAGATCAGGTAGCCACACTGGCTGGCAGGCCGTCGCTAGTGGCCGACCAGTTGCTGGCTCTAGAGGAATGGAGGCCCAATTTCATCCCAGGCATCAACACGGTGAGTAGAACGGTGGTTTGGCTTCATTTACCTTGTCTTTCCCTGGAGTTCTGGGATAAGGACTCCCTGCTAAATCTTGCAATGGCGGCAGGTCGACCACTAGAACTAGAGACGTCTCCAACCAGCTCCGACGAGTATGGTACGTGAGGGTGAAGATTGAGATCAACGCCCTCAACCCTCTCAAGTTGGGTGTGTTTCTTCAAGGGGAGTCGGTTAGGGTTTGGCAGACCTTCATTTATGAAGACCTGCTGCAGTTCTGCTTCGCTTGTGCCCGGACTGGGCACCTGGAGAGTAATTGCTACCACCCTGGGCCGGTGTCGGAGCCTAAGAAGAATAGTATAAAAGTGAATCCTAGGTTCTTCGATGTTAAGCATGCTGAATTTTTTTTTTAAAAAAACCATGGCTGAACCTGATCGGGTTGCCTATGTACCCCTTCATAAGGGGGATCAAGCCATACGTAGTTCTTTTTAATTTTCAAAAATGCAGCAAAAAAATGAATCAAATAATTTAATTCATGCATGCTTATAAGATCAAATCTAGAAATCAGCACATTAAGAACACATAGGATTATGCCGGAATCGTTTAAACAATTATGCTAAAATTTTTATGCATGATTAACTATCAGATCTGAAAGGTAAACACTCTATTCCGATTAATCTCCGAATATCCATCGAATGGATTCTGGAGATAACTCTATGTGGAGCCCCAAAGGAGGGTAAAATCTCAGAAAATCGGACCTAGACCCTGACTCCAAAATAAAAAGATTAATATAGAATTAATACCTTTTATGATGGAAGAAACTTGTGGATCTGATCTTTGACTTCGCAGCCACGCACACGAATGGCCTCTACGAGAAGTACATGCGAAGCCCTAGGTAGATGGTCTTCCACGGAAGTGCTAGCTCGTGCAAGAATGCTGCAATGGCTGAAGCTTTCTTCTTCTAAACACTTAATCTTTGGTTGATCTTTAAGGAGATGGAGGATGGACGTGAGGAAGAAGGAGAAGAAGGGATGGAGGCCCTCAGAAAATTTTTTCAGAATTTTTTGAAACCTCTAAATATTGAATATCTTGAACCCAAGGCATGGGGATCTTTTATAGCCAAAAGACCTCCCCACGTATCACACCTAATTTAGCCAATTAATTTGGCTGATAAAATCTCTAAAAAAATTTGGTGGTTTGGAAGCTAAGATATCCAAATTTTGTGCATTTTGGATCCCTAAAAGATAGGAATTCATACGTCCAAAGTTCAGCCGTAGACCACCCTATTTCATGCGCCATGCAATCCTTACAAATTAGAAAATTTATCTAAATCTTTCTAGGAAGATTTAAGGCGCCATTTTTATAGAAAATATAGCCCCACGAATCCTCTCTTCTCATGCCAATTTTTGGCCAAAAATAAAGAGGATAGGTGTGGAAAATATTGGGGATAAATCAAGGTATCATTTTTCTTCAAGAAGATAAGGATGGGTTCCTAAAATTTAGGAATTCTTCTTCTTATCCAATTCTGATTATTTGGACTCATAATCCTCATCAAATAAGGTCTTCTAATTGATTTGGATCAAGCCCAATCCAATTGGGTCAAGTTCCATCAATTGGGTTGTTGCCCAAGGTAAAAATATAATGAGTAATTAACTAAATCTATTGCAAGCAAATTAGTCAGTTTACTAGATGCAATGAGTGAAGAGAGAGAAAGAGATAACAACCAATGCAAACACAGAAAAGTTTATAATGGTTCAGAGCCAACTCTTGCTCCTACGTCCACTCCCCAAGCCACACTTGGGAGTTCACTATAATCCCTAGGATTACAGCCGGTTGTTTTACAAGCTCACAACCCAACTTATTGTTTTCACGAGATCACAACGAACTCGGTCAGTTTTCACAGGCTCACCGACTAGAACCACCCGATTATTTTTTCGGGTTTACAATCAAATCCAGTTGGTTTTTTTCGGTTCACCAACCACAACCTTACACCGTTGGTTTTATCTAGAGTTGGGCAACGGGCCGTGCCGGGCTGGCCCGGCCCAGGCCCCCCGGGCCAAAACTCTAAACGGGCCGTGCCTGGCACGGCCCGCTTATGAAGCGGGCCGTGCCTGGCACGGCCCGTGAGGCACGGAAGGCAAGCCCGGCCCGGCCCCCGGCCCCTCTATTGGTGGGCCGGGCCGGGCACGGCACGGCACGGGCCGTGCCAGGCACGGCCCGTAACGGGCGATAACGGGCCGTGCCAGGCACGGCCCGCAACGTCTCTAAACGGGCCGTGCTTGGCACGGCCCGTAACGGCTCCAGACGGGCCGTGCCTGGCACGGCCCGTCTGGAGAGGGGGGAAGAAAATAGCCGTTTCCAACGGCTATTTTCGGGAAAAAGACGGTTTTGCCCCTCCCAACAGTCCTATAACGGCTGAATTGAGGGGTATTTTGGGAAAAAAAATTTTTGGGCTTCTATAAATAGCCCATTCCTCCCTCATTCTCACCACACCAAACCTCTCATTCTCTCCTTCTCTACTGCTATTATTTCTCTCTTCTAAAGTGCTCTTCTAGCAATTTAATTTTTAGTTTGTTCAAGTGCTACACAAGAGGAGGTTCCTGTTGAGAAGAGAAGGTCGCTTCTGTTGAGAGCACAAGAGGAAGCTCGGAATCTCGGCGCTGCCTCTGCCCTCCGACCCTCTACTCAATTCCTCCTTGCGGTTAGTTTTTATTTTTTGAATTAATCATAGATATGTCATCTTTTGAGGAAAGTCAGTTTGGCATTCCTGTTTCTGAGGGGGAAGAAACTAATCCCCAACCCCCTGTTCCTAGTTCCTCTAGAACTGGTGAACCGAGTGAAGGTCAAACCTCTTCTCGTAAGAGGACTAGTACTGTATGGAATGAATTTGATAGAGTTATGGTTGAGGGAGTCTGGAAAGCTAAATGTAAAAAATGTGCCAAACTTTATAGTTGTAGTAGTAGTGGGGGAACAGGGCATTTAAAAAGACATCAAGAGAGTCATAGGATGCATGATTCTCATGCTCAAACTCAAAGTAGCCTTAATATACAAGGGGGATTACTTGTAGGTAATTTTGCATATAATCATGAAAATCAAAGAAAAGCACTTGTAAAATGGATAGTTAAGGATGAATTACCTTTTAGTTTATGTGAATCTTTTAATTTTGAAGAATATGTTCAATTAAACCTACAACCTGCTTACAAAAGAACTAGTAGGCGTACATTTAGAAGAGTAGCTATGACCAATTTTTTAGCAATGAAACAAAATTTAATTGAAACACTTTCTACTTTAAATGTAAAAATTTCATTAACTTCTGATATTTGGTCAGCATCTGTAGGTAGTAATTCTTTTATTGCCATTACTGCTCATTATATTGATAATGATTGGCAATTAAATAAACGTATTCTTGCTTTTCGTGCTTTTGATTTTCCACATTCTGGGCAACAAATTTCAAATATAATTTATCAAACTGCATGTTCATATAATATTAATGATAAAATTATGTCTATTACTTTTGATAATGCATCTAATAATAATTCTGCTGTTGTATTATTAAGAGACTCATTGCATCCCATATTAGATGGAAATTTACTGCATATTAGATGTGCATGTCATATCTTAAATCTTTCTGTTCAAGCTGGCATGGGCATGATTTAAGATGTGATTTCAAAAATTAGAAATGCAGTTTCTTTTATTCATGCTTCTAGATCAAGACTTCAAGAATTTAAGGAATTATGCATAAATCATGGTAAACGTTTTAAAAAATTTAAACTTGATGTAATTACTCGTTGGAACTCCACATATAGCATGATACATGATGCATACCCATATAAAAATTTATTAAGTGCATATATTAATGATCGTGGATTAGGATTTACATTGACTGAAACTGATTGGAATAAAGGAAAAATTTTGGAAGATTTTTTGCTTAGTTTTTATAATGCTACCAATGTTCTTTCTGGTATTTATTACCCTACTTCATGTTCATTTTTACAACAAGCATATATAATTAGTCAAAAATTTGCAGAACATAGATATGATGATGTTTTAATGCCTATTATTCACCTAATGGAATCTAAATGGAATGAGTATTGGGACAGGATATGTCCTATGCATAACTTAGCTGCTGTATTTGATCCTAGAGTTAAATTAAATGGCGTGCTAATTTTACTTGATGCATACGCTGAAAATATGAATCAAGATGCTGAATCTGCTAAAGATGAGGTAAGACAACTTCTTTATGATATTTATGCTATATATGATGAAAAAATTCGTGGATCTAGAACACAAATACAAACCTCTATTCCTCCTTCTAGTAGTTCTCGTTCGTCATCTATTTTTTCATTCATTGCACAGAGAAGACACACACATGCTTCAAGTTCCTCTTCATCTTCTTCATCTTTAAGTAGTGAACTAGAATTTTATTTACGAAATGATCTTCAGTCTGCATATGATGAAAATCAAATAGAGAATCTAGATGTATTATCTTGGTGGAAGAGTGTTAGAAATCAATATCCTGTTATGTCTGCAATTGCACGCGATATTTTAGCTGTGCCGATGTCCACGGTAGCATCGGAATCCGCTTTTAGTGCAGGTCGGCGTGTTCTTGACGAAAAGAGAAGTAGGATGACGGGCGAAACGGTGGAGATGCTTCTCTGCTTCAAGGATTGGCTGGATGCTGAGGCAAGACTTCAAGATAAAGGTGGACATAGTACAACATCTTCTGACGATGATGATACAAACACTACTGAAGAGTGAAGACTGAAGACTGAAGACTGAAGACTGAAGAGTGAATACTGATTCACTGAATCACTGATGATTAGTAAGATTTCTTAATTTTTTATAATTGTACATTTTTATTGTATTCTGGAGGTCAGACCAAGGTCCAAACCTCGGCCCTTTCTTAGTTTCTTATTGTATTCTAGAATCTAGAGGTTAGACGAAGGTCCAAACCTCCCTTCATGTACCATTTTGATTGAAATTAATAAACTGGTAGGGGTCTATGCCAAACCCCCCACCATTAAGGTGGCTTTATATTCATAAATCAAGATTTCTTAGTGTTCATAATTTATTAATGTATTAAAAAAATTTTATCGGGCCGAGCCGGGCCCAGGCCCGGACCGTGCCAGGCCCGCGTGCCAGCCCGGCCCAGGCCCTTATGGGCCGTGCCGTGCTGGCACGCGGGCCGTGCCGTGCTTGGCCCGCGTGCCTAGACCGGGCCGTGCCGGCCCAGGCCCGAAGCGGGCCGTGCCTGGCACGGCCCGCTGGCCAGGATTCGCTAGCCCAGCACGGCCCTATCAAAGGGGCCGTGCCAGGCACGGCCCGTCACTGTAGCTGGCGGGCCGTGCCAGGCACGGCCCGCTTCGTGCCGTGCCGTGCCGGGCCGTGGGCGGCCCGGCCCAGTGCCCATCTCTAGTTTTATCTTTGGCTCACCAACAAACCTTACAACCCTTGATTCAATTCTTTGATTGAATCAAGTAAGAAAACCAAAGGTTGGGAGTTCACAAAAAAAGCTTCTAAAAAAGCAAGTGTGAGAACAATATAAGCAAAGTAGAGTTAGAAGCCCTCAAATAGATTTCAGATGAGGAAGTGGGGGCTTCTCGATTTCTGAGTCTCCTCTTGAATGTGCCGAATGATGGAGGACAGTAGTAGAGCCTTGAATGCGAAGGAAGCACTTTCAGATTTGAGTTGAATGCACTTCTTCCTTCTTTTTCTTGGATTTACTCAATGGAAGCTCTTGGTGGTTGAAATGCTTTAATGCTTAGATGGAATAGCTCTCTTGTTATCTACTACTATTCACTCTGGCTATTTAAGTAGTTCCATTCGAAAACTTGCCTTTAGAAAGTGATTTGGAGCCGTTCTGTCTAGTCTGCACATCCTGACAATATATCCGTTGGGATCGGGGTCGACTCGTGCGATCCGGAGTCGACTCGGCTGTTGCTGGAGTCGACTCATGCTTTATTGAAGATGACTCGCCCGTTGTTCAGGATTTGAATTAAAGTGCTTGTCCCATCCTGGAGTTAACTCAGATTAAACCTTGAGTCGACTCGCCAACATCTGGAGATGACTCGGGCACTTAGGATGCTGAATTATGCACCGTTCGATGCGATGTTCGCAGCGAAATTCGAATGGAACGTCGTTCATCATATGAACGTGCCTCGGATCGTAGAATTCAAAAAGATCCAGAAAATCTTTGAACTCATTAAGAAGGGGAGATTAGGATCTGAGGAGGGTTTATTAAGATTTATAAAACTGAAATAAAATCAGAAGTTATTAGATTTAAAGATCTCATCTTCAAAAATTCTGCAGGTGTAGAACACCGCAGCCTGATGATCTATTCTAGGTTCTTGTTTGAGCCGCACAATTATCCGGCCTCTAAAAGTATTCACATGAGGATCTAATCATCTGAGAATAGGTCTTACCGGAGTGCTAGCTTCTTGCAAGGATCTCTCATGACTATCATAATATTGGAAGATAAAAATCTGTAGCATACCTCTTTAAAGAAGAACGCTTTTTTCTTCAACCTTGCTCGCAATGGAGGAAGATGAGGGATGAAGATTTTGAAAGAGTAGATGCCCTACAAGCCAATCGCAATATGTATTGCGAAGGATTTTTCTTTTGATTTGTCCAAATCATGTACATGACATTTAAATATGAATAAAGGCGTTATGTTTTATCATATGCTGTTGATTATATTTATGATAAACTCCTTAGATTAGGGCAATGGTTTTAAGACTATGATGAGATCATACTAGTGAGACTTAAAATCCTAAAATCCTAATCTTAAATATTCCCAGTCCTTGGTACATTGAGTCGGGGATCAATGATTACCGAAAAGACTGGCATGTCTTATGTATGCTCGATGCAGAGGATGATTGATCTCACAATCATTTGTGTGGAGACACTAATACAAAGATATGGGTGCTCATTAGAAGAATGAGTTCACTGAATTGACCTACAAAGAGAAATCTTATGAAGTCTTACTTACATGTCAAAAGATGATTCTCTTAGTGGGAGTTGTGCAACTGATCCTTTGACCTGAGATCACCATGGTATCTTGTGCACATGAACCTATGTTTTGGTTTACACTCATTCATGACAATAAGTTATGTACGAGGTCTTCTGGATATGGTGGATTGTGTACGAAGATTATGAGTAGGTCAACAAAGAATTAATCACTTCTAGTAAGAGAAGATAGCATCCTATTTATTCTAATCATATGATAATTCAGGAAGCCTTTGATCAAAGCAGAATAAAAATTAGAAAGAGTTTTTAATATTTCATTATTTGAATTATCATTAAAAGATTGAGAAAAATATGAATATGAAATTGAGTTTGACATATATTCATACTCATATACATATTTGGGATGCAGTTTGATTAAAGGATTGAATTGCATGGTAACTTGCCACTGAAGGATATTTTTGGTATTTCTACCAAATTCCATATTTTTCGGGTAGACATGACACGTTGCTAGACGTCAATCTTGTCTTATAGGTTTGATCGAATTAAAGAGTTTAATTCGATCACCAATTAGAAAGGATTCTAATTGTTAAGTTCGGGTTCGCGCAGTTTGGACTTAAATCGATTAGAAGAATTCTAATCAAGTTGGGTCAACTCGCACTCACACCTATTGCTGACTAAGTATGGAACCCAATGGGTCACACATAAGAAAACTTATCAAGGGTCTAATTGGATTAGATCATGTTTGCAAGATAAACATCCTAGCAGGTGTTGCAAACCTTAGCTCCTGATTCGAACTGGATTCGAATCTGATTCGAATTGGATTTGAATCTGATTTTTAATTGATCTAATTTGATTAGATCATATTCTAATATGGGTTAGCCAAGAGTTGGCACCTAATTGGCTTGATTTGAGTCTAATTGGATTAGATTTGATAAAACATTTATTTTTGACCGTTAGATCTTCATCTACCGTTGGATGAAGACATAATGGTGAGTTGGTTTGAACCCAATTAGATTGGGTTAAGAAAGGCCTTTAATCATGACCATTTGATCTTCATCAGCCATTGGATGAAGACATAATATGATCATGATGAGGCATCTTGCATTGGGACCATTGGATCATCCTAGAACCGTTGGATGATGACATAACTCCCCTTACTCATGGCGCCTTGCATTCTAGCCATTGGATCTTCATCATGAGATGATGGATGATCAAGATTCATGGCGTGATGGATCAGCATTTGATGTTGACTTGGTCAACATCAGATGGCGTGAAGATGGACTTATGATGGCGTGAAGAAAGAGAATGCCGCATGAGGTGTTTTGGATAAGGATGCCATAACCACCTCTTCACATGATACGCCTCCCTATTTTATTGGTGCCTCATCCTAGAGATGGCTCTTCATTTGATCACGCCTCCATCCTCTTATCACACCCCATCTGAAGGATGTGTGGATAGGATGCATCCTTTGGTGATGCATCCCCACGCCATCTATAAATAGGAATGCTCCCGGTGTTTTCTAATCATCGGAAATCAATCCAACTCTCTCTCTCATATCCCTTCTTTCTTACATTAGTTTCTTTCTTTCTAACATTGCTTCTAGTGTGTCCTAAGCCAAGACAAGGTGGTCTTCCTTAGGACAAAAGGATTAGAAGTGATTTTAGAAGGCTAAAGAAAAATAGAAAGGAAGGAAAGCAAGCCATTAGAGTTCTTTAGAAGAATTCTGCATTAAGGATCAAAAGTCTTTGGAGCTAAAGTCTTGATCAAGTTTTCGTGTGGATCACCATTTGAGGGCGGACACTTGGACGCCTCGTGGAGATTGTACATTTTGGATTAGCGTTTGAGGTATTCTACTAATTCTGCATTTATTTTATATTATTTGATTGTAATCATTAAGGTGATCTAGGCTTAAAAGGGTTTCATGCATAGGGACTTTATTAAGAAAATTTTAAAATCCCTAGCTTCCGCTGCCCATTATGACATGCTAGAAACCTACAGTGGTATCAGAGCTATCCTTAATTGGTTCAATCAAATAATAATGCATGATGTATGATTATTAATTTACTATGAGATAGTAATGTCATATGCTTAATGAAATGCTGAAATATATGATTCATATATGATATAATATGTAATAAAATGTCATGATATGAAATTTTCCATATGAAGATATGTTGAAGCATGTTAATTAGTTGCTTATGATTTATACATGTTATGAGATAGCTATGATGCATAATAGCTTATTTTAGATATGTTAAATATATGTTACAATTAAAGAATGTGCTAGAGACTAGTAAGCCCTCAATAAAAATTATATTAAGTCATAGTGTTGAAAAACTTTGAGCTAACCCATTCTAGAACAATTAATCTAATTGGTATCTAAGGAAAGCACTAAAGGTGGTTACTTAATTAGGACCTTACTCTTTGAGTAAGGGGAGCCTCCCACCTGCTTACCTGGCCAATTGTTTGATTGTCTATTATGGATAAGCTTAATATTGATATAACACTATTGATAGCTGATGACCCAAAGATTGATTCAAAGATTGATTTTGATGATCACAAAACCTTGAAGTATAAATACTAATGTTTGTGTTGCAAGGAGAAAGATATTTATTTTGCAAGGAACATAGCAAGTTGGAAGAATACAAGAAGGCCTCCAAAGTTCTCAAGAAAAGTTGGAAGAAAGCTACAATTCATTGGCCCAAGCTTCAAGTTCAAAGAATTCAAGTTGAAGGAGCAAATTCAAAGAAAAATTCAAAAGAATAGTCCTCGAGTCGACTCCTGGAAGTTTCGAGTCGACTCTGGCACTCTAGAGTTTCAAGGAACAGTGCTCGAGTCGACTCCGGGACTCTACGAGTCGACTCCGACTGAGAACAAACAAAAAGACAGAGAGTTGATTTTCTGCGCTACAGTGATCTCGAGTCGACTCCCAACTTCAGGAGTCGACTCCCAACTTCAGGAGTCGACTCCCAACTTCAGGAGTCGACTCCCAGCTACAGTGCCGGCAGACTACTATTCACAGATCAACTCCTGTTTCAGCCGAGTCGACTCCTACTTCAGCCGAGTCGACTCGAGCACGCTGGGAGGCATAACGGCTAGTTTTTTCTTGATTCCAACGGCTCTATTTTTGTCTCTAACGGCTAGATTTTTGTTGGGACTCCCTCTAAAGCTATAAAATCAAGAGAAGAGCTAGGGGAGAAGGTATGGAAGTGGGAGAAAACATTTAGGGAAGAGATTTGAAAGAGATTACAAGGAAAATCTTCCATAAGCACAAAAGGGCCATTCAAAGTAAAATAGAGAGAAGAAGAGCATCCAAGTGAATCCCAAAGCTTCCTCTCCATCCGTGTGCTGCCTCGGAGATCCTCTACTTCGTGCAAAATCAGAAGAGGGGGCAAGTGAAGAAGAAGCCGAGTTCCTCCATCTACAAATTAGTTTGAGGGCTTCTTCTCTTTTCTTTACTTATTTACATTTGCTATATTTGCTTATTTGAGAAGCTTGTATTTGATTTAAACTCTTGTTCTAATATATTGTAACTTGATTCAATCAAGGGATTGAATCAAGGGGTTAAGGTTTGTTGGTGAGCCAAAGGGAAAAACCAACGTTGTAAGGTTGTGGTTGGTGAGCCTTTGGGGAAAACCAACCGGGTTGATTGTGAACCCGGAAAACAATCATTGTAAGGTTGTGGTTGGTGAGCCTTTGGAAAAACCAACTGGGTTGGATTGTGAGCCCGTGAAAACAATCGGTTGGTTCTAGTCGGTGAGCCTGTGAAAACCGACCGAGTTCGTTGTGATCTCGCAAAACAACAAGTTGGGTTGTGAGCTTGTAAAACAACCGACTGTAATCTAAGGGATTATAGTGAAATTTCCAAGAGGTCTTGGGGAGTGGATGTAGGTGCTGGGGTGCACCGAACCACTTTACATCTTTGTGTTTGTGATGCTTTATCTCTTGTATTTCATGCCTTCCATTCATGCTTGATTGTGTAATATCTCTAGATTTGTTTCTATAGAGTTATAAGTGATTTGCTTAGCTTTCACTCCATTCTTACCATACACATAGATTAAAATTGATCATACAACTATAAGTTAATGTTAGATCAATTGCACCCTAAAGCCATAGTATAATTGCTCTAGCTTAATCTTCCACTGCTTTACTTGTAATTGCCTAGAGCTTAAGTAAATAACATCTTATTATTCCGCTGCATTCTATTCAAAGTAAAAATTAGGGAACATAATTTTTAGAAAACCCAATTCACCCCCCCTCTTGGGTTGTCACCTTGGGCAACAAGTGGTATCAGAGCAGGTGCTCAAGATTAATTGTTGATCTCACGATCAAGAGCCAAAGATCATGACAACTCAAATAGATAGTTTTCTAGGAGAGGGACAGTTAATTGATAGGCCTCCACTGTTTAATGGCATAGACTACACATATTGGAAAGCACGCATGCGCATTTTTATTCAATCACAAAACTATTATTTATGGAAAATCATAATAAATGACCTTCACACACTCTCTCAAACTATTAATGAAAAGGACTTAGCACAATTGAATGCTAATGCTATGAACATATTATATTGTGCTATTCATGAAACGAAGTTTAATGAAATTTCTGCATGCTTATCTGCTAAGGAGATCTGGGATACTTTAGAAAATATTTATGATAAATCTCAGATTAGCTCACATGTGCTTCAATTGCATACTAACAATGAGATTGCAGAATCCTCCACAGTAGCCGAGTCGACTCCCAGTTTGTCCGAGTCGACTCCTAGAGAAGAACAGTCTGAAAGGCAGAGACACAGTCTTGAAGACCCTGTGAACGAGTCGACTCCAAGTAGTTCCGAGTCGACTCCCAAGTTAGCCGAGTCGACTCCGACAAGGCCCGAGTCGACTCCGAGGCAGAACAATTCAAAAGACAGAGAATCATCTTTTAGGCCTCTGAGAACGAGACGTCTCCCGAAGATCTCGAGTCGACTCTCAAGTCAGTCGAGTCGACTCCAAGTAAACTCGAGTCGACTCGAGGAAGAAATAACAGCAAGAAAATTCAAAAGCTTCCTAAAGTCAAAGAAGAAGAGGAAGCAAGAAGAAAGGAAGAAAGAGATAAAAAGCAAGAAAGCTAGAAGCAACAATGAACTACAAGAGGTAACTAACTTATGTTTTATGGCACTAGAAAATAAAGTAAAATCTGAATCTAGTGAATTTCATGAAGAATTTTCTTATGATGAACTTTTAAATGCTTTCCATGATTTGTATGGTGAATGTAGAAAATTAGCTATGAAAAATAAAAATCTTAAAAAGCTAAATTTGCAAATTTCAAAAGAAAGAAATTCTATTGCTGAAATACAAGACAAACTAAATTCTGAAAATAAAAGCTTAAGGTTAAATTCAGAAGAATTGATTCAGAAAAATCATAGCTTAATCAAAACAAACCAAAACTTGAGTAAAGAAGTTAACCAACTGAAATCTCTTATTAACAAGTTCACTGTAAGTTCAGAAAGATTAAAAATGATGTTTGAAAGCCAACATGCTGATTTTGATAAATCAAAATTTGGCTTGATTCCTTCACTTAGCAATGAATCCCTAAAGAAAAATGTTTTGAATTTATCAAGCAAACCATTAAATAAGATAACATATTTCGAACATGAAAAGAATGGACATAACAACTTTACCTATCGTTCTAACATAATTAAATCAAGTAGTAAAGTTATTACAATTAAACAAATTTGGGTTCCAAAAGGAACCATATGTCCTAACTCTCAAGGACCCAAGCAAGCTTGGGTACCCAAAATAAAAATATGAGGATGTAGACATAGGTGTGCCAAGATACCCATGGAACAAATAGAACTTTCATACAAATGGGTGTTCTAGACACACGTCAAAAAAAATTGAAACTTAAAACATACTTATGAAAAGTAATTTTTAAATAAAAAATAATAATAATAATAATAATGAAATCAGTAATCCTTGCATCTCATCATTATTTTTGCCTTAGTATTTGATTAAAATATGAATTGCAAGTATTGATCAATTTTATGATATAGAAAATACTTTTGGAAATATAATCAAATCACTTCATTTTATAGTATACTTTACTCACTATTGGATAAGTTGCTAAATGATTAATCAATTTATTAAAAATAACTCTATGAATTCTCTATATGCTTGATTGAGAGTTTTTTATCCATGGCATTATTGTTTATTGATCATAGATATGATAATGTGTACTTGGTGTGCTTTTGAATATATGCACTATGAATACCAAGATTAAAGAAACCATCTTTGGCATATAAAATCAACTCATGCTAGTATGTACTTAATCTCAAAAGACCTTGCCATTGGCTTACTTAGATTATCTTCTGAAAGGTCAAAGTTTGCTATGCATGCTAACTAAGGAAACAAACAAAAATCAATTTCTAAATTGTTGTTTCCATCACTAAGTTTTCAAAAGCTTACATTGGATTTGTTCTTGGCAAATAAAATTAAAATATTTTCTGTATTTGCTAAATCATGTAAAAATGTTTCAAATGATAAAGGTTTCCAAACTGTGAAGATAAAGAGTATCATGGCACAATGTTGAAAACCAAAATCCTGATAAAGTTTATACAGAAATTAATTATTTCAGCACCAAGGACACCTTAAGTAAAATAGGGTTAATAGAATTCTTGAAGAAATGAAAAAGACAATTGTGTATGATAGTCATCTACTTAAATAATTTTTTTAAAAAAGCTATCATCACTGCTTGTCATACATATGATTTCTATTAGATCTATTTTTTGATGAAAACTCCTTTTGATCTTCTAAAAAAATGGAAAATGAACCATTGCATATCTTTCACATTTTTCAGTCGTACATGTTATGCTTAATATGCTCTTATGAAAATAATGCCAAATCTGATAGAGATATGTCTACCCTTGGATATCATTCATCAAGCAATGCATATAGAGTATTCAATGAAAAGTTTTTAGGTGCAAAAATATCAAGGTATCTTATTCTTTATGAGACTACTGATTTATTATCAAAATACTAAAATTAAATTATATATGTATATGGTTAATCTTTTACATATAACAATCTAAAAACTTGTTAATAATTATAACCAAATTGAGTTTTTCAGAAATACATTTAATGAAGAAAAATTGTTTGCTTAGAAGATGAAATAGATCTTGATTCTTGCATGATTAGAAGTAAAGATCACCATTATTATTTGCTTGCTTTATGAGCTTTATATTCTATCAAATGAGTGTGTAGAATGGACTCCTATATGCTTACTTTATTAAAGAAGATATATGTTAAATAACCACCATATTTGAAAACACTCATTACAAATATGATAAAGCAATATATAATTTGGAACAAGCATCAAAAGCATAATATAAAAGCTTAAGTAACCTTTTTGATAGAAAGTAATAGTGATAAATCTACACATCAAAAAGAAGAATTTGTGATATCTTATTTGCTCAAAATATGCATTGATGACATCATTTTTGGTTCTACTAATGAAGAGTTATATGAAGATTTTACTGAGCTCATGTAAGGTGAGTTTGAAATACGTATGATGAATGAATTAACATCTTCTCTCAAACTCCAAATTAAGACAAACAAGAAAGGGGATCTTCATTGACCAAAGTTAGTCCACAAGAAAACTCTTATAGAAGATTGGCATGAAGAAGGTATGTCTATAACCCCATCTTGTAGAATTTGAAAAGGATGAGCAAAGTAGATCTATTATTTTAAAGCTGTAGTGAAGCATGATAGAATAATTATTTTATCATACAGCTAGTAGACCAGATTGTATGCTCATTATGTGCACTTGTGCAAGCCTTCAATCTAAGTTTAATGAATCATATTTTATTGATAACAAATAAATCATAATCTGAATTTTGATAGAAACAACTGTTTAAGATAAGTTGATTAAAACTTAGCTAGCATGTCTTATTAATAATTATCTTAAGCAAATAAAATCTAAACTAAATCGTTTTTGAGAAATTGATTTGACCTTGATAAAACTTCCTATTGCCTCACATACTTGTCCTTGAACCATCTTGGTTAATGAAACTATCTCTTTAGTTCAAGTGATATGTGCTTGCTTATATTTAGGCAATCTCTGGCGTAAAGTGACTCAATATTCAACTATTGTCATATCTTATATTGAGTCATCTAGTTAAAAAAAAAAATATGTTGGATGAATGTTTTGTATCTTGAAGAAACCAATGACTTTCTTTCAAGAAAGAAAAGGAGTTTGTTAATAATGCAGGATCCTTGAGCAAGAAAATGAGAGATCTCAACTTGAAGGATATCTCCATGTAAGATACAATAAACATTCACTTGCAAACAAGAGAGAGGACCTTCTTCAGCCAAAGGTTCATACATAAGAAATCTAGTAGGTATTTGACTGAAGAATGCAGAATGGATTGGTAATTCTAGATACTTCTTGAGCAAAGTCAACAACTTAAGTCTTATTATGGCATGATTAAGTTCTTTAATTATTAACTTTTGATATCATGGCTCTATACATATTGATTGACTTATGCTCTTAGAAATTGTTTCATGGTTTGCCTAAACTAAATGATTTCTTTGCCTATATCATAACCATGAAATACACAAGTATATGCTTAAAAGTTTGATGTAAAATAACTTGTGAGAAGTTATGAATCCATGAGCATAATAAAAATGTTGTTTGCATGATATACATATATATGATACACAAGATTAATTCTTTATTCTGCTCTTTCATGTAAATTACTTGAGAATAACAAAAAGAGAGAGAGATAAAGAAAAGAAAATGAATATTATTCAAGAGGTGTAGAATCTAAGCAAAGGCAAATACTCCAATCTTAAGGAAAAGTAAAACAAGCATAATATATTTGGCACATTTGGAAGGGATAAAATCCATAATTAATTACACTTAAACAGGGAGAATTCGAAGCAAACATTTTAATCCTTCTATATTGCTCATCATAGGGATGGTGCCAATGGGGAGGCTACTGGTAGTACCCGGCACTATTTGACCCAACTATTCGGTGTAGGGCATATTAGGGACGGCACAAGAGGGAGGCTAGTGGTAGTACCTCGTGCCCCTTCCCAACTCCACCGGATAGGGAGCAAATAGAATATAAAGCATAAGAAAGTTGAAAATGAAAGACAAAGTAAATAAAAATATATAAGAAGAATCAAGTCTAATTATTAGTCACTTGGAAACACACCATAAGGATGAAGTCAATGCAAGATGATATTTAAATAGGGGGAGTGTATTTGAAAAGAATTGACTTTGATCCTTGACATACTTGTTATTATTATTTTAATGCATGACTTAACACTTAATATATTTTGCATATAGTATGATGTCTTGATTTATGGGTTCTCAATATTTTGTAATATTTCATACTTGGACAATTTGATTGAATGCATGAATTGCTACATAACATCTTTTGTTTAGTTTTATTGAAAAGAAATTTCAGATTTGTCATTCACAATCATTGTTAAAATCTGAAAGCTAAATAAAATTGTAGAAAGGAGAAGAGAAGAATATCTCTATTTAGGGAAAATAAATTGATTTTGATCTATCTTTCTACTCGCCTAACTTTGATACATAATGTCCTAATACTTGTTAAAATATCCTTTATTTTGTATCGAAACTCAAAATTAAACACAAAGATTCTGAAAGTGCTTTAATGGTATTGAAATATGTATTTTTCAATCATAATAATTTAAGATGAGCCACAATGTGAAAGATACATATCTCAAATTATGACTTAAAAGGCCTCTATTGAAAATCTTTATGAAATTCAGAATTTGATTTTGTATAAAAGCTTAAACTCCATATGATTACTAAATAAAATGTTAATGTAAGAAAAACAGAATTTATTTTGATTGCTCCGATACGCATCCGAAACATATCTTTTCTTATCATTAAAATGTACCAATATTGGTCTAAATGATGTGTCTTTCAATGATCTTGATTGCAAGTAAATATTTTTAAAATATATGACTTTATTTTAATATTTAAAAATTTATTGAGTTTCATGTATACATTGCTGAAAAATTGTGATTAAGAAATTGAGTTCTATAAATACATATACTTCCATGATCATCTATATGTTTTTTCTCTCCTATATCATTAAAGACTTTCATCAATAGAGTGAATGATCTAAAAGAAAGAAAATGTAAATGCTTTTGAAAGAAACTAAGCTTCAAATGAATTACTTTTGATTAATATTTTCATACATTTTCTCTAAGATTAGGAGAAAGCATAACTTGTTCTTAAAAGATTAAAAAGAGTGATTACTATAAATTGTGAATATTTCTAGATCACTCTACATTCTTGATATCATAAAGTTTCAGCTCTATTCACGTTTATCATTAAAATCTGAAATTCGACAAAAGAAAAGAAAGATTAAAGAAGAATGCATCTTTTAAGGGGGAGCTTTAGATATTCAGTATCTTATCCTAAAGTCACTTCAATTTGATGCATACCTTGCACTTTATGGATTGATTTTGATGAACCTCCTTATATTGCAAGACATGCTTTAATTACCTTGAGATGAGTTCTATAAAGGTTGTCTTATCTCAAACCTTGAGTCTTGTGAAAATAAGCTGAAACTTATAGAAAATAGATTTTTGAGATTGACGATTTTATTGAACATTATCTTCAAATTTTAAAACTCTTAGATGGAATGATCAATTGAGGGGGAGAAAGAAAATTTCAGAAGGAGAGGTCTGATGGAACTTAATTGCATAAATTTATAAAGGAGAGAGAAAGAATACTAAATGAAAAGTGATCCTAATACTCTCCAATATGTATCATCTGAAATTTAAATCTGAAAACCTTTATGATACACCTTGAGGCGTGTTATTTGGTTAGTATATCTTATGCATAAATCATGAACCAAATTGCAAGTTGATCTTAAGAGCCTTTAACTTAATGACAAAGGGGGAGAATAACGTGTTGAATGGTCTTGAGTATCTCTTAGAAAATTTATTTTGAAATTCACTAATAAGTCCTAATTAGCTTGCTCTTTAGAACGTCAATTCTGTGCCAATTCATATTTTTATATATGTATCAAATTGTGCTTATTTTCTAAAGGAATAAAAGAACTTTGAAGACATTAAAAATTAATGATCCAACATGATGATATGTCTCTCAAATATATAAGTTTTGATCTTTTACTCTGAAAATTAACTAAAATTGCTCTCATGTTTGATAAAATACTTAATAGATTGGGCAAAAGGTCTTAAATGAACAAGCTTTCATACTTATTATTGAAGAGAGGTTAGATTTCCACTCGTGTTTTCTTTGAATATCATTTGTAGTACTTCTTGGATTAACCTAAGGAAGATTCCACCTACACTTGAATAGAAAACTATCTGTGGTATCAAATTAGAAAACTTCTTGAAATCACATTTAATGTGTTCTGTTCTGAAATTATCTTAATTGGCTCTGATCTGTGCTCATTAATCTGATTCCAATATTATTGCCTTGAGTTATATGATTCATATCCTTGCAATAATTTAACATTCAAATCAGAGTACAATAAGGAAAAGAAATATATAAGTATTCTGATCTTTGTGCTTAATGTTTTCCTATCTTTTTGATGTTGTCAAAAAGGGGGAGAAATATCTAAGTATATGCTCATAATGCTTTATGTTTTGAATTGAATACAAATCAGCTGGAATTGACATATATTGATTATCTTAAGTGAGCATAATGCTTTATGTTTTGAATTGAATACAAATCAGCTGGAATTGACATATATTGATTATCTTAAGTTGATTAAATCTAAAGCATTATCATGAAGTATGTTTTTTAAATATATATGTTTTCTACTTCATGCAACTTTGCTATGTATTACTTCTAGAAAACAATATCTTTTATATTGCATATACTCCAAGTTTTGTCATCATCAAAAAGGGGGAGACTGATGACCCAAAGATTGATTCAAAGATTGATTTTGATGATCACAAAACCTTGAAGTATAAATACTAATGTTTGTGTTGCAAGGAGAAAGATATTTATTTTGCAAGGAACATAGCAAGTTGGAAGAATACAAGAAGGCCTCCAAAGTTCTCAAGAAAAGTTGGAAGAAAGCTACAATTCATTGGCCCAAGCTTCAAGTTCAAAGAATTCAAGTTGAAGGAGCAAATTCAAAGAAAAATTCAAAAGAATAGTCCTCGAGTCGACTCCTGGAAGTTTCGAGTCGACTCTGGCACTCTAGAGTTTCAAGGAACAGTGCTCGAGTCGACTCCGGGACTCTACGAGTCGACTCCGACTGAGAACAAACAAAAAGACAGAGAGTTGATTTTCTGCGCTACAGTGATCTCGAGTCGACTCCCAACTTCAGGAGTCGACTCCCAACTTCAGGAGTCGACTCCCAACTTCAGGAGTCGACTCCCAGCTACAGTGCCGGCAGACTACTATTCACAGATCAACTCCTGTTTCAGCCGAGTCGACTCCTACTTCAGCCGAGTCGACTCGAGCACGCTGGGAGGCATAACGGCTAGTTTTTTCTTGATTCCAACGGCTCTATTTTTGTCTCTAACGGCTAGATTTTTGTTGGGACTCCCTCTAAAGCTATAAAATCAAGAGAAGAGCTAGGGGAGAAGGTATGGAAGTGGGAGAAAACATTTAGGGAAGAGATTTGAAAGAGATTACAAGGAAAATCTTCCATAAGCACAAAAGGGCCATTCAAAGTAAAATAGAGAGAAGAAGAGCATCCAAGTGAATCCCAAAGCTTCCTCTCCATCCGTGTGCTGCCTCGGAGATCCTCTACTTCGTGCAAAATCAGAAGAGGGGGCAAGTGAAGAAGAAGCCGAGTTCCTCCATCTACAAATTAGTTTGAGGGCTTCTTCTCTTTTCTTTACTTATTTACATTTGCTATATTTGCTTATTTGAGAAGCTTGTATTTGATTTAAACTCTTGTTCTAATATATTGTAACTTGATTCAATCAAGGGATTGAATCAAGGGGTTAAGGTTTGTTGGTGAGCCAAAGGGAAAAACCAACGTTGTAAGGTTGTGGTTGGTGAGCCTTTGGGGAAAACCAACCGGGTTGATTGTGAACCCGGAAAACAATCATTGTAAGGTTGTGGTTGGTGAGCCTTTGGAAAAACCAACTGGGTTGGATTGTGAGCCCGTGAAAACAATCGGTTGGTTCTAGTCGGTGAGCCTGTGAAAACCGACCGAGTTCGTTGTGATCTCGCAAAACAACAAGTTGGGTTGTGAGCTTGTAAAACAACCGACTGTAATCTAAGGGATTATAGTGAAATTTCCAAGAGGTCTTGGGGAGTGGATGTAGGTGCTGGGGTGCACCGAACCACTTTACATCTTTGTGTTTGTGATGCTTTATCTCTTGTATTTCATGCCTTCCATTCATGCTTGATTGTGTAATATCTCTAGATTTGTTTCTATAGAGTTATAAGTGATTTGCTTAGCTTTCACTCCATTCTTACCATACACATAGATTAAAATTGATCATACAACTATAAGTTAATGTTAGATCAATTGCACCCTAAAGCCATAGTATAATTGCTCTAGCTTAATCTTCCACTGCTTTACTTGTAATTGCCTAGAGCTTAAGTAAATAACATCTTATTATTCCGCTGCATTCTATTCAAAGTAAAAATTAGGGAACATAATTTTTAGAAAACCCAATTCACCCCCCCTCTTGGGTTGTCACCTTGGGCAACAATAGCCTTCCTTCATGCCTCGATATTATTATATCAAGATCCATGCTAGTTTGTTGTGCTAACACAAAACTTGCAATGGGGACTGATGTTATACTGTCTTGGTGCATTAAGATGCTTATGGCATATTTTAATATATTGCCTTGTTGTGCAACCACAAGGGCAATATTATTCGAATATGACTATATGGAAATGAAGGGTTTGACTTAACTAAAATATTATTGTTTGTTGTGCTAACACAAGGCAATAAGTATTTTAAGAGGACAAGATAAAGTTGAGAATTGCATGAGATGCAATTGGAAAGAGTTTCCTACCTTTGAACTCATAAGAGTTTGTTGTGTAAACACAAGGCTTTTTATGATGAATTAGGATCTCAACCCTACTAAGAAAAATTATATTTTCACGTTTATCATAGGAGAGGGCTATGATATTCGATAAAAATAGTAGGAGACAAATTAGATTAAAGTTCTTATCTAGTTGCAAACATGTCATCATGATTGGTCTGCTTATATTAGTTATATGTTCTTGCATATGTAGAATTATTAAATGGCTTCTTCACTTTCACTAAGAGGCATCTTAGATGCCAACAAGTTGACCGGACCAAACTATGTGGACTGGTTGAGGAATTTAAAGATAGTACTCACTCAGGAGAAAATTTCCTATATACTTGAAACCCCTGATCTTGGAGATTTAGGGGATGATGCTACAGAAGAGGAGGTTGCCACACATAAGATGTGGAAAAATGACAGTTTGACTGTCAAAGGTATCATACTTGCCTCTATGAGCAATGAATTACAGAGGCAACATGAAGGCATGGACACTCAATCCATACTTCTCAATTTAAAAGAGTTGTATGGAGAACAAAGCAGGACTGCTAGGTATGAGATATCTAAGCAGTTGTTCCGTGCTAGAATGAATGAAGAAACTCCAGTGCAAAACCATGTTCTTATGGTTATAGACTTAATCACTAGATTAAGTCAATTAGGTTTTGCTATGGATAGTGAGCTCAGTCAGGATTTGATCCTGCAATCACTGCCTGATTCATTCTCTCAGTTTGTTGTGAACTTTCACATGAACAAGCTGAACACCTTCCTGCCCGAGCTGTTAAATATGCTCAAAACAGCTGAAGGCCATATTAAGAAGGATAAAGGTCCACTTCTTCTTATAAATAGCACTTCTAAAAGGAAATCGGGAAATAAGGGTTCTAAGAAACGATTGAACCCCAAGAGTAGCATCAAAAAGAAAAAAGGAAAGAAAAACTCCGGATCAAGTACCTGTTTTCATTGCGGCAAAGCTGGCCACTGGAAAAGGAATTGCAAGAGTTTTCTTGCAAGTATGAAGACCGATGCAAGAGTTGCATCAAAAGGTATGTTTATGTTACATGCCAACTTGTCATTAAGTTCTTCAAATTCAAATTCATGGGTATTGGATACCGGCTGTGGTTTTCACATTTGCAAATCTTTGCATGGACTACAGAAAATTAAAATTTTGAAGAAAGGTGACTTCGAGCTGTATGGTGCTGGAAGAGAGTCCATCCAGGCTGAAGCTGTTGGAACCTACAACTTGGAGTTACCTTCGAGAGAGCTCCTACAATTAGAAGATTGTTATTATATGCCCAAAATTATTAGAAATGTAATTTCCATTCCTTTGTTGTTAAAGAAAGGATTTGAAATTAATGGAAAGGGCAATGGTTGCTCTATTTATTTTTCTAATAAGCATCTTTGCAATGGCATTATGGAAAATGGTCTTCTTGTTTTATTACTTAATGACAATGTCTTTCATATTAATAAAAGCAATAAAAGAAAGAGAGAGGAAGTAAATAACACCCTTCTTTGGCATTGCCGACTTGGTCACATAAGTGAATCAAGAATCAACAAGTTATACAAAGAAGAGTTCTTTGATCCTTATGATTATGAATCATTAGGAACTTGTGAATCTTGTCTTATGGGTAAAATGACTAAGTCTCCATTCTATGGACATGGAGAAAGGGCAAGTGAGTTATTAGGACTTATACACACAGATGTATGTAGTTGTTGCCCAGATAGACAACCCAAGAGGGGGGGGTGAATTGGGTTTTAAAATAATTTTAACTATTAAAGCGTTTGTGGGTGACTAATTAATGCTTTTTACAAGATGATTAATTAGTTGCTGTGATGTGTATGAAATGAGGGTAATGGTAAGAGACAAGCAATCACAAACACAAAGCTTTTATAGTGGTTCGGAGCTAACCCTTGCTCCTACGTCCACTCCCCAAGTCTCTCTTGGGGATTCACTATAACCTCTTGGATTACAGCCGGTTGTTTTCCAAGCTCACAACCAAACTTGTTGTTTTACGAGCTCACAACGAACTCGGTCGGTTTTTCCAGGCTCACCGACTAGAACCACCCCGATTGTTTTCTCGGGATCACAATCGAACCCTTACACACGTTGGTTTTACACTCGGCTCACCAACCAACCTCAATCCCCTTGATTCAATCCCCCGATTGAACCAAGCAAATACAATGTGTAAATAAAAAGAAGAAACAGAAAAATACAGCTTCTCAAAAGCAGATAAAAGACAATATGAACAATAAATGAAGTTAAGAAGCCTCAAACGCTTTTAGGTTGGAGAAGAGGAATGGCTTCTTAAACTTCTGGTCTCCTCCTGAGTGAGTAGTCAACTTGAATGCAGGAGGAGAAGGCTTTAATTGCTGGGAAGATGTAGGTGGATGCAGTAAATGCAGATCTTCCTCTTTTTCGTTGAAGAACACGTTGCAGAGCTTGAATGCTTGATTAGTTGGAGTGGAATGGTTCTTTTCTGCCTTGCTACAGTCCTCTGTGGCTATTTAAGCCAACCCCCACGGAAACTAGCCGTTAGAGTGCTTTTTCTGCCCGTTCTGAACACTCTGCGCAGCCTGACAATATGACCGTTGGTGGGTTGGAGTCGACTCGCGCTATCAGGAGTCGACTCGGCTGTAGCGGGAGTCGACTCAAGCTTTTTCGGAGTCGACTCGGCAACTGTTCCAAATTTGAATTAAAGTTGCCTTCACGACTGGGAGTCGACTCGTCTTGACCTGGAGTCAACTCGTCAACTTCTGGAGCTGACTTGGCAATTTTGGAGTCGGCTCATCCACTGAAGTCCGTGGATCCAATTTTGAATTTTGTCCACTCGAGTCGACTCGACTGTCCTGGGAGTCGACTCGAATCTCAGAGCCCGAACTCCCGATCCTCTGTCTTTTGGCTCGTCCAGTCTTGGAGTCGACTCAAACTTTCTTGGAGTCGACTCGGCTCTCAGTTTCCGAAAGATGGTCTTCTGCCTTTTGACGTGAAGCTGTCTTGGAGTCGACTCGAGCTGTCTGGGAGTCGACTCGAATCTCAGAGGCAGTAACTTGGTTTTCTGTCTGTCTTGGGGTCGCGGTGTCTTGGAGTCGACTCGCGTATTGCGGGAGTCGACTCGAATCTCAGAGTCTATAAAATGCTCTCTGACTTTTTCTTTGTGTACCGCTGAGAGTCGACTCTTGCTTTCTCTGGAGTCGACTTGCCACCTATCGGAGTCGACTCGCGTTCCACTGGAGTCGACTCGAATCTCAGACCCGAAAACTGTTCTCTGACTTTTCTGCCTGTGACTGCTTGGAGTCGACTCTTACTTCCTTGGAGTCGACTCGGTGAACATCGGAGTCGACTCGCGCACTTCGGGAGTCGACTCGCTGACAGGTTCTGAGTTGAAGCTTTCTGTCCTTCTGTCTGTTCTCAGTCGGAGTCGACTCGTACTTATCTGGAGTCGACTCGAGCTCGTGCCAGTGAACTTGATACGCTTGGAGTCGACTCGTGATACTCGGGAGTCGACTCGAGTCTCAGACATTGGTTCAAACAGACTCCTTAACTTATCCAAAAATTATGAACCAAGTCTTGGGACACTTAGACAGGATTTTCACTGAAACACTCAATTGAATTCATTAGTAATCAAAAGATATACTCAAATGCTTTGAGCTCATCAAAATCAAATGGGGTTTTAATCAATCACTCCACAATCTCCCCCTTTTTGATGATGACAAAACTTTGAGTATATGTAAAATGAATTGCTCAATAAATAATGAAATAAAATCCATAAATGAATTCAAATGTCTGGTAATTCAATTTATCCAAGCTTGAAAGGAGTGAAACAATAAATTTCGGAGTTAAAGCTCCCCCTTTCATTTGGAATTATATAAGCCTTCATATTATGCAATCAATTGTTTGGCTTATATGTCATTAATGATTTAGTTTGATTAAAATTCAGATTCTCCCCCTCAACATATGCATTCAACTATGTTTTGATTCTCTGAATTTCCTTTTAATGCTTTGAAGTTTTTGAACTGAATTTTTTGTATTTAGAGGAAAAATCTGTCAATTTGTTCTTGTGTAGGATTCAGCTAATCTCCGAATATCCCTTGAATAGATTCTGGAGATTACTCCATTAGGAGCCCCAAAAGAGAGATAATGAGCCTCGAGGTACCGAATCCACTTAGAACAAATTTGTGTGTTTTTAAGAGTTTTATGTTTTTATTGATTTCCATTGATTTCTTTTACATATTTCGCCCCTTTTACATACTTTATTTCTCCCCCTTTTTGTCATCATATCAAAAAGGAGGCAATCACACACAATCAATGGCACAACCAATCATCAAATGGCACATAATTGAAGATAAAATGTCTACTCATTGTATTGATATGAATGTGAATACATGTGAGAATACAATAAGTAAAGTAAAACAAGACAAAACACAAAAACATCTATGGCCTCCTCGAGGATGAGGCACCTCCTCTCGAGGATGTCGGTCCTCCTCTCGTGGATGTGGCTCCTCCTCTCAATCGGCTCTGCTCCATGAGGAGGGTGACTGCATCTATAACATGGCCAAGCTGCGTGATAATAGACGTAGTGGCTCTGCTATGTGTAGTGGAGAGCTCAGTCACCGACATCTGAAGCCCAGTCACCGACGTCTGAAGTGCATCCAGCTTGTCGATGAGTACATTCGACAAGCGCTCGGCCCCCTCGGTGGTGGTGTGCATGTCACGACCTATGTCCTCTCGCATCTGTCGAGTGGTGCTCGTGACCTCACTCATGCTGTGGAACTGGGCCTGGACCAAACTCCGGACATTGTAGATCTCTTCCCGTACATGAGCCGTCATGTCAGTCACGGCTGTCAAGGAAGGGACCAACTGAGAAGATACGGGTGCAGGAGTGGGAGCAGGCACCGCACCTCGGAGCTCCCGAAGCAGCTCATCCCTCACATCTCTGACTATCTCCTGTCGCAGCTCCCGGAGCTGCTCAGGATCAATCCGGACCTCCATGGATGGTGGAGCCGAGGAGGAAGGTCCGGCGGAGGTGGTAGGAGCAGGAGGAGTGGATGGAAGGTCTGGATGGTCTGGAAGGTCTGGGTAGTCTGAATCGGGCTCAGGACTGGGTGAAGGTCTGGTGGTCTGAGCGGTGAGGGTAGACTTCCTAACCCATACCCCCTCTCTCTTCCGAAACCCCATCCTGTGTAGGGTCCCCGCACGCGTGCGATCAGTCCATCGCAAAGCGCGAAAGGGTTCCCCCTCAGGAATGGGAACCTCGTACTCCCTAAAAAGAAGGGTGAAAATCATGCCGTATGGGAGGGTGAGCCTAGGTCTACCTAGGGGCTCACACATATACCTATAGATGAGCTTAGGGAAGTTGATTGGGGTGTCCTAAAGGATATAGAACATAAGAGCTAGGTCTCTCTCATTTACAAAATCAAATCTCCCTGTCTTAGGGAAGATGGATCTAGACAAAATACTCAAGAGTATCCGCACCTCAATCGGTAGTGAGCTCGCGGATACCTCGTCTAGAGGTGACTGGGGTGGATGTCCTAGAACGGCCGTAAGGGCCTCAACCCTATCCTCAGGGTGTGCGGGAGCCACCCCTGCTAATGGAAGGTGGAGGATGTGGGCAATAAGATCCTCCGTGACACGCAAAGGGACACCGGCTACTGTGCCCTCGATACCTCCATCTCCCCGATGGACGGTACCATAGAACTCTCTAATAAGGCCCGGGTATGTGGGGAGGTCCAGTGTAAGGAAGTACTCTAGGCCCTGGGCCCTAAGTCTATCACCTATGGTGAACCCTTCCCGGGAGAGGAAGTCGAAATCGACATACCTCCCGGTGGAGACGACCTTCCCGGCCAATGGCCTCGCGGGAACCGCCCTAGGCGGGGAACGAGCCGGAGGTGGTTGCCTCGCGGGATCGTGCCGCGCCTTGGAGCGCCGCTCGGGACCGGCCTCGGGTCGGGACCTCTTCCTAACTACGGTCTTACGCGGCATTTTGACCTAAACTGAGAGGAAAAACCTAGAGGACGGTGAAGGACCGACGGAAAAGACTCGGAACCGACCGGGAATGACCTAGGAAGGGAGGAGAACTCAATGTCCGGCGAAGAATCGACGGGAAAATGGCTTGGAGACGATCGGGGACGACCTAGGAGTCGGCTCTAGGGCTTTTTGAACAGTGGCGGCTTGAAAGAAAAGTGTTTTCGAAACGACAAATCTAGGGTTAAATAGTCGGATCCCGACTGCGAGTCGACTCCACTGAGTCGCGAGTCGACTCGACCTCGAGTCGACTCCAGAATATGCGCGAGTCGACCCTCCTTATGCGCCTGTGGACCTCGAGTCGACTCCCGACAGTATGCGAGTCGACTCCCCCTCTGCTGCCATCTTTGCGAGTCGACTCCCGCCAATGCGCGAGTCGACTCCCCCTTAGGAGCCGGCTCTGAAACTTACTCGAGTCGTCTCTAACTTTGGCACCCACCTAAAACTCATGCTATAATCGTGCCGAATGACGGAAAATCACTTAATTAAGATCTGATTTGATGATCATTGGAAAGAAACTCTATTTTTAACCACATTGTAATCATCAAAATCAATGTATCTAGTGGAACCGCTAGGATGGATCAATCACTCCTAATCCCCTCCTAAGCACACTAAACCTCTCTTCACTTAGGGGTTTTGTAAAAATATCTGCTAATTGATTATCAGTACAAACAAATTGGAGTGTCACATCACCATTCAATACATGATCTCTTATGAAGTTATGTCTTATCTCAATGTGTTTAGTTCTTGAATGTTGAATTGGATTTTTAGTTAGGTTTATGGCACTTGTATTATCACAATTAATGAAAATTTTATCTTGTTTAATGCCATAATCTTCTAATTATTGTTTAATCCATAAGATTTGAGCACAACAACTCCCGGCTGCAACATATTCAGCTTCTGCAGTGGATAATGCAACCGAGTTTTGTTTCTTGCTAAACCATGAGATAAGGTTTTCTCCTAGAAATTGACACGACCCGCTGGTACTTTTTCTATCAAGCTTACATCTAGCGAAGTCTGAATTTGTGTACCCTATTAAGTTTAGGCTAGATTCTTTAGAGTACCATAGCCCTATGTTCTTAGTTCCTATTAAGTATTTAAAAATTCTCTTAACTGCAACTAGATGTGATTCTTTAGGATTAGCCTGATATCTAGCACACATGCACACACTAAACATAATATCAGGTCTACTTGCAGTAAGATACAGTAAAGATCCTATCATACCTCTATAAAGTTTTTGATCTACAGATTTACCTGATTCATCTTGGTCTAACTTGCATGATGAGCTCATGGGGGTGCTGATTGACTTGTTTCCCTCCATGTCAAACTTCTTGAGCATCTCCTTGATATATTTGGCTTGATTGATGAAGATGCCTCCTTCAGACTGTTTGATTTGAAGCCCGAGAAAGTAGTTCAGCTCTCCCATCATGCTCATCTCAAACTCACTCTGCATCAAATCAGCAAATTCCTCGCAGAGGCGATTGTTAGTAGCACCGAAAATGATATCATCAACATAAATCTGTACTAATAACATATCCTTTTCAGAAATAGTGTTGTATCTACATTTCCCCTAGAGAATTCATGTTCTAATAGGAATTTGCTAAGCCTCTCATACCATGCTCTAGGTGCTTGTTTTAAACCATAAAGTGCTTTATTTAGCTTATATACATGATTGGGGTATTTATGATTTTCAAAACCAGGAGGTTGTTCTACATATACCTCCTCATTAATATACCCATTTAAAAATACACTTTTTACATCCATTTGAAATAGTTTGAAGTCCTTAGAGCATGCATATGCTAATAGTAGTCTAATCGCCTCAAGTCTAGCTACGGGAGCAAAGGTTTCATCAAAATCTATACCTTCTTCTTGATTATACCCCTTTGCTACTAGTCTAGCCTTATTCCTTATAACAATTCCATTTTCATCAAGTTTATTTTTATGAATCCATTTAGTACCAATAATTGGATATTCAGAAGGTCTCTCTACTAGATTCCACACTTTGTTTCTAGTAAATTGGTTTAGTTCTTCTTGCATTGCATTTATCCAATTTACATCATTTTCGGCTTCTTCTATATGTTTGGGCTCAAAGTGTGAAACAAAAGCTAGATGGTTATTCAAATTCCTAAGGGATGCTCTAGTCCTAACCGGTTGAGATGGATCATCTAGAATTAGTTCCTTAGGATGCCCGTGAGCATACCTCCAAGCTTTAGTTAGCCCATGATCCACAATAGCCTCTTGGCTTGATGATGCTCCTTCACTCAACTTTTGATTATCATCTTGTAATGCCATCTCATCTATCTTTTCTTCTAGAATTTCAACATCATCATCAAAATTAACTTTCTTACTAGAGGAGATGTCACTAGAGTCATCAAATACAACATGTATAGATTCTTCTATAACTAAGGTGTGGAGTGATCGATTAAAACCCCATTTGATTTTGATGAGCTCAAAGCATTTGAGTATATCTTGTGATTACTAATGAATTCAATTGAGTGTTTCAGTGAAAATCCTGTCCAAGTGTCTCTAGACTTGGTTCATAGCATTTTGGATAAGTTAAGAAGTCTGCATGAACCAATGTCTGAGATACGAGTCGACTCCCGAGTTTCACGAGTCGACTCCAAGCGTATCAAGGTCACTGGCACGAGCTCGAGTCGACTCCTGATCAGTACGAGTCGACTCCGACTGAAAACAGACAGAAGGACAGAAGAGCAGTTTTTCAGGTCTGAGATTCGAGTCGACTCCAGTGGAATGCGAGTCGACTCCCAGCGGTACACACAGAAAAAGTCAGAGAGCGTTTTATGGACTCTGAGATTCGAGTCGACTCCAGTGGAACGCGAGTCGACTCCCAGCGGTACACAAAGAAAAAGTCAGAGAGCGTTTTATGGACTCCGAGATTCGAGTCGACTCCCGCAGTACGCGAGTCGACTCCGAGACTGTGCGACCATCGACAGACAGAAGACCATGTTACTGCCTCTGAGATTCGAGTCGACTCCCAGACAGCTCGAGTCGACTCCAAGACAAGCTTCACGTCAAAAGGCAGCAGACCAACTTTCGGAAATTGAGAGCCGAGTCGACTCCAAGGAAGTTCGAGTCGACTCCAAGACTGGATGAGCCAAAAGACAGAGAATCGGGAGTTCGGGCTCTGAGATTCGAGTCGACTCCCAGGACAGTCGAGTCGACTCGAGTGGACAAAATTCAAATTTGGATCCACGGACTACAGAGGATGAGCCGACTCCAAAATTGCCAGGTCAGCGCCAGAAGTTGGCGAGTCGACTCCGGGTCAAGACGAGTCGACTCCCAGTCAAGACGGCAACTTTAATTCAAATTGGGAACAGTTGCCGAGTCGACTCCGAAAAAGCTCGAGTCGACTCCTGCTACAGCCGAGTCGACTCCTGATCGCGCGAGTCGACTCCAACCCACCAACGGTCACATTGTCAGGCTGCGCAGAGTGTGCAGAACGGCCAGAAAAAGCAGAGTAACGGCTAGTTTCCGTGGGGGTTGGCTTAAATAGCCACAGAAGACTGTAGCAAGGTAGAGAACACACATTCCACTCCTAGCATTCAAGTCTTCAAGCTCTCTAAGTGCTCTTCAACGAGAAAAAGGGAAGATCTGCATTTACTGCTCTACCAACATCTTCCCAGCATTCAAAGCTTCCTCCTCCTGCTTTCAAGTCGATCACTCTTTCAAGAGGAGACCGGAGTTCCAGAAGCCACACCTCTTCACCATCTTAAAAGCGTTTGAGGGCTTCTAACTCCTTTACGATTATATTGTTTTAAATCTGCTTTTTGAGAAGCTATTTTCTGTTTTCTTCTATCTCGTGTATTTACTTGATTCAATCGGGGGATTGAATCAAGGGGATTAAGGTTGGTTGGTGAGCCGGTTTAAAACCAACGAGTGTAAGGGTTTGATTGTGAGCCCGGAAAAACAATCGGGGTTGGTTCTAGTCGGTGAGCCTGGAAAAACCGACCGAGTTCGTTGTGAGCTCGTGAAACAACAAGTTCAGTTGTGAGCTTGCAAAACAACCGGCTGTAATCCAAGGGGGTTATAGTGAAATTCCCAAGTGAGACTTGGGGAGTGGACGTAGGAGCAAGGGTTAGCTCCGAACCACTATAAAACTTTGTGTTTGTAGTGCATTGTCTCTCATCTTCTTCCCCACACATTACTCACAGCACTTAGCTTTAATTAAATAACTGGCTATAGTATTTAGTTAATCATCCACAAAGTTTTAATTAGCTAAGTTAATTTAAAAACCCAATTCACCCCCCCTCTTGGGTTGTCTATCTGGGCAACAAGTGGTATCAGAGCCAAAAACTCTTCCACTCAAGAGTTAAAAGATCAAAATGACAACCCTATTTGGATCTTCTCACATTGAGGGTCAGTCCACCCAAAGACCTCCTTTCTTCAATGGATCCGACTACTCATACTGGAAGGCTAGGATGAGAATATTCATCCAAGCCCAAGACTATGAGATGTGGACCATTGTAGTGAATGGCCTATACATCCCATCCACATATGTAGAGGGTGTTAAGGTACCCAAACTAGAAACGGATTGGGATGAACATGACATGAGGAAGGCACAACTAAACTCTAAAGCAATGAATGTGTTTTATTGTGCCTTAGACCGTAATGAATTCAATAGAGTTTCAACTTGTAATTCTGCAAAAGAAATTTGGGACAGACTTGAAGTGACCCATGAGGGCACGAATCAAGTCAAGGAATCCAAAATAAACATCTTGGTTCATAAATATGAACTATTTAAAATGGATTCAAATGAAACAATCACAAGCATGTTCACTAGGTTTACTGATATTGTCAATGGCCTAAAAAGCCTTGGCAAGAACTATACTAACAGTGAACTTGTCAGGAAAATCCTTCGGTGTCTACCAAGGTCGTGGGAAGCCAAGGTGACGGCGATCCAAGAAGCTAAAGACTTAAACAAGCTTCAACTTGAAGAGCTCCTTGGATCCCTGATGACGCATGAGCTTACCATGAAACAACACAACGAGGAAGAGTCCTCCCATAAGAAAAAGGTAATAGCTTTAAAATCTACTTCTTCTAACAAGGACCTGTCTTGCAGCAGCAGCAGTGAAGAGGAAGAAGATGAGGAAGATGGTGGTGAGGCACTTCTTGTGCGCAAGTTCAAGAAGTTTATCAACCACAAGAAGACGTATCATCAAAGGAGAGGTCCCTCAAATTCCTACCGCAGAGACAAAGGTAAGGAAAGGGAAAATGAGGGGATTGGGTGTTACGAGTGCAAGAAGCCGGGACACATAAGAGCAGAGTGCCCCTTACTGAAGAAGGGGAGTAAGTACAAGAAGAAGAAGGCACTTGTCACCACCCTATCGGACTCCGACGCATCATCTTCATCATCGGATGAAGAACAAGAAGAGAAGGCCAATTTCTGTTTCATGGCCAACGAAAATGAGGTAATTTCCGATACGCATTTTGATTTTACATTTGATGAACTTTATGATGCGTTCAATGAATTAATGATTGAGTATAAGAATATAAATGTTAAAAACAGAGAACTAAAAGTAACTAACCAAAGTTATATTCATAAGCATGATTCATTAATTAAGGATAAAGATAATCTCACCAAAGAAAATCTAGAACTTAAGACAAGCAACCAACTCCTAATTAAGAAGACTAACACCTTAACGAAAGATATTGAGAAACTAACAAAGGAATTTTCAGATCTCAAAAACCATAAACAAGTCTTAAACAAGGATCTAACTAAAGAGCTAAATGATCTAAAAACCGAAAATCAGACATTAACTAAAGAACTAAACAAATACAAACCCTTAGTTGAAAAATTCACATATAGTTCTGAAAAGTTAAACATGATACTTAATAATCAACGAGCCGTATTTAATAAAGCGGGTTTAGGGTATAAACCAAGGAATAAGCAAAAACTTCTTAGTAACTTCTTTGTTAAAGCTGGAAAAACTAAAATTAAGAAAATAACTTGCTTTTGTTGTGGAATAGTAGGACATAAAGCAAATGCATGTAATTTTAGGAAAAGTAAAACTAAAAAAAAAAATAAAAGGGTATGGGTTCCAAAAGGAACCAACTTGACTAACCATGAAGGACCCAAGAAAACTTGGGTACCTAAGATGACATGATTTGCTTGTGTAGGAGTGTCTTGCAGCCAAGGTCAACAAAAACTGCTGGTATTTGGATAGTGGCTGTTCAAGGCACATGACGGGTGATAAAGATCAATTTTTCACCCTTGAAGCTAAGAAGGGAGGTGCTGTGACTTTTGGAGACAATAACCAAGGCCACATCATTGGTATTGGTAAAGTTCAAATCACCCCTTCTACCTTTATAGATAATGTTAGATATGTTGATGGTCTTAAGCATAACTTGTTAAGCATTAGTCAATTATGTGATAAAGGATATGATGTTGTGTTTAAACCATCACTATGTATTATAACAAATCCTAATGATAATAGTTTAGTTTTTAAAGGGATGAGACGTGGAAATGTATATGTGGTAGATCTAGAAGACCTTACAAAACATAACCAATGTTTAGTTGTTAATGAAACTAAAGAAAATGATGCTAGTTGGTTATGGCACCGTAAGTTAGGTCATGCAAGCATGGACACAATAACTAAACTAGTTAAAAGAGACTCCGTGATAGGTTTGCCAAAATTAAAATTTGAAAAGAATAAAATATGTGAAGCATGTCAATTTGGCAAACAATCTAGAAACTCTTTTAAATCCATAAAATGTGTCTCTACTTCTAGGCCTCTAGAATTACTACACATGGACCTATTTGGTCCAACTAGAACAACAAGCCTAGGTGGAAATAAATATGGTCTAGTTATAGTAGATGATTACTCTAGGTACACATGGGTCATGTTTCTAGCGCATAAGGATCAAGCATTTTCTATGTTTAAGAAGTTCCATAAGGAAGTAACAAATGCTAGAGAGTCCTCAGTTATAGCTATTAGAAGTGACCATGGTACCGAATTCGAAAATCAATTATTTGATGAATTTTGTAGTAAAAAGGGGATAACCCATAATTTCTCAGCACCTAGGACACCACAACAAAATGGAGTTGTGGAAAGAAAAAATAGAACCCTAGTTATAGAAGAATCTATACATGTTGTTTTTGATGACTCTAGTGACATCTCATCTAGTAAGAAGGTTAATTTTGATGATGATATTGAAATACTTGAAGAAAAGATAGATGAGATGGGATTACAAGATGATAATCAAAAGTTGATTGAAGGAGAATCATCAAACCAAGAGCCTATAGTGGATCATGGGCTAACTAAAGCTTGGAGGTATGCTCATGGGCATCCTAAGGAACTAATTCTAGATGATCCATCCCAACCCGTTAGGACTAGAGCATCCCTTAGAAATTTGAATAACCATCTAGCTTTTGTTTCACACTTTGAGCCCAAACATATAGAAGAAGCCGAAAATGATGTAAATTGGATAAATGCAATGCAAGAAGAACTAAACCAATTTACTAGAAACAAAGTGTGGGATCTAGTAGAGAGACCTTCTGAATATCCAATTATAGGTACAAAATGGATATATAAAAATAAGCTAGATAAAAATGGAATTGTTATAAGGAATAAGGCTAGACTAGTAGCAAAGGGTTATAATCAAGAAGAAGGTATAGACTTTGATGAAACCTTTGCTCCCGTAGCTAGACTTGAGGCTATTAGACTATTATTAGCATATGCATGCTCTAAGGACTTCAAGCTATATCAAATGGATGTAAAAAGTGCTTTTCTAAATGGGTTTATTAATGAGGAGGTATATGTGGAACAACCTCCTGGTTTTAAAAATCATCAATACCCCAATCATGTGTATAAACTGAACAAAGCACTTTATGGACTAAAACAAGCACCTAGAGCATGGTATGAGAGACTTAGTAAATTTCTATTAGAACATGAATTCTCTAGGGAAAATGTAGATACAACATTATTTCTGAAAAAGAAAAATAAGGATATGTTATTAGTACAGATTTATGTTGATGATATCATTTTCGGTGCTACTAACAATCGCCTTTGCGAGGAATTTGCTGATTTGATGCAGAGTGAGTTTGAGATGAGCATGATGGGAGAGCTGAACTACTTCCTCGGGCTTCAAATCAAACAATCTGAAGGAGGCATCTTCATCAATCAAGCCAAATATATCAAGGAGATGCTCAAGAAGTTTGATATGGAGGGAAACAAGTCAATCAGCACCCCCATGAGCTCATCATGTAAGTTAGATCAAGATGAATCTGGTAAATCTGTAGATCAAAAACTTTATAGAGGTATGATAGGTTCTTTACTGTATCTTACTGCAAGTAGGCCTGATATTATGTTTAGTGTGTGCATGTGTGCTAGATATCAGGCTAATCCTAAAGAATCACACCTAGCTGCAGTTAAGAGAATCTTTAAATACTTAATAGGAACTAAGAACATAGGGCTGTGGTACTCTAAAGAATCTAGCCTAAACTTAATAGGGTACACAGATTCAGACTTCGCTGGATGTAAGCTTGATAGAAAAAGTACCAGCGGGTCTTGTCAATTTCTAGGAGAAAACCTAATCTCATGGTTTAGCAAGAAACAAAACTCGGTTGCATTATCCACTGCAGAAGCTGAATATGTTGCAGCCGGAAGTTGTTGTGCTCAAATCTTGTGGATTAAACAACAATTAGAAGATTATGGCATTAAACAAGATAAAATCCCCATTAATTGTGATAATACAAGTGCCATAAACCTAACTAAAAATCCAATTCAACACTCAAGAACTAAACACATTGAGATAAGACATCACTTCATAAGAGATCATGTATTGAATGGTGATGTGACTCTCCAATTTGTTTGTACTGATAATCAATTAGCAGATATTTTCACAAAACCCCTAAGTGAAGAGAGGTTCAGTGTACTTAGGAGGGGATTAGGAGTGATTGACCCATCCTAGTGGGAGTTTCCACTAGATTAATTGATTTTGATGGTTAAAATGAGGTTAAAATAGAGTTTCTATTCAATGATCATCAAATCAGATCCCAACTAGGTGATTTTCCCTCATTTGGCACGGTTATAGCATGATTTTTAAGTGCGTGCCAAGGTTAGAGACGACTCGAGTAAGTTTCAGAGCCGGCTCCTAAGGGGGAGTCGACTCGCGCATTTGGGGGAGTCGACTCGCAAAGTTGGCAGCTGAGGGGGAGTCGACTCGCACATTGTCGGGAGTCGACTCGAAGTCTACAGGCGCATAAGGAGAGTCGACTCGCGCATTTTTTGGAGTCGACTCGAGGTCGAGTCGACTCGCGACTCAGGGGAGTCGACTCGCAGTCAGGATCCGACTTTTTAACCCTAGGTTTGTCGTTTCGCAAACACTTTTTCTCAAGCCGCCACTGTTCACAAAGCCCTAGAGCCGACTCCTAGGTCATCCTCGATCGTCTCCAAGCCCTTTTCCCGTCGATTCTTCGCCGGACATTGAGTTTCCGTCCGTTCCTAGGTCTTTTCAGGTCAGTCCCGAGCTTCCTCTATCGATCCTTCTTCGTTCTCTAGGTTTTCATCTCGTTTAGGTCAAGATGCCTCGCAAGGGAGTTGTTAGAAAGAGGTCCCGTCCCGTGGCCGGTCCCGAGCGGCGCTCCAAGGCGCGGCACGATCCCGCGAGGCAACCTCCTCCGGATCGTTCCCCACCTAGGGTGGTTCATGTTAGGCCGTTGGCCGGAAAGGCCGTCACCTCCGGGAGGTATGTCACTTTCGACTATCTCTCCCGGGAAGGATTCACCATAGGCGATAGGCTTAGAGCCCAGGGTCTAGAGTACTTCCTCACCTTGGACCTTCCCACCTATCCTGGCCTAGTTCAAGAGTTCTACAGTACCGTCCATCGGGGAGATGGAGGTATTGAGGGCACGGTATTAGGTGTCCCATTGCGTGTCACAGAGGACCTCATTGCCCATATCCTCCACCTTCCATTAGTAGGGGTGGCTCCTGCACATCCTGAGGATAGATTTGAGGCCCTTACGATCGTCTTAGGGCATCCACCTCAGTCTTCCCTAGATGAGGTATCTGCTAGCTCACTTCCTATTGAAGTGAGAATCCTTTTGAGCATTTTGTCCAGGTCCATCTTCCCTAAGACAGGGAGATTTGATTTTGTGAATGAGAGGGACCTAGCTATTATGTCTTACATTCTTCAGGACACCCCGGTCAACTTCCCCAAGCTCATTTATAGGTATATGTGTGAGCCCCTGGATAGACCTAGGCTCTCCCTCCCATACGGAATGATATTCACTCTTCTCTTTAGGCAGTACGAAATTTTCATTCCTGAGAAGGAACCCTCTCGTGCCTTGCGATGGACTGATCGCTTGGGTACGGGGACCATGCACAGGATGGGATTTCAGAAGAGAGAAGGGATCTGGGTTAGGAAGTCCACTCTCACCGCTCAGACCACCAGACCATCACCCAGTCCTGAGACAGATTCTGACTATCCAGAGTTCCCAGACCATCCAGACCTTCCATCCACTCCTCCTGCTCCTACCACCTCTGCCGGACCTTCCTCCTCAGCTCCACCATCTATGGAGGTCCGTATTGATCCAGAGCAGCTTCGGGAGCTGCGGCAGGAGATCGTCCGAGATTTGAGGGACGAGCTGCTCCGGGAGCTCCGAGGTTCCGTGCCAGCTCCCACTCCTGCACCCACTCCATCCTCAGCATTGGTCCCATCCTTGACAGCCGTGATAGACATGACGGCTGAGGTGCAGCAGGAGATCTACAACATTAGGACCCTGGTGCAGGCCCAGTTCCACAGCATGAGCGAGGTCACGAGCACCACGAGGAGGATGCGGGATGACATCCGCCGTGACATGCACACCACCACCGAGGGGGCCGAGCGCTTGTCGAATGTGCTCATCGACAAGCTGGACGCACTTCAGACCTCGGTGACTGGGCTTCAGACGTCGGTGACTGAGCTCTCCACTACACATAGCAGAGCCACCACGTCTATTATCACGCAGCTGGGCCATGTTACAGAGGCAGTCGCCCTCCTCATGGAGCAGAGCCGATTGAGAGGAGGAGTCACATCCTCGAGAGGAGGAGCTACATCCTCCAGAGGAGGAGATGTATCCTCGAGAGGGGGAGCCACATCCTCCAGAGGAGGAGATGTATCCTCGAGAGGGGGAGCCACATCCTCGAGGAGGTCATAGATGATTTTGAGTTGTGTTTTGTCTTCTTTTGTATTGTTCTTGCTTTACCTATTGTATGCTCAAATGTATTCACCTTCATATCAATACAATGAGTAGACATCTTATCTTCATTTCTGTGCCATTTGATGATTGACTGTGCCATTTGTGCCATTGATTGTGTGTGATTACCTCCTTTTTGGTATGATGACAAAAAGGGGGAGAAATGTGTAAGTATAAAATATGTAAAAGGGGAGAAATATTAAAAAATATGTAAAAGAAATCAATGGAAATAAATAAAACGATAAACTCTTAAAACACACATAAATTTGTTCTAAGTGGATTCGGTACCTCGAGGCTCATTATCTCTCTTTTGGGGCTCCTAATGGAGTAATCTCCAGAATCTATTCAAGGGATATTCGGAGATTAGCTGAATCCTACTCAAGAACAAATTGACAGATTTTCCCTCTAAAAACAAAAATTTTAGTTCAAAAATTTCAAAGCATTAAAAGAAAATTCAGAAAATCAAAACATAGTTGAATGCATATGTTGAGGGGGAGAATCTGAATTTAATCAAGCTAAATCATTAATGTCATATAAGCCAAACAATTGATTGTAGAATATGAAGGCTTATATAATTCCAAATGAAAGGGAAAACTTTAACTCCGAAATTTAATGTTTCACTCCTTTCAAACTTGGATAAATTAAATTATCAGACATTTGAATTCATTTATGGAGTTTACTGAGCAACTCATTTTACATATACTCAAAGTTTTGTCATCATCAAAAAGGGGGAGATTGTGGAGTGATCGATTAAAACTCCGTTTGATTTTGATGAGCTCAAAGCATTTGAGTATATCTTGTGATTACTAATGAATTCAATTGAGTGTTTCAGTGAAAATCCTGCCCAAGTGTCTCTAGACTTGGTTCATAGCATTTTGGATAAGTTAAGAAGTCTGCATGAACCAATGTCTGAGATACGAGTCGACTCCCGAGTTTCACGAGTCGACTCCAAGCGTATCAAGGTCACTGGCACGAGCTCGAGTCGACTCCTGATCAGTACGAGTCGACTCCGACTGAAAACAGACAGAAGGACAGAAGAGCAGTTTTTCAGGTCTGAGATTCGAGTCGACTCCAGTGGAATGCGAGTCGACTCCCAGCGGTACACACAGAAAAAGTCAGAGAGCGTTTTATGGACTCTGAGATTCGAGTCGACTCCAGTGGAACGCGAGTCGACTCCCAGCGGTACACAAAGAAAAAGTCAGAGAGCGTTTTATGGACTCTGAGATTCGAGTCGACTCCCGCAGTACGCGAGTCGACTCCGAGACTGTGCGACCATCGACAGACAGAAGACCATGTTACTGCCTCTGAGATTCGAGTCGACTCCCAGACAGCTCGAGTCGACTCCAAGACAAGCTTCACGTCAAAAGGCAGAAGACCAACTTTCGGAAACTGAGAGCCGAGTCGACTCCAAGGAAGTTCGAGTCGACTCCAAGACTGGATGAGCCAAAAGACAGAGAATCGGGAGTTCGGGCTCTGAGATTCGAGTCGACTCCCAGGACAGTCGAGTCGACTCGAGTGGACAAAATTCAAATTTGGATCCACGGACTACAGAGGATGAGCCGACTCCAAAATTGTCAGGTCAGCGCCAGAAGTTGGCGAGTCGACTCCGGGTCAAGACGAGTCGACTCCCAGTCAAGACGGCAACTTTAATTCAAACTGGGAACAGTTGCCGAGTCGACTCCGGAAAAGCTCGAGTCGACTCCTGCTACAGCCGAGTCGACTCCTGATCGCGCGAGTCGACTCCAACCCACCAACGGTCACATTGTCAGGCTGCGCAGAGTGTGCAGAACGGCCAGAAAAAGCAGAGTAACGGCTAGTTTCCGTGGGGGTTGGCTTAAATAGCCACAGAAGACTGTAGCAAGGTAGAGAACACACATTCCACTCCTAGCATTCAAGTCTTCAAGCTCTCTAAGTGCTCTTCAACGAGAAAAAGGGAAGATCTGCATTTACTGCTCTACCAACATCTTTCCAGCATTCAAAGCTTCCTCCTCCTGCTTTCAAGTCGATCACTCTTTCAAGAGGAGACCGGAGTTCCAGAAGCCACACCTCTTCACCATCTTAAAAGCGTTTGAGGGCTTCTAACTCCTTTACGATTATATTGTTTTAAATCTGTTTTTTGAGAAGCTATTTTCTGTTTTCTTCTATCTCGTGTATTTACTTGATTCAATCGGGGGATTGAATCAAGGGGATTAAGGTTGGTTGGTGAGCCGGTTTAAAACCAACGAGTGTAAGGGTTTGATTGTGAGCCCGGAAAAACAATCGGGGTTGGTTCTAGTCAGTGAGCCTGGGAAAACCGACCGAGTTCGTTGTGAGCTCGTAAAACAACAAGTTCGGTTGTGAGCTTGCAAAACAACCGGCTGTAATCCAAGGGGGTTATAGTGAAATTCCCAAGTGAGACTTGGGGAGTGGACGTAGGAGCAAGGGTTAGCTCCGAACCACTATAAAACTTTGTGTTTGTAGTGCATTGTCTCTCATCTTCTTCCCCACACATTACTCACAGCACTTAGCTTTAATTAAATAACTGGCTATAGTATTTAGTTAATCATCCACAAAGTTTTAATTAGCTAAGTTAATTTAAAAACCCAATTCACCCCCCCCCCCCTCTTGGGTTGTCTATCTGGGCAACATAAGGTTCTTTTATTAAAGACTCTATAGGCTTTACTAGTTGTAGAGTAACCTAAGAATATTCCTTCATCCGATTTAGAGTCAAATTTACCTAGATTATCTTTCCCATTATTATGAACAAAACACCTACATCCAAAAGCATGAAAGTAATTAACTTTTGGTTTTCTGTTTTTCCAAAGTTCATAAGGTGTTTTCTTTATGATGGGTCTTAATAAAACTCTATTTAATATATGGCAAGAAGTATTAATGGCTTCTCTCCAAAAGTACTTAGGGAGGTTACTTTCACATAACATAGTTCTAGCCATTTCCTCTGGAGTCCTATTTTTCCTTTCCACAACTCCATTTTGTTGTGGTGTCCTAGGTGCAGAAAAATTATGAGTTATTCCCTTTTTACTACAAAACTCATTGAATAACTGATTTTCAAATTCGGTACCATGGTCACTTCTAATGGCTATTACTGAAGTATCTCTAGCATTGGTTACTTCCTTATGAAACTTTTTAAATACTGAAAAAGCTTGATCTTTATGTGCTAAGAACATAACCCAAGTGTACCTAGTATAATCATCTACAATAACTAGACCATATTTATTTCCACCTAGGCTTGTTGTTCTAGTTGGTCCGAATAGGTCCATGTGTAATAATTCTAGAGGTCTAGAGGTAGAGACACATTTTATGGATTTAAATGAGTTCCTAGATTGTTTGCCAAATTGACATGCTTCACATATTTTGTTCTTTTCAAATTTTAATTTTGGCAAACCTATCACAGAATCTCTTTTAACTAGTTTAGTTATTGTGTCCATGCTTGCATGACCTAACTTACGGTGCCATAACCAACTAGCATCATTATCTTTAGTTTCATTAACAACTAAACATTGGTTATGTTTTGCAAGATCTTCTAGGTCAACAACATATACATTTCCACGTCTAATCCCTTTAAAAACTAAACTACTGTCATTAGGGTTTGTTATAATGCATAGTGATGGTTTAAACATAATATCATATCCTTTATCACACAATTGACTAATGCTTAACAAGTTATGCTTAAGACCATCAACATATCTAACATTATCTATAAAAGTTGAAGGGGTGATTTGAACTTTACTAATACCAATGATGTGACCTTGGTTGTTGTCTCCAAAAATCACAGCACCTCCCTTCTTAGCTTCAAGGGTGAAAAATTGATCCTTATCACCCGTCATGTGCCTTGAGCAGCCACTATCCAAATACCAGCAGTTTTTGTTGACCTTGGCTGCAAGACACTCCTACACAAGCAAATCATGTCAACTTAGGTACCCAAGTTTTCTTGGGTCCTTCATGGTTAGTCAAGTTGGTTCCTTTTGGAACCCATACCCTTTTAATTTTTCTTCTTGATTTACCTTTCCTAAAATTACACACATTTGCTTTATGACCTATAGTTCCACAACAAAAGCAGGTTATTTTCTTAGTTTTAGTTTTTCCAGCTTTAACAAAGAAGTTACTAAGAAGTTTTAACAAAAGCAGGTTATTTCTTGGTTTATATCCTAAACCCGCTTTATTAAATACTGCTCGTTGACTATTGAGTATCATATTTAATTTTTCTGAGCTATATGTAAATTTTTCAACTAAGGGTTTGTATTTGTTAAGTTCTTTGGTTAGTGTTTGATTTTCTGCCTTTAGATCATTTAGTTCTTTTGTGAGATCCTTGTTTAAGATTTGTTTATGGTTTTTAAGTTCTGAGAGTTCCTTAGTTAGTTTTTCATTATCCTTAGTTAAGGTATTAGTCTTTTGAGTTAAAAGTTGGTTGCTTGTCTTAAGGTCTATATTTTCTTTGGTGATTAAATCCTTATCCTTAACTAATGAATCATACTTACGGATATAAGTTTGGTTAGTTACTTTTAATTCTCTGTTTTTAACATTATAGCCTTATATTCAATCATTAGTTCATTAAAGGCATCATAAAGCTCATCAAAAGTAAAATCTAAAGGCGATTCGAGCGTTACCTCATTTCCATTGGCCATGAAGCAGAAATTGGCCTTTTCCTCTTGTTCCTCATCCGATGAAGAGGATGATGAGTCTGAGTCGGATAGTGTCGTGACAAGAGCCTTCTTCTTCTTGTACTTGCTCCCCTTCTTCAGTAAAGGGCACTCAGCTCTTATGTGACCCGGCTTCTTGCACTCGTAACAGCCAATCCCCTCATTTTTCCTTTCTTTACCTTTGTCCTTGCGGTAGGAATTTGAGGGGCCTCTCCTTTGATGATAGGACTTCTTGTGGTTGATGAATTTTCTGAATTTGCGCACAAGAAGTGCCTCACCATCATCATCCTCATGTTCTTCTTCTTCACTGCTGCTACTGCAAGATAAGTCCTTGTTAGATGAAGTAGATTTTAGAGCTATTACCTTTTTCTTATGGGAGGACTCTTCCTCGTTGTGTTGTTTCATGGTTAGCTCGTGCGTCATTAGGGATCCAAGAAGCTCCTCAAGTGGTAATTTGTTCAGGTCCTTCGCTTCTTGGATTGAGGTCACTTTAGCTTTCCATGACCTTGGTAGACACCGAAGGATTTTCCTGACAAGCTCACTGTTAGTATAGTTCTTGCTAAGGCTTTTTAGGCCATTGACAATGTCAGTAAACCTAGTAAACATGCATGTAATTGTTTCATTAGAATCCATTTTAAATAGTTCATATTTATGAACCAAAATATTTATTTTGGATTCTTTGACTTGATTCGTGCCCTCATGGGTCACTTCAAGTCTGTCCCAAATCTCTTTTGCAGAATTGCAAGTAGAGACCCTATTAAATTCATTTCTATCTAAGGCACAATAAAGCACATTCATAGCTTTAGAGTTTAGTTGTGCCTTCCTCATGTCATGTTCATCCCAATCCTTTTCTAGTTTGGGTACCATGACACCCTCTACATATATGGATGGGATGTATGGGCCATTTACTACAATGGTCCACATCTCATAGTCTTGGGCTTGGATGAATATTCTCATCCTAGCCTTCCAATATGAGTAGTCGGATCCATTAAAGAATGGGGGTCTTTGGGTGGACTGACCCTCAATGTGGGAAGATCCAAATGGGGTTGTCATTTTGATCTTTTACTCTTGGGTGGAAGAGTTTAGGCTCTGATACCACTTGTTGCCCAGATAGACAACCCAAGAGGGGGGGGGGGTGAATTGGGTTTTAAAATAATTTTAACTATTAAAGCGTTTGTGGGTGACTAATTAATGCTTTTTACAAGATGATTAATTAGTTGCTGTGATGTGTATGAAATGAGGATAATGGTAAGAGACAAGCAATCACAAACACAAAGCTTTTATAGTGGTTCGGAGCTAACCCTTGCTCCTACGTCCACTCCCCAAGTCTCTCTTGGGGATTCACTATAACCCCTTGGATTACAGCCGGTTGTTTTCCAAGCTCACAACCAAACTTGTTGTTTTACGAGCTCACAACGAACTCGGTCGGTTTTCCCAGGCTCACCGACTAGAACCACCCCGATTGTTTTCTCGGGATCACAATCGAACCCTTACACACGTTGGTTTTACACTCGGCTCACCAACCAATCTCAATCCCCTTGATTCAATCCCCCGATTGAACCAAGCAAATACAATGTGTAAATAAAAAGAAGAAACAGAAAAATACAGCTTCTCAAAAGCAGATAAAAGACAATATGAACAATAAATAAAGTTAAGAAGCCTCAAACGCTTTTAGGTTGGAGAAGAGGAATGGCTTCTTAAACTTCTGGTCTCCTCTTGAGTGAGTAGTCAACTTGAATGCAGGAGGAGAAGGCTTTAATTGCTGGGAAGATGTAGGTGGATGCAGTAAATGCAGATCTTCCTCTTTTTCGTTGAAGAACACGTTGCAGAGCTTGAATGCTTGATTAGTTGGAGTGGAATGGTTCTTTTCTGCCTTGCTACAGTCCTCTGTGGTTATTTAAGCCAACCCCCACGGAAACTAGCCATTAGAGTGCTTTTTCTGCCCGTTCTGAACACTCTGCGCAGCCTGACAATATGACCGTTGGTGGGTTGGAGTCGACTCGCGCTATCAGGAGTCGACTCGGCTGTAGCGGGAGTCGACTCAAGCTTTTCCGGAGTCGACTCGGCAACTGTTCCAAATTTGAATTAAAGTTGCCTTCACGACTGGGAGTCGACTCGTCTTGACCTGGAGTCGACTCGTCAACTTCTGGAGCTGACTTGGCAATTTTGGAGTCGGCTCATCCACTGAAGTCCGTGGATCCAATTTTGAATTTTGTCCACTCGAGTCGAGTCGACTGTCCTGGGAGTCGACTCGAATCTCAGAGCCCGAACTCCCAATCCTCTGTCTTTTGGCTCGTCCAGTCTTGGAGTCGACTCGAACTTCCTTGGAGTCGACTCGGCTCTCAGTTTCCGAAAGATGGTCTTCTGCCTTTTGACGTGAAGCTGTCTTGGAGTCGACTCGAGCTGTCTGGGAGTCGACTCGAATCTTAGAGGCAGTAACTTAGTTTTCTGTCTGTCTTGGGGTCGCGGTGTTTTGGAGTCGACTCGCGTATTGCGGGAGTCGACTCGAATCTCAGAGTCCATAAAATGCTCTCTGACTTTTTCTTTGTGTACCGCTGAGAGTCGACTCTTGCTTTCTCTGGAGTCGACTTGCCACCTATCGGAGTCGACTCGCGTTCCACTGGAGTCGACTCGAATCTCAGACCCGAAAACTGTTCTCTGACTTTTCTGCCTGTGACTGCTTGGAGTCGACTCTTACTTCCTTGGAGTCGACTCGGTGAACATCGGAGTCGACTCGCGCACTTCGGGAGTCGACTCGCTGACAGGTTCTGAGTTGAAGCTTTCTGTCCTTCTGTCTGTTCTCAGTCGGAGTCGACTCGTACTTATCTGGAGTCGACTCGAGCTCGTGCCAGTGAACTTGATACGCTTGGAGTCGACTCGTGATACTCGGGAGTCGACTCGAGTCTCAGACATTGGTTCAAACAGACTCCTTAACTTATCCAAAAATTATGAACCAAGTCTTGGGACACTTAGACAGGATTTTCACTGAAACACTCAATTGAATTCATTAGTAATCAAAAGATATACTCAAATGCTTTGAGCTCATCAAAATCAAATGGGGTTTTAATCAATCACTCCACAGTAGTCCTATGACAACTCCAGCTAGACGTGGATACTCTTACTTCATCACATTCACTGATGATTTATCAAGGTTCGGATATGTGTATCTTATGAAACATAAATCCGAAGCTTTTGATAAGTTTAAAGAGTATCAAAGTATGGTTGAAAAACAAACCGGAAAGTGTATTAAAATCCTTCGATCTGATCGAGGAGGTGAATACCTTTCTAGTGAGTTTTTAAATCATCTTAAAGAAAATGGCATTCTCTCTGAATGGACACTTCCGTATACGCCACAATTAAATGGTGTAGCTGAACGGAGGAATCGTACTCTATTAGATATGGTAAGGTCCATGATGTGCTTTACTGATCTTCCTATTTCCTTCTGGGGTTTTGCCCTAGAGACTGCTGCACTAATATTAAACAGGGTACCTTCTAAGTCTGTACCTAGCACTCCATATGAGATATGGAGAGGAAAGAAGCCTAATCTTAAGTATCTTAAGATATGGGGTTGTCAAGCTTATGTCAAAAGAAATTTTGGACATAAGCTAAGTGCTAGATCAGATAAATGTATTTTTGTAGGTTATCCTAAAGATAGTATAGGATACATCTTCTATCATCCTACCGAACAAAAAGTTTTTGTAGGTAGGCATGCTATTTTCTTAGAAAAAGAGTTTATCTTAGAAAAGCGCAAGGATAGAAAAATTGAACTTGAAGAAGTTCAAAACCTACAAATAGAAACACAAGAAATTCTTCAACCAGATGTACCCATTGATGAGGTACAACCATAACACACATCTCCTCTCCGAAGGTCAGATAGAGTGCGAAGAGCACCTGAGAGGTATGGGTTCATCATTGAGAATGATGAAGCCCACATTGTTCAGAATAATGATCCTCTGACCTATTCGGAAGCTCTCATGAGTAATAACTCTGACAAATGGCTAGAAGCCATGAAATCCGAAATAGATTCTATGTATACCAACCAAGTATGGACTTTGGTTGATGCAGCAGAGGGTGTAAACCCTATAGGTTGCAAATGGGTCTATAAGAAAAAGATTGGAGCAGATGGCCAAGTAGAAACCTACAAGGCTAGATTGGTGGCAAAAGGTTTCAGGCAAAAGCAAGGAATTGACTATGATGAAACTTTTTCGTCAGTAGCTATGCTCAAATCTATTCGGATTTTGCTTGCAATAGCTGCATACTATGATTATGAAATCTGGCAGATGGATGTCAAAACCGCCTTCCTTAATGGTTATCTTGAGGAAGAGGTTTACATGACACAGCCAGAAGGATTTGTCTCAAGTAAGAGAGCAAATCAAGTATGCAAGCTTAAGAGATCCATTTATGGATTAAAGCAAGCATCGAGGAGTTGGAACATCCGTTTTGATACAACAGTCAAAGAGTTTGGTTTTATCAAAAATGTGGATGAACCATGTGTGTACAAGAAGACTAGTGGGAGTGCCATTGTCTTCTTAATATTGTATGTAGATGACATACTGATCATTGGAAATGATATTCCAATGTTACAATCGGTCAAGACTTGGCTGTCAAAAAGCTTTTCCATGAAAGACTTGGGAGAAGCATCCTATATACTTGGTATAAAGATCTATAGGGATAGATCTAAAAGGATGCTAGGCTTGTCCCAGTCTAGGTACATAGATAATGTGCTGAAAAGATTCAGCATGGAAGAAAGTAAAAAAGGTTATTTGCCTATGAGTCATGGCATACGTCTCTCTAAGAAGATGTCTCCTAAGACATCTGAAGAGAGGAATAGAATGAATTCTATTCCCTATGCTTCGGCAGTAGGATCGATTATGTATGCTATGCTATGTACTAGGCCTGATGTTGCTTATGCCTTAGGCATAGCAAGTAGATTCCAGGCTGATCCAGGAGAGGATCATTGGATAGCTGTGAAAAATATTCTTAAGTACTTGAGAAGGACTAAAGATATTTTTCTAGTTTATGGAGGATCTGAGTTGAAACTAGAAGAATTTTCTGATTCTAGTTTTCAATCAGACCCAGATGATAGCAAGTCCACTTCAGGGTATGTCTTTATCCTAAATGGTGGTGCAGTGAGCTGGAAGAGTTCCAAACAGCAAACTGTAGCTGACTCAACTACTGAGGCAGAATACATTGCTGTAAGTGAAGCCGCTAAGGAAGCTATCTGGATGAAGAAGTTCATCTCTGAGTTAGGAGTAGTTCCCGAGATTGCTGGACCAGTCCCAGTTTATTGTGATAACACTGGAGCTGTTGCTCAAGCGAAGGAACCAAGGTCTCATCACAAATCCAAGCACATTCCAAGACGCTTCCATCTTGTTCGAGAGATTGTCGAGAGACAAGACATAGTCATTGAACGAGTAGACACCAAGAACAACCTAGCAGACCCGTTCACTAAAGCTCTACCACAACAGCAGTTCGATCGCCACCTCGAATGTATGGGGATAAAATATAAGAGCGATTGGCTTTAGTGCAAGTGGGAGATTGAAAGAGTAGATGCCCTACAAGCCAACCGCAATATGTATTGCGAAGGATTTTTCTTTTGATTTGTCCAAATCATGTACATGACATTTAAATATGAATAAAGGCGTTATGTTTTATCATATGCTGTTGATTATATTTATGATAAACTCCTTAGATTAGGGCAATGGTTTTAAGACTATGATGAGATCATACTAGTGAGACTTAAAATCCTAAAATCCTAATCTTAAATATTCCCAGTCATTGGTACATTGAGTCGGGGATCAATGATTACCGAAAAGACTGGCATGTCTTATGTATGCTCGATGCAGAGGATGATTGATCTCACAATCATTTGTGTGGAGATACTAATACAAAGATATGGGTGCTCATTAGAAGAATGAGTTCACTGAATTGACCTACAAAGAGAAATCTTATGAAGTCTTACTTACATGTCAAAAGATGATTCTCTTAGTGGGAGTTGTGCAACTGATCCTTTGACCTGAGATCACCATGGTATCTTGTGCACATAAACCTATGTTTTGGTTTACACTCATTCATGACAATAAGTTATGTACGAGGTCTTCTGGATATGGTGGATTGTGTACGAAGATTATGAGTAGGTCAACAAGGAATTAATCACTTCTAGTAAGAGAAGATAGCATCCTATTTATTCTAATCATATGATAATTCAGGAAGCCTTTGATCAAAGCAGAATGAAAATTAGAAAGAGTTTCTAATGTTTCATTATTTGAATTATCATTAAAAGATTGAGAAAAATATGAATATGAAATTGAGTTTGACATATATTCATACTCATATACATATTTGGGATGCAGTTTGATTAAAGGATTGAATTGCATGGTAACTTGCCACTGAAGGGTATTTTTGGTATTTCCACCAAATTCCATATTTTTCGGGTAGACATGACACGTTGCTAGACGTCAATCTTGTCTTATAGGTTTGATCGAATTAAAGAGTTTAATTCGATCACCAATTAGAAAGGATTCTAATTGTTAAGTTCGGGTTCGCGCAGTTTGGACTTAAATCGATTAGAAGAGTTCGAATCAAGTTGGGTCAACTCGCACTCACACCTATTGCTGGCTAAGTATGGAACCCAATGGGTCACACACAAGAAAACTTATCAAGGGTCTAATTGGATTAGATCATGTTTGCAAGATAAACATCCTAGCAGGTGTTGCAAACCTTAGCTCCTGATTCGAACTGGATTCGAATCTGATTCGAATTGGATTTGAATCTGATTTTTAATTGATCTAATTTGATTAGATCATATTCTAATATGGGTTAGCCAAGAGTTGGCACCTAATTGGCTTGATTTGAGTCTAATTGGATTAGATTTGATAAAACATTTATTTTTGACCGTTAGATCTTCATCTACCGTTGGATGAAGACATAATGGTGAGTTGGTTTGAACCCAATTAGATTGGGTTAAGAAAGGCCTTTAATCATGACCATTTGATCTTCATCAGCCATTGGATGAAGACATAATATGATCATGATGAGGCATCTTGCATTGGGACCATTGGATCATCCTAGAACCGTTGGATGATGACATAACTCCCCTTACTCATGGCGCCTTGCATTCTAGCCATTGGATCTTCATCATGAGATGATGGATGATCAAGATTCATGGCGTGATGGATCAGCATTTGATGTTGACTTGGTCAACATCAGATGGCGTGAAGATGGACTTATGATGGCGTGAAGAAAGAGAATGCCGCATGAGGTGTTTTGGATAAGGATGCCATAACCACCTCTTCACATGATACGCCTCCCTATTTTGTTGGCGCCTCATCCTAGAGATGGCTCTTCATTTGATCACGCCTCCATCCTCTTATCACACCCCATCTGAAGGATGTGTGGATAGGATGCATCCTTTGGTGATGCATCCCCACGCCATCTATAAATAGGAATGCTCCCGGTGTTTTCTAATCATCGAAAATCAATCCAACTCTCTCTCTCTCATATCCCTTCTTTCTTACATTAGTTTCTTTCTTTCTAACATTGCTTCTAGTGTGTCCTAAGCCAAGACAAGGTGGTCTTCCTTAGGACAAAAGGATTAGAAGTGATTTTAGAAGGCTAAAGAAAAATAGAAAGGAAGGAAAGCAAGCCATTAGAGTTCTTTAGAAGAATTCTGCATTAAGGATCAAAAGTCTTTGGAGCTAAAGTCTTGATCAAGTTTTCGTGTGGATCACCATTGGAGGGCGGACACTTGGACGCCTCGTGGAGATTGTACATTTTGGATTAGCGTTTGAGGTATTCTACTAATTCTGCATTTATTTTATATTATTTGATTGTAATCATTAAGGTGATCTAGGCTTAAAAGGGTTTCATGCATAGGGACTTTATTAAGAAAATTTTAAAATTCCTAGCTTCCGCTGCCCATTATGACATGCTAGAAACCTACAGATTTAAACGTGGATCTTCCTTGCCTTGCTCCCGTGGATGAAAAGGAAGACGAGGTCCCCTTGCTGCCGTAAGGAAGGAAGAAGAGAGGGAGAGAGGAGACGTGGGGAGGAAGAGGAGAGAATTAATTCATAATGTCTTCCTTACTACCCTTTTATAGATTGGATTGAAGGTTTCTCCTAATCTTATTAGGAGTATGGGACTATAACCTACCCTTGGATTAATGCCAAGTGTCCAATCCTTGTGCTCATAGATGCATGACATGTATCCACTTAATCAATTGATTAATTTCTTAATCACATTAGGATTCCTAATCTTATTAGGAAAATTAATTGATTTGGGAGCATGCATCCTACGATGCCATGTGGACTTTAAAGTCCGCATAGTGTGAATATGACTTAAGTCATATTCATCCTACGACGACATGTGGTCTTTAAAATCCGCACAAATCTTGGTTTAATCAAATTGACCCAATCATGAACCCAAATCAATTTGGGTCGAACCCAATTTGATTTGGCTCATTAAATCAGCCGAATTGCAATCCAATTGCAATCAATTGCACTTAATTCTTCTTCCATTAACTCACTAACACTTTGGGTTAATTCTATCACCAATCATATTGATGATTGATTTCTATTGTGATTCACAATCACAATTATGATAGTCTGACTAATTAAATCCTCTATGTGTGTGACCCCGTAGGTTCTATTCTGACTGGTAGTAAGACATATTGAGATCTCCATCTTAATATCACTGAAACTCCTTTCAGTGGACTGAAACGATTTCAGTGGACTGAAACAATTTCAGTTCTACTCTCAGGGTTCACTGATCACCAAGTGAATGCCTTTGAGTCTCACAATTCACTAGTGACACCTAGCAGTATATGGTGGCAACCCAGCAGAATGGAATGTCTGAACCTCTAGGTGCAGTTAGCGTATGATATAGTCCCTCTATCATGGATCCCGACGTGACGGAGGTTATGGATATCTCGTCAAACTCCATCGTCCGTCATATGTCAAATTTATACGACTTACAGTTCGAGATATGGAAAACTCTTTTTCCAAAATATCTGGCCAGAAATTTATCGAACTAAGTCTCATAAATCACATAGGATCACTCCTAATCTATCAAGGTCGATAGATCCCATCTAGATGCAATTATATTTCAAAATGAACCTACTGTAGCCAATCCGCACTACAAGGATCCGAATGGCTAGGGCCCAAGTTCACATGCTCGTCAAACTACAACAACCTTATAGTGAATAGCTGAGGCATCGCAGGTCAAAGGACCAGTCATACAACTGCAGCATAAGTAGTCACTGACGAGTGGATAGACATCCATGTGACTATTATCTTTGGTCATGCTCGGTACTTTGTTCTCTAACAAGTACTTGCATAATCACTCCAGTGTCTCTACACCATGGACTCGAGACTCATCCATCTGACTAAGTGATCTGTGCACTAATCTCAATGGATCGATCACCATCCCTCATGATGGATCCATCGATTCGGAGCATTTAGAAATTAATCCCTATTGACACATGCCTCAAATTCTCAACTTCTTGAGAATATGTGTCATCATCTATTAATTTCTTGGACGATTCATGGATACATACAAACATGAATGAAAAACAAATTATCCAATCTTATTTATTAATAAGTGTCAAATTACAAATTTATGCCTTAGATTACAAATATGCGTCAGCCATGTTGGCTTTTAGGGCATACTTCTAACAATCTCCCATTTGCACTAAAGCCAATCAGACATGTATCTAAGCCCCAATTTTTCAAGATGGACTTCTAATTTCTTTTGACTCAACTGCTTAGTGAATGGGTCCGCCACGTTATCAGTGGAGTCTACTCTCTGCACCTCTACATACTTCTTTTCGAGGTAGTCGCGAATTACATGAAATCGCCGCTGAGGATGATAATGTTATTTTGATGATTAACAAGCAATTATCTAGAGTATGTTATAAGTTAAATCGATACTTTATTTATAAGTCTATTACTCTCAGTATATTTGGATAAATTGATATAGATACATTTTATTGTTTATTTGAATGAATCTAACCTTGAGATGCAGCAAAGTGTGGATTGAGTCGACCCAAAGGATGATTGGGTCGACCCCGGCATATCTAGAAAGCATTTGGCACACTTCTGCAAAAATGGCACAAATGAACAGTGAGTTGGGTCGACCCAAGGAAAGCATGAGTCGACCCAAACATCAAGATCCTCAAACAGAAGACAGAAAATGGTTCTCTGGATTTACTGAGAGGGTCGACCCAAGATATAGTTGAGTCGACCCAAGCTTGAGTCGACCCAAACCCTGAGAGGGTCGACCCAAAGGCAAGACAGAACAGAAGACAGAAAAGGTTCTCTGGAAACCCTGTTGGGGTCGACCCAAGAAGAAGTTGAGTCGACCCAACTGAACCTTGAGTCGACCCAAAGAAAGGTTGGGTCGACCCAAGTGAAGGAAGGCTGAATTTCAAGTTTCTGTGGATTCTGAGAGGGTCGACCCAAGGAATGTTTGAGTCGACCCAAGTGAAAGTTGGGTCGACCCAAGGACAGGTTGAGCCGACCCAAACACGGGCAAAAGCATAACGGCTAGTTCTGCAGATGTACTTTTTGTCCTTCCAACAGTGAGTAACGGCTAGTTTTTGAATTCTAACCATTGGGGCTTGTCCAATGGAGGTAGGAAACTATTTAAAGGGGCACTATTCATCAGATAGAACATCCTTTCCAAAGAATATCAAAGAGTACACAAGAAAGAGAAAGTGCCCTAATCTTCTTCATCCAAGTGCTTCATTCAAGAATCAAAGAAAGGGGTTGAGCAGACTCAAAGAGTCATCAAGAGCTCCATCCTCCCTTGAAGAGTGAAGCATCCTTGACAAAGAAGAGAGAAGTCACTACAAGCGATAAATACTTTCTAAACTCTTCTTTGTAGATTATATTGTTTTATTTGCTCATTTAGGAGTTTAAATCTTCTTCCTTTATTTGTTAAACTACTTGTAAAGGTTGGTTGGTTAGCCCGCAAAACCAACGGAATAGGTTGATTGGTGAACCCGTAAAACCAATTGTAAAGGTTCGTTGGTGAGCCCGAAAAACCAACATAGGTTCGTTGGTGAGCCCGTAAAACCAACATAGGTTTTTGGTGAACTCGAAAAACCAAAGTGTAAAGATTTTTAGATTGTGAGCCCGGAAAACAATCCAACTGTAATCCGCGGGATTATAGTAAATTCTCAAGGGGTCGCTTGGGGAGTGGATGTAGGTGCTAAGGAGAGCACCGAACCACTATATTTCTTGTTGTTTGCATTGTGATTTGTTTAAGTTCACTAACACATCATTTAACACAAGTAAGATAGTTAAAATTAAAAGAAACCAATTCAACCCCCCCTCTTGGCTTGTCACCTTGGGCAACAAGTGGTATCAGAGCAAGGTGCTCCAATAGTACTCATTGATCTCACAATCAAGAGTTAAAGATCATGACAACCCAAGTGGGATGTTCTATGAGTGAGGGGCAATCTACAAATAGACCACCTCTATTTAATGGCACAAACTACACATATTGGAAAGCTAGGATGAGGATATTCATTCAAGCTTCATATTATGAATTATGGTACATCATTACTAGAGGACCTCACACACCCACACTTAATATAGAGGGCACTATCATACCCAAACCAGAAATGGATTGGAATGAAAGTGATAGACGATTGGCATAGTTAAATGCTAAAGCTATAAATGTACTTTATAGCTCATTAGATGTAAGTGAATTCAATAGAATATCTACTTGCATCTCTGCTAAAGAAATTTGGGACAAACTTGAGGTCACTCGTGAAGGGACCAATCAAGTTAAGGAGTCAAAGATAAACATATTAGTACACAAGTATGAATTGTTTAAAATGGAATCTACTGAGTCCATAACTGATATGTTTACTCGTTTTACTGACATTATAAATGGGCTTAAGAGTTTAGGAAAGTCTTACACTAACTCTGAATTGGTGCGAAAAATTCTCAGGTCTCTACCAAGAATTTGGGAGGCCAAGGTAACCGCAATTGAAGAAGCTAAGGACCTCAACACACTGCAATTAGAGGAGCTTCTAGGATCACTCATGACCCATGAGTTGACAATGAGGCAAAATTCAGAAGATGAGGTCAAGAGAAGAAAGCCCATTGCCCTAAAAACTACCACCCCTAAACAACAAACTGAATCGGAAGATTCAGATGATGATGAAGAATTTGATGAAGAAGGGATGGCTATGCTTGGAAGAAAATTCAGAAAATTTATGAGAGGTAAGAATAGATTCTATAAAAAGAAACCCTTCCTCAAAGGTAACTCAAGCAAAGAAAAGGGTAAGGACAAAGAAAAGGAAAAAGAAACTCTCATTTGCTATGAGTGTAACAAACCCGGGCATTATAAGATAGATTGCCCGGATTTGAAATGGATGGCAAGAAAACTGAAAAAGAAGAACTTCATGGCTGAATGGAGTGAAAGTGAGGAATCAAGTTCGGAGGAGGAAGATCATCAAGAGACGGCCCAAATGTGTCATATGGCCAATGACGATGAGGTAGATTCTGAACTTGACTGTGATTTTACTGTTGATGAATTACATGATGCATTCTTAGAACTCATGGAAGAACATAAGAAACTAATTAATAAAAATAAAGTTCTAAAAGAAAAAAATCAATCTCTTATCAAAGATAAGTTAAAATTGTCTCATAACTGTGAAACATTAAGTAGGAAACTTACAAATGAAACCAAGAATCTAATTGCTGAAAATATCAAGCTAAAAGAAGATGCTGAAAAATATAAATCCTTGGTAGATAAATTTACACTTAGTTCTACCAAATTAAATATGATTCTTGATAGTCAAAAAGCTGTATATGATAAGGCTGGTTTAGGATATAAAACAAATAGGAAACAAAAATTCTTAAAGAATATTTTTGTAAAAGCTAAAAGTAAAAATATTACTTGTTATTGCTACAATAAGTTAGGACATAGAGCACATGAATGTAACTATAGAAAGTCCAGTCAAAACAAATTAAGTAATAATCAAAAGATTAAATTCAAGAAAGTTTGGGTTCCAAAAGGAACATGGAGTACTAACCCTAAAGGACCCAACTTAGTTTGGGTACCTAAAGTTTCTTCTTGATCTTGATTGCAGGAGTGTCTTGCAGCTGATAAAGTGGAAAAACGATGGTATCTAGATAGCGGCTGTTCAAGACATATGACCGGTGACGTAGATCAATTTGTCACCTTGGAATCAAAGAAGAGTGGAGTAGTAACCTATGGAGACAATGGTAAAGGGCATATCATTGGAAAGGAAATTATCGACTTTGAAAAGTTGAATATTGATGACGTGCCAATTCAAGATAAGGGAGATGATTGCGTGCCACCACAATCTCAAAACTTGCCAAAGGAATGGAGGTATGCATATGGACACCCTAAAGACTTAATCATTGGTGATCCATCTCAAGGGGTAAGAACTCGATCATCTCTTAAAAATTTAAATGATTATCTTGCTTTTGTTTCACAATTAGAACCTAAGACTTATGAAGAAGCTGAAAAAGATACTAATTGGATAAATGCCATGCAAGAAGAATTAAATCAATTTAAAAGAAGTAATGTATGGACATTAACTGAAAGACCAAAGCATAACTCAGTAATTGGAACAAAATGGATATTTAGAAATAAATTAGATGAAAATTGTTGCCCAGATAGACAACCCAAGAGGGGGGTTGAATTGGGTTTAAAATAATTTAGCTATTTAAAACGTTGTGAAGGACTAATTAAAACTATTGCAAGTTGTTTAATTAATTGCTATGTGCTGTGAGTGATATGAGAGGAAGAAGAAGAGAGACAATCAATCACAAACACCAAGTTTTATAGTGGTTCGGAGCTAACCCTTGCTCCTACGTCCACTCTCCAAGTCTCACTTGGGAATTCACTATAACCCCCTTGGATTACAGCCGGTTGTTTTCCAAGCTCACAACCAAACTTGTTGTTTTACGAGCTCACAACGAACTCGGTCGGTTTTTCCAGGCTCACCGACTAGAACCACCCCGATTGTTTTTCCGGGATCACAATCGAACCCTTACACACGTTGGTTTTACACTCGGCTCACCAACCAACCTCAATACCCTTGATTCAATCCCCCGATTGAACCAAGCAGATACAAGTTGTAAATAAAATAGACAAACAGAAAACTAAGCTTCTCAAAAGCAGATGGAAAACAATATAATCTGAAAAGAGTTTAGAAGCCCTCAAACGCTTTTAAGTTGGAGAAGAGGAATGGCTTCTTAAACTTCGGGTCTCCTCTTGAATGTGTAGTCGACTTGAATGCAGGAGGAGGATTCTTTAATTGCTGGGAAGATGTAGGTGGATGCAGTTAATGCAGCTCTTCCCTCTTTTTTCGTTGAAGAACAGGTTGTAGAGATTGAATGCTTGAATACTTGGAGTGGAATGGTTGTTCTCTGCTTTGCTACAGTCTTCTGTGGCTATTTAAACCAACCCCCACGGAAACTAGCCGTTAGACACCTTTTTCTGCCCGTTCTGCACACTCTGCACAGCCTGACAATGTGTCCGTTGGTGGGTTGGAGTCGACTCGCGCGATCAGGAGTCGACTCGTCTGTAGCGGGAGTCGACTCATACTTTTCCGGAGTCGACTCGGCAACTGTTCCAGATTTGAATTAAAGTTGCCTTCGCGACTGGGAGTCGACTCGTCTTGACCCAGAGTCGACTCGCTAACTTATGGAGCTGACTTGGCTTTCTCGGAGTCAGCTCATCCCATGGAGTCCGTGGATTTATTTTTGAATTTGGTTCACTCGAGTCGACTCGTCAATCCTGGGAGTCGACTCGGCGCTCAGAGCCCGAACTCCCTATCTTCTGTCTTTTTGGCTCGTCCAGTCTTGGAGTCGACTCGAACTTCCTCGGAGTCGACTCGGCTCTCAGTTTTCGAAACTTGGTCTTCTGCCTTTTTGATGTGAAGCTGCCTTGGAGTCGACTTTAGCTGTCTGTGAGTCGACTCGAATCTCAGAGGCAGTAACTTGGTCTTCTGTCTTCTTTGTGGTCGCGGAGTCTCGGAGTCGACTCGCGTATTGCGGGAGTCGACTCGAATCTCAGAGTCCGAAAAATGCTTTCTGTCTTTTTCCTTGTGTTCCTCTGAGAGTCGACTCTCACTTTCTTTGGAGTCGACTTGCCAACCATCGGAGTCGACTCGCGTTCCACTGGAGTCGACTCGAATCTCAGACCCGAAAACTGCTCTCTGACTTTTCTGCTTGTGACTCCTTGGAGTCGACTCGGTAATCATTGGAGTCGACTCGCGCACTTCGGGAGTCGACTCGCTGACAGGTTTTGAATTGAAACTTTCTGTTCGTCTGTCTGTTCTCAGTCGGAGTCGACTCGTACCGATCCGGAGTCGACTCGAGCCCGTGCCAGTGAACTTGATACGCTTGGAGTCGACTCGTGATACTCTGGAGTCGACTCGAGTCTCAGACTTTGGTTCAAGCTGACTTCTTAACTTATCCAAAATACTATGAACCAAGTTTAGAGACACTTAGAGAAGATTTTCACTGAAAACACTTAATTGAATTCATTAGTAAACAAGAATATACTCAAATGCTTTGAGCTCATCAAAATCAAATAGGGTTTTAATCAATCACTCCACAATCTCCCCCTTTTTGATGATGACAAAACATTGAGTATATGTAAAGTGAATTGCACAATAAACAATGAAATAAAATCCATAAATGAATTCAAATGTCTGGTAATTCAATTTATCCAAGCTTGAAAGGAGTGAAACAGTAAATTTCGGAGTTAAAGCTCCCCCTTTCATTTGGAATTATATAAGCCTTCATATTATGCAATCAATTGTTTGGCTTATATATCTTTAATGATTTAGCTTTGTTAAAATTTCAGATTCTCCCCCTCAACATATGCATTCTACTTTGTTTTGATTCTTTGAATTTCCTTTTGATGCTTTGAAGTTTTTAAACTGAAATTTTGGTTTTTAGAGGGAAAATCTGTCAATTTGTTCTTGAGTAGGATTCAGCTAATCTCCGAATATCCCTTGAATAGATTCTGGAGATTACTCCATTAGGAGCCCCAAAAGAGAGATAATGAGCCTCGAGGTACCAAATCCACTTAGAACAAATTTGTGTGTTTTAAGAGTTTATCTTTTTATTGATTTCCATTGATTCCTTTTACATATTTTATGCATATTTCTCCCCCTTTTACATATTTTATACATATTTCTTCCCCTTTTTGTCATCATATCAAAAAGGAGGTAATCAGAACACACAATCAAACATAGATCAAAAGGCACAGTATTGAAGAAAAATGCGGCTACTCATTGTATTAATTTGTATGTAAGTACATTTCAGAATACAATAAGTAAAGCAAAACAATACATGTCAAAACAAAACACAAAAAGTAGCTATGGTCTCCTCGAGGATGTAGCTCCTCCTCTCGAGGATGTATCTCCTCCTCTCGAGGATGTGGCTCCTCCTCTCGAGGATGTGTCTCCTCGAGGCATGTGCTCCACGAGTGATTGGACCGCATTGGTGACGTTCTCGAGCTGGCGAATGATGGCCTGGATGGCCCTGCTCTGTGTCGTATCCAGCTCGAGCACCGACTTCTGCAGTCCGTCCAGCTTGTCGATGAGCACATTCGACAAGCGCTCGGCCCCCGCGGTAGTGGTGGACATGTCACGGCCGATGTCATCCCGCATCTGTCGAGTGGTGCTCGTGACCTCACCCATGCTATGGAACTGGGCCTGCATCAAGGTCCTCATGTTGTATATCTCTTGCCGCACCTCAGCCGTCATGTCAGTCACGGCTGTCAGGGAAGGAACCAACGCGGAAGATGTGGGCGCAGGAGAGGGAGTAGGCATCGAACCTCGGAGCTCCCGAAGCAACTCATCCCTCAGATCTCGGACTATCTCCTACCGCAGCTCCCGGAGCTGCTCAGGATCAATGCGGACCTCCATGGGTGGTGGAGCCGAGGAGGAGGGTCCGGCGGAAGTGGTAGGAGCAGAAGTGGGTGGAAAGTCTGGTACGTCAGGAAAGTCAGAATCGGGCTCAGGACTGGGGGAAGGTCTGGTGGTCTGTGTGGTGATGGATGACTTCCTAACCCAAATCCCCTCTCTCTTCCGAAACCCCATCCTGTGTAGGGTCCCTGCACGCGTGCGATCAGTCCATCGCAATGCGCGAAAGGGTTCTCCCTCAGGGATAGGAATCTCGTACTCCCTAAATAATAATGTGAAGACCATGCCGTAGGGTAGGGTGAGCCTAGGTCTGTCTAGTGGCTCACACATGTATCGATATATGAGTTTGGAGAAGTTGATTGGGGTGTCATGAAGCATATAGAACATGAGAGCTAGGTCTCTCTCAGATACAAAGTCAAATCTTCCGGTCTTAGGGAAGATGGACCTAGACAATATACTCAAGAGGATCCGCATCTCAATCGGTAGTGAGCTAGCGGATACCTCGTCTATGGGTGACTGGGGTGGATGCCCTAGAACGGCCGTAAGGGCCTCAACCCTGTCCTCAGGGTGTGTGGGAGCCACCCCTACTAGTGGAAGGTGGAGGATGTGGGCAATAAGATCCTCCGTAACGAACAGAGGGACACCGGCTACTGTGCCCTCGATACCCCCATCTCTCTGATGGACGGTACCGTAGAACTCTCTAATGAGCCCTGGATATGTGGGGAGATCTAAGGTGAGGAAGTACTCTAAGCCCTGGGCCCTGAGTCTATCACCTATAGTGAACCCTTCCCGGGAGAGATAGTCGAAGTCGACATATCTCCCGGTGGTGACGGCCTTCCCGGCTAATGGCCTCGCGGGAACCGCCCTAGGCGGGGAACGAGCCGGAGGTTGTGGCCTCGCGGGATCGTGCCGAGCCTTGGAGCGCCGCTCGGGACCGGCCTCGGGTCGGGACCTCTTCCGGACTACGATCTTACGCGGCATAATGACCTAAAATGGGAGAAAAACCTAATGAACGGTGAAGAACCGACGGAAAAGTCTTGGGGACGACCGGGGACGACCTAGAAAGGGAGGAAAACCCTAGGGGACGGTGAAGGGTCGACGGAAAAAACCTTGGGGACGACCTAGGAGTCGGCTCTAGGGCTTGTGAACAGTGGCAGCTTGAGAAAGAAGTGTTTTCGAAACGACAAAGTTTGGGTTAAAAAGTCGGATCCCGACTGCGAGTCGACTCCACTGAGTTGCAAGTCGACTCGACCTCGAGTCGACTCCAGAATATGTGCGAGTCGACTCTCCTTATGCACCTGTAGACCTCGAGTCAACTCCCGACTATATGTGAGTCGACTCTCCCTCAGCTGCCATCTCTGCGAGTCGACTCCTGCAAATGCGCGAGTCGACTCTCCCTCAGGAGCCGACTCTAAAACTTACTCGAGTCGTCTCTAACTTTGGCACGCACTTAAAAATCATGCTACATTCATGCCAAATGAGGGAAAAACACTAAAGTATGATCTGATTTGATGATCAGTGAAAAGAAACTCTATTTTAACCACAATCTAATCATCAAAATCAATGAATCTAGTGGAAACTACCACTAGGATGGATCAATCACTCCTAATCCCCTCCTAAGCACACTAAACCTCTCTTCACTTAGGGGTTTTGTAAAAATATCTGCTAATTGATCATCAGTACAAACAAATTGGAGTGTCACATCACCATTCAATACATGATCTCTTATGAAGTGATGTCTTATCTCAATATGTTTAGTTCTTGAATGCTGAATTGGATTTTTAGTTAGATTAATGGCACTTGTATTATCACAATTAATGGGAATTTTATCTTGTTTAATGCCATAATCTTCTAGTTGTTGTTTAATCCACAAGATTTGAGCACAACAACTCCCGGCTGCAACATATTCAGCTTCAGCAGTAGACAATGCAACCGAGTTTTGTTTCTTGCTAAACCATGAGATAAGTTTTCTCCTAGAAATTGACAAGACCCGCTGGTACTTTTTCTATCAAGCTTACATCCAGCGAAGTCTGAATCTGTGTATCCTATTAAGTTTAGGCTAGATTCTTTAGAGTACCATAATCCTATATTCTTAGTTCCTATTAAGTATTTAAAAATTCTCTTAACTGCAACTAGATGTGATTTTTTAGGATTAGCCTGATATCTAGCACACATGCAAACGCTAAACATAATATCAGGTCTACTTGCAGTAAGATACAATAAGGATCCTATCATACCTCTATACAGTTTCTGATCTACAGATTTACCTGATTCATCTTGGTCTAATTTGCATGATGAGCTCATGGGGGTGCTGATTGACTTGTTTCCCTCCATATCAAACTTCTTGAGCATCTCCTTGATATATTTGGCTTGATTGATGAAGATGCCTCCTTCAGACTGTTTGATTTGAAGCCCGAGGAAGTAGTTCAGCTCTCCCATCATGCTCATCTCAAATTCACTCTGCATTAAATCAGCAAATTCTTCGCAGAGGCGATTGTTAGTAGCACCGAAAATGATATCATCAACATAAATCTGTACTAATAACATATCTTTGTTTTGCTTTTTCAGAAACAGTGTTGTATCTACATTTCCCCTAGAGAATTTATGTTCTAATAGGAATTTGATAAGCCTCTCATACCATGCTCTAGGTGCTTGTTTTAAACCATAAAGTGCTTTGTTCAGTTTATATACATGATTAGGGTATTGATGATTTTCAAAACCAGGAGGTTGTTCTACATATACCTTCTCATTAATATACCCATTTAAAAATGCACTTTTTACATCCATTTGAAATAGTTTGAAGTCCTTAGAGCATGCATACGCTAATAATAATCTAATGGCCTCAAGTCTAGCTACTGGAGCAAAGGTTTCATCAAAATCTATACCTTCTTCTTGATTATAACCCTTTGCTACTAGTCTAGCCTTATTCCTTATAACAATTCCATTTTCATCAAGTTTATTTTTATAAATCCATTTAGTACCTATAATTGGATATTCAGAAGGTCTCTCTACTAGATTCCATACCTTATTTCTAGTAAATTGGTTTAATTCTTCTTGCATTGCATTTATCCAATTTACATCATTTTCGGCTTCTTCTCTATGTTTGGGCTCAAAGTGTGAGACAAAAGCTAGATGGTTATTTAAATTTCTAAGGGATGCTCTAGTCCTAACCGGTTGAGATGGATCATCTAGAATTAGTTCCTTAGGATGCCCGTGAGCATACCTCCAAGCTTTAGTTAGCCCATGATCCACAATAGCCTCTTGGCTTGATGATGCTCCTTCACTCAACTTTTGATTATCATCTTGTAATGCCATTTCATCTATCTTTTCTTCAAGAATTTTAACATCATCATCAAAATTAACTTTCTTACTAGAGGAAAAATCACTAGAGTCATCAAAT